>NC_081353.1:15156863-15194650 GCF_029784015.1 Lycium ferocissimum
GTTTTTTTATTTGGCCATCTTTTTTCAAAAAAACTAGTTCCTTAGGGGACATAATGAGGATGATTGTTCACGTATGTAATGCGAGAGGTTCCAGGCCTTGCGTCCCTCGCGATAGAGCTATAACTTTTACTTGAGTTCTCATGCATACTTTAGGTTATATATATGTATGATCACACCGTGCCTAGCTGGCCGGGTAGACACCACCACTAAGGGCGTAGTGGGTAGCTATGATGATGATTACACCATGTCTAGACGGCATGGACGGACACCACTAGTGGGCAGCATGAGCTGTTTACCCCGGACACAGGAGGCCCGCACGGGGGCTAATGATGATCACACCGTACCTACATGGTCGGATAGTTATATATATGCTTATATGATATGATATTAATGGTTATATAAGTTAGCATGCATGACTCAGCCTTAAGAGGCAATCAGTTACAGGTTATCCCTTTATCTTACATGCTTGCATCCCTTTATCATGTTATTATGCATGTCTTACATGCTCAGTATATTGTTCGTACTGACGTTCTTTTTTTTATAGACGTTGTGTTCATGCCCACGGCTGGACGAGCAGGCGGTCCATTAGCAAGTATATGACCATACATACGGGAGCACCACTACTCCGAAAGTGTAGCTTATTAATGCATTCTTTTATGTTCCTATTTGGGTATGACGGGGTCCTGTCCCGTCCTTATGTCTCAGTACTCCAGTAGAGGCTCGTAGATACGTATGCGTGGGTAGTAGATATCTCATGAATACACCAGGGTACCTTTTGTATATCATGTTTGGTAGCCTCGTGGGCTATGTGTATATACCTATATGTTTTGTAAGTGTTAGTATATCATGTTTGGTAGCCTCGTGGGCTATGTGTATATACCTATATGTTTTGTAAGTGTTAATAACCATCTTATGAAGAGTTTTGTCTTGAAAATGATATGTTGCCGGAGTTGGAGATGATAGATAGCATTGTGAATGGTGCTCGGTAGCCAGCCTCCGGGACCGTCATGGCCACACTAGGATCGTGACAATAACTGTCGTATCGCAACATGAAATGTAACGTCATAGTGCCAATGGGACGTCGCACGGAGTAAAGAAATACCGAGTATGTGAGGTTAGAATCAATAACATATGTTAGGACGGAGATATAAAGAGAATAAAGGTAACTGTCATCGATAATATACATATTGAGAAAAATCATATACGTATATATATATATATATATATATATATATATATATATATATATATATATATGTGTGTGTGTGTGTATATACACACATATATATATGTTTATACAAAAATATATGTGTATATACACACATATATATATATATATATATATATATATATATATATATATATTATCATCATAATGTACCCGGCCTTTTCGGGACTCGGTGTATAACGTACCCGCCTTTTGACTCGGTGTGTAACGTACCGGCTCTTCCGGGACTCGGTGTGTAACGTTTTTTTTCGGAACTCCTGTGTAATACGCCGATCGTTGGTTGCCTGATAGGTGCGTACCCGGCCGACTATAGCGCGCATCGGTGTGAGAAAATACATATATATAATGCATAATGAGCCAATGAAGTAACAACGGCCTTTCGGAGTGACATAAGGTCGGTAACCTCTGAAAAATTTATGGAATCCTTATCAAGTCAATGAAATAACTAAATGACGATAGACATGATAACATTTTCCGAATCAATCAAATAATTAAGACATTAAGATTGGGAATACAAAGCATAGGAGTGGAGTGATTTTTGTTATGGAACGCTCATGTTCATATTCTAGTGGATTCGTGCCAAAGAAAGAGAGAACGAACACCTTACATACCTTATTCACCAAGCTACCACTCAAGGAATCCTTTATCCCGATGCTCGCCCTTTACCCGAACCTATATAATGAGAAATGCCTATTTAATTATACTTTCCCATCAACTTATTCGTACTAGTTATCGAAGACTAAATTGGGTTACAAAAATTTGGGCAAGCTTATCATTATCTACTTCCTCCAAATACCAAAGCAACTCCCAAACAATACCAACAACATCAACAACAATATCATCAAGATTCTACAGGATAAATATATACAATTCCATCCAAAACTTTCTTCAAACCTCAATCCACAAGCCAACAATACCAACACAACATATTATAACTTTTATTCTCGTAAATATTCTTAAATCAATGTTAATAAGGAGATTCATACCTTACCTTTACTAGAATAGGAAGATCTTCAATATTTACTTTGAAACCAAACTAACTCCAACGCAAGACAAAACTATAATCACGGCTATACGTTACTCGGACCTCGATTAGTATTCCGTCACTTAAAATTATTCAAAATCCTCACTTTTGTGTTGTATATAAGCTCTCATATGTTTGCTGAGCATTCTAGAATATTTTAGGAAATAATTATGGAGGAAAATGGGGGTTTTAACCCTTATATAGTGGATTAGAGTCATCCACGACTTTCTGGGTCACTAACTTGTGGGAAGTGGCTTCCACCCATTTGGTAAAGTAGTCGATGGTGACCAAAATTAAATGGTGTCTGTTGGAGGCTAGGGGCTCGATGGGTCCTATGACGTCCATCCCCCATGCTACAAAGGGTCACGATAAGTTCATCGCGTGCAACTCGGTAGGAGGAACCTTGGTTAAATCCCTATGTATCTGGCGTTGATGGCATCTCTGCATGAATTTGCACGAGTCGTGCTCCATGGTCATCCAGTAGTATCCCGTCCTTAGGATTTTCTTTGTAAGGACGAATCCATTCATGTGATGATCGCATGCCCCTATATGTACCTCTTTCCGCAGCTTTGTGGCTTCTTCGGCGTCCACACACCTGAGTAAATTGAGGTCGGGCATCCTTTTGTACAACACCTCTTTGTTCAGAAAGAAATCATTGGCCAGCCTTCTGACGGTCTTCTTCTGATTTGCTGAACGCGCTGGGGGGCATTTTCCCTTTTCCAATGATGCCTTGATGTCGGCGTACCATGGTTGGCCGTCCGGCTCGGCCTCGACGTGGGCACAGTGAGCCTATTCTTCCCTTATTGTGATCTCCAAAAGGTCGATGTGAGCGCTTTCTGGGTGCTGGATCATGGAGGCTATCATAGCTAACGCTTCTGCAAACTCATTTTGGACTCTCGGGGTATGCCTGAAGTCGATGTTCTTGAGTCTCCCACATAGTCTCTGCACTAGATTTATGTACGGGAGTATCTTGTCGTTATTGGTCCCCCAACTCCCTTTCACCTGATTTATGAGTAAATCGGAGTCTCCGATTACTAACAATTCTGGTATGTTCATGTCCAATGCCATCCTAAGGCCGAGGACACATGCCTCGTACTCTGCCATGTTGTTAGTACACCTAAAGTTGAGCTTCGCGGCCATCGGATAGTGTTGTCCTATTTCTGATATCAACACCGCTCCGATGCCTGATCCTTTGTAATTGACCGCCCCGTCAGAGAATAGCCTCCATCCCTTGTATAGTTCTGTCAATTCTTCTTCCATAGCTAGTACCTCCTCGTCTAGGAAGAAAGTTCGCAAGGCTCAAACTCATATTCGACAGGGCTTTCTGCCAACAGGTCGGCTATGACTTGTCCTTTGATTGCTTTTTATGCAATGTATATGATGTCAAATTCACTTAGCAGCATCTGCCATTTAGCCAACTTTTCCACTGGCATGGGTTGCCTGAAAATATATCTCAATGTATCCATTCGGGATATGAGGTGGGTGGTGAGCACCGATAGGTAGTGCCTCACCTTCTGAGCTATCCAAGTCAGAGCGCAACAGGTCCTTTCTATGAGCATGTACTATGCTTCGCAGGATGTGAACTACTTGATCAGATAGTAGATGGCATGTTCCTTTTTGCCTCTCTCGTCATGCTGGGCCAGAATACAACCGAAAATGTTCTCTGATACTGATAGGTATAGTAAGAGAGGACTGAACAATCATATAATCGGGGGTTCATTCTTCTTTACTCTGACCAACTGGTCGCAGTATGAACGGAGGTGCGCTTTGGGGTTTTCTGTCCCGTTGAACATTTCGAACTTCGATATTTAAGCCCTTCTGGCAGATCTAAATTCGGGTGCATGCACAGGTCATCATACCTTAGGCCCGTTGCCTTCCTTGTGGACCTGTTGGACTTTTCCAACAACTCTTCCATCTTCTTCTCCATGTTTTTCTCTCTCTTGTCTTGTTCAGCCCTCCAAATCCTTTCCATCTCCTCGTAGTGATCTAGTTCCTTGTGTCCCAAGGAGGATCCATTTGGCATATTGAGAGTGAAGAAGGATACCTGAGGGGTGGTATGGTCGAACGGGATAGTGGTGTTTTTCCCCGTAGGATGGATTGGTGCGTGTGTTTGGCATGTTTGATTAAACCGGCTGAGGGGCTTAGTATGTAGGGACTGAGTGAGTGGCCCCTGGTCCTTAAGCATTTTTAACCGGTGGTGGAGTACAGTAGGAGGGGCCAGCATGGTTTGGGTTGGCGACGTTTAGTGACGGGGGTATGGTTCCTGGCGGGTATACGGGAAAATGCTCGGGCACTGCGGAGCTTGACAAGAGAAAAAGAGGAGGGGCCCTTTTTCCTTCGGTGGAGGCATTCTTTTCTGCATCGGCCGCCTCCCTTTTGGATAGCTTCTCCTGGAGAGTAGCGACGGTTGTTAATAACGTCGCGATCACATTCTCTTGGGAGGTGGCCTCTTGCGAGTCCTTGGTGTCCCCGTTGCAGAGAGCGAGCTCATTTATTGTTTCCTCGAGAGTACCAGTCATTTTGTCCTTTTCTTTGTTGGAAAGAGATGCTAACGCGACTTTGGATCTTGTGAAATATGCCAGCTTTCAATACCACACTAATCAGCCCCTTTCTATAAGATAAGAATAACTCAATGGTAAAGAAAGTTAGTTTCCACACATCAATTATAAAAGCAAAATATCAAATATGGATATGCAACACACAAGTATCACATAAGATCGTATATTAAAGCTTGAGTACTCTTGATCCGATGTTCTAGAGTCTTGGATATCATAGGCTTTTATGTTCGGGTGGGTCTTGGTTTGGTGGCCTTGCGGTTGACTTAGAATGGCGAACCCTTGGTCTTGTCACTTAAGCAAACTGGGAAATTAAAATTTAAAGCAGGAAGGGACCGAGTCTTACGTAGACTGCCTACGTATCCCGCCATGGGAAATCAGGCCCTACGTAGTTCGATTACAAAGCAGGATATACATTTTTTCTAAATATCCTTTTGACTAATCCTAGCTACAGACATCCCCAGACCAGGCCCAACTAGGGCTTCCCGCATATCCCTCTACTGGGATATCAGGTCGGTGCGGTTTTTTTACATTTTTTATGAGGGTGGGGGTAAAAAAAATTATGCAAATGACGGGACACCCAGTATCTACCCAAAAGTATAATTCTGCAGGCCGTTGTCCTTAGGGACTTGATTTCGCTGTCGAATCTTTCTCTGCTCAGAACCACCGTGGGAGAAGGACTAAAATCTGTCCGGTCCTGATCATATTTTTAAGTTCGAGCTTGAAAGCATGGCATTCTTCAATATCATGTCCCCTGGCCCCAGTATGGTACAAGCAAAACTTGTTTCTGTTGGGCCCTAACGGTGCGGGCTCGTAGACAGGTTACACTGTCCTGATCTTGTTTAACGAAGCCAAAATTGAGAAGAGGCGAGCATATGACTCCTCGAAAGCAGTGAAATCATACCGCCATATCTGGGTTTCGGGGGTAACTCCCTCTCCTAGGATGATGGGGTCATGGACCCGCAAAGTATGCGGCCCCCATAATGTCCCGATAATTTGTCGTCTATGAGACTAACAATCCTCCTTCTCAAAGCTAGACACTTATTCAAGATGTGCCCTTCCTGGTTGAGATGAAACGAGCATCTTTTGTAAGCGTATACCAAGTCAGGGACCGGTAACCTAGCCCTAATAGTGCAATCTATCCCGGCGGCCATCATCTTCCTGAATACCTCCTTACAAATGACAGGCAATGGGGATACTCTGAACGGAGAAGATTGAGCTTTGAAGGCTATGCTCCACGGAGCTGGTGCGACGAGATTTTCCCTTCCAAATTTCTCTGAAGTCACAATAGAGGTGGCCGGCATCAGCATAGGCGAAGGCGCATAGAAATCTGTCTCTTTCTCAGTGGGAGCAGAATAACCACACTCATTGTCTGCGTAATTTTCCCAAAACTCAGGGAACATATCCAACGGGTTCTCCCCTCCTTCGACCCCTACGCTGACAGGCTCTTCCATGTCCTGAGGTTCTTCCTCTCCATCCTCTGGTTCCTCTTCTTCTTCTTCTTCTTCTGGCTCTTCTTCCTCAACGGGTTCAGGGTCCTCTTCCCAGGGCTCTGCTCCCTCCTGTTGGTCTGGTGCGAACACCCATGGGTCTGAACCAACGCCTCGTTCTCTGTTGGTTTCCTCCAGGATTCCTTCCCTGGCTGATACAGACCTTCTTTCTAGCGGTATGTAGTTCAACACTAACTCTCTTACCTCCTCAGGGACATTTTTATAATACTGTTCTTGGGGCACGCCTTCTGGCGAATTCCCAACCATGTTCAGTAATCCATCTACCTACTCAATCTTTCTCTCTATTTCTTGGGGATGCTTCTCCATTTGCAAAGACTTTGCCCCGTAGCATCTCAGCCGTCTCTCCCAGAGTCCGTGCTTCTTGCCCACCTTGGTTCGCTATTGCAAGTCAACCTTAAGTGGAGATAAGTTAGGTAAGTTTCGAATCTCATGGTTTTTCTTTCGTGTATGTGGTTTAGATTTATTGGATCGATGGTACTCAAGCTCAATACACGTCTATACATCTAGTAGGTAAGCATGCGAAGCATGTAGTAGTTAAGCATGTAATTTATACTACTCATGTTCCTAAGGCCTCTTGAGTTAAGGCTTTCCTAGTCATTTGAAACATGTAGGTGCCATTTGTGAAGATGAACCATTGCCCCGAAAAAGCCATCATAATTGATAATAATAGTATCTTTTTCCCATAGGGATTATAAAAGTGATGAAAAAAAGCCGACATGGGGCTTAAATATGTAAAAAAGAAAATCAGCAATTAAGGAGGTCCTCCAGCGGCTGATGTCAAGGCTTGGTTCCTTCTGGCCTTCTTGACCCTTCTCAGGGTTGTCTGGATACGAAGGCGTGCTTAATAGAGCTCTAGCCTAACAATCACCGGGTATGTTTCTTCTAGGATTCTAGCCAAATGCTCGTCTGTACCTTCCAAGCATTCTTTCATGCGTTCCTTTTCTTGGGCTTCCTGAGGAGGTGCGAGCTCCGACGCAGGTGCGAGGGCCAAATGTCCATGCAGCCATGCACGATACCAGGGGTCACATCCTGCTTCAAACCTGTAGGTGGCCAGAGTTTTGGGGCCTCAGCTTACGCGGCCATTCCATTCCCGAAGGATCACCCCAGCGTGCCTGATTTTCTGTTCGGTGTGTTCAATAATGAATTGCTCGGGGCTTCCTACCTGAGGGATCACCTGCCTCCTGCTGAATTGTCTTAAAACCCTGGACGGATAGTAAGGACGGATTCCTCGAATCCCGACTAGCGACACAAATGGACAATTCTTGCCTCAGACTACCAAAGTCTCGGATATAAAGTCGGGGAACATCCAACGGATCCGATCTTCAGTCAAGTCAGTTAAAAATTCAGCCTAGGAATTTTTGGACAGTAATTCACGAGGTGGTCTATTCGGTTCTGTCGACTCCAATCCTGAACCTCTTTTGCCATGTTAAGGTGTTTGATAATCTACCATGACAGCAACATATTACACCGTTGGAAGTATCTGCAGCGATTGCAGCATTTGTTAAGAGCTCGGAAGATGTCAGCCAGTATGATGGGTGCCAGGTCCAAATAACTCATCTCTTGATCCTTGGTTATCCCGTGGAAGATTGCATGGGCCAGGTATATCACCTTAGTGTCTATGGCCAATGACTCATCCCGTGGAAAAACCATAATGCCAAATCAGGCTATGGCAAAGGCTAAAGGTCTAGCGGCTTCCCACTCTCCCTGACTCCTGAATTCTCTTTGATATAGGGTGTATCCGATGACGTCTCCGAACCTACGGTAAAGATCCCTGAAAGCCACAGTGGGCCTTTGTGCCCAGGACGCTTCAGTCAGAGAAAGAAATTTCATAATCTGGCTGACGGTGGGCCTGTGCGGGAACAACAAATTGTGGTCCGGCTTGTGTCGCTTCCTCAGATAGGTTCCATTGCTGTCTATAGCATCTCTAATCTCTTCTAAGGTAGGAGTCATTATAATATCACCACAATGGAACAGCATTTCTTTATCATCCCAAAATTCTGCCAATACCTCTATCAGCTCTGGGCGACCTTTCATCATCATAAGAGAGGGTAAATGGCCTAAAGTGCAGCTGATTGTCCTCTGGTGAGTGTCTCCCAACGCCTTTCAAAGAAAACAAATTCTTTGAAAGGTCAAACAAGTATAAAGAAATAACACTAGACTTTTATGATACAAAACCAACTTGAACCTAATCACAAGCTGCAAGACTTGCAGGTTTTCAGAGAAAGGAGAACTCATGGTCTATGTTAAGCCTAGGACACTGAAGACTTATTTATTTTCTTTAAATTTCACAAGAAATGAGGGTTTGAAGAAAGCTAGTTTTGTAACTTGAGATCAATCCACATGTAGGTTCAATGAACACAGACATCACAAGAGGGTCTGTAAACCAAACATAAGTTCAAAGAAAACAAATTCTTTTGAAAGTTCAGTGACAAAGCAAATATCTAGAGCTGGTTCTTGTGATTTTCAAACTTGATCAAAAACTTTTGACTCAAAACCCTAATCATGTTATAAGTACAGACTAAAATGGAAGGACACAATGGAAAGGACAAGAATAGTCAGTGAAACAGTCATGACACAAAACCAATTCTCTTAATTCCTAATATTTCATTAGCTAGATGACCACACAAGGAGAACCAGGCAAAGTGACATAAGACCTCACTTAACTCTAAGTTGCTTATAGATTTACAATATACTAAGTAACTGTGCCAAATGAGAAACTTCATCAAATTCAGACAAATTGGGGGGGGGGGGGGTACAAGCAAGACAATCCTTAGAGCAGTAGCCCAGATCACACACATAACTTGATCTTTTAAGAAAAATACCTGCCTTAAGTGATCACAACACATATGAACAAAGATCTTCCTCTTTTAAGGTCAACCACCACTTTACACTACTGGTCTGGACAAATGAAAAGACTAAGGACCAAACTTATACTAACTTTGCAAAACTCTTCAACACTTGGTAAAAAATGATTCAAGAAACAGTTTGACACCTGACCCCTTAGCCAAAAGAGTAGTTCAATCAAATAGGTAAAAAAGATGCCAAATAAAGTTCAGTCCACATTTTCAAACCCCTCTCCTCAATTTTATCTCATCCTATATCTAGATGGGGTAAATTCACATGAAAACAGTCTTTTCTTATAAGCAAACATTCCAGGCCACTTAGAAGAATCCAAACAAGTCAGGAATGAATCATACACACTTAAGTGAATTCTAAGTCAATTATTTTAGGAAAAAGTAGTAGTTATCAGGCAAAAGAGAAAACAAGGTAGTGTTTGTTAATCAGAAGTAAGCCAAACCATTTCAAATTACAAGCCTACATTAAGTAAATTACCAAAATCCACTCAATAGGATCAAACAAGTTCAAGAGGGAGGGACCAGAACTCCATCATGAACAAACAAACTCCAAGGAAAAGGAAACATATGAATGTTAACTACAATTTGAAAGAAAGAAAAGGGACAACCCCTGTATCAGACAAAGAACCAATCTCAAATAGCTAAAATCAACCTCTCAAAGATCAAATTATACCAAACTGAATAAGAAACTTAGTATCATCAAGGACTATTCGATGTTTCAACACACATGAATTCGAGACCGAGGCTAATTAACAAAAGATTTTTTTAATCACTTAGTATTCGTAACCACAACTACCCTAGCCGTTGACCATTTAGTTTAAAGAGTAAAAACTGTGGATATCTCAAGTTAAAACATGAAACTATCTCTAATCTAAACCTCAGTCAAGTAGAACAAACAAGACTAAACAAATATCATAAAAAAGAACTCCATTAAACTACTGTCTTAGCAAAGCTTAACGCAAGTCCTATGTGCACTAATTCAAAAGGCAAATGTACTTAAATTGATTCATTTCTTCATCAAAAATCCATTTATCTATAAAAGAAAACAAGAACAAATCTGGGGAACATAATAGTCTAGATTCAAACAAAACGAATATCAAAACTAGACTGTCTAAACAACACAAAATAGAAATCAATTAACAATATCACCAAATGATTAAATACCAACCTCTAAACAGAAATAAACCACTATATAATAACAGTTAACTAGCAAAAGCCACAAAATTCTGAGACATAACTAAAGCAGGTATTGAAAGACTGAAATTAAAACTAAGGAACAACGAGAATGAGTATGACCTTTTATTGGCACGGCCTAGACCAAAATTGAACTTGGATGTCACCTCCTCAAAAATCAAGCCCAGAAATGCCAAAAATAACAAAGAACAACAAATTTTAGAAACTAGGTTTTCGAGCAAATCGAAGAAACCTTAAAACTTTTGAGAAAAAAAACTTTTTAAGGACTAATGTTTCAAATCCCTAATGGTTTTTTAGTATTCCGACCTCTTTCTTCCATGAATGGGGGTTTCTATTTAGAGAAACCCCAAAATGCTCTGAAACTACAACCAATCGATGTGGGACTTACAAGTTTTGTGAGAGTCTCACTCACAAACTTAAATTAATGGCTCAGATCTGAAGCAAAACGAAATCAAAGGTCTACAACACTTCAATACTAACAAAAAAAATGACGAGGGTGGGTATATCTTTAAGGCCTGTTTGGCCCGATTTTGGGGGAGAGAAGGACAAAGCATTGAATGCTTTGCCTTCTCTCTGCTTCACCCGCTTCAAATTGATGGGACGTGACCGAGAAATAGTGGTGGGTAGGTGGTGGTGTACAGGGAAGCGGCGCTAGGGTTGCCATCCATTCCCTCTTTTAAACACGGGCCCCAGGGCAAACATAAAATGAACGGGGAGGAGTATATATATATATATAGCTACTATAATATATGTTTTGAAACGGGGTATATCCCCATCCATTTTTTTAAAAGCTTAGTGCATATATGTTGATATGTACATGGTGTATATACATGCATATATACAGAGGGTCGGGGAAAAAAATAGACTAGTACATAAAATAAAAATGAAAAACTAATATTTAGTCCATCAAGACTTAAATAATTTAAGAAAACATCCCCTAAAATAAAGTAAAAATCATTTTGCAGATACCGGCTTTTGAGCTAAGAAAATTAATCGATTACGCAAACGCACACATAGTTAGGATTTAAAGGGTAAAATGATCATTCCTTTTAATTACTCAAAATGCCTTGGACAATAAAACTGGAGTAAAACTACTCATTAATCTAATTTTCCTGATTTAGCTAACTAAACAAATAGTTATCCAAGAAGGGTTTTCTTGCCCCTTCGATTAATTACGATAAAATTTTCTTCAAAATCAATTTCCTCAAAATTTAAAATACCTCAGATGTTTCTTTATCAACTCAAAAGGGTGAAATATTGTCCCAAATAATTTCATAAAAATTACCTAGACCCCTTTGGGGTGCACGACTGATTTTATTTATTATCCAAGGACTGTGAGCACTTAAAATAAATTTCGGGAGGTAAAAAATTAGGTGTCAACAACTGCCCCTTCGGTGTTTGGGGATAGCGGGACCATCCCTGGGCAACGAAATTTGACTAACCCTAATTTTTTACGGACCCGACTCATCTTTCCTTTAAATTTCAAACAATTCACACATGTGTGGCCGGACCCTGGCTTCTGGGTTTCCTACATATCTCGGGTTATACGAGAATTCAGGCCACTTGTAGTTCGACTCTACTAAAGATTTCATGTGCATAGCTGAAAGGTCCTGAGATCACCGGTGTTGTGAGGTTTTCTCAGAGACTTGTGGGAGGGTGACCGACTCTCTGGTCTTGAGTTTGCCTACATATCCCTGGTCTTTAGGGAGTCAGGCCACACGTAGTTCGACTCGCTGGAGAAGGGTGTGTCCCTTTATGTGGGAACACCTTCGGACTTCCCGGTATGTATCCGACCGGTCGCGGTTTTTAGTAAAAGAAACCAAAAGAAGGAAAACTTGGCTGAGTACGGGAGTGAGGTCCTCCAAATCCTAGCCGGAGAGCTTGACTCTCATGGGCACCCCTTTTTTGGTCGATCGCGTAAGAAAAGTTCCACGTTTGCTCTGCAATTTGTCCAGATCCGATTCAGCAAGTTGGCTCTCTGTCGGAGATTGTGCACCTGCTTTCGAAATCCAAACATATTGCAGATGTCTTCGTGATATTTGCATGAATGATCCTCTCTGCAGCAAAAGCAAACATGTGATGGTTGTATGTAATGAAATGAATGAATGATCCTCTCGGTAGTATGAATGAATAGGCCCTCTCTGGCGATGTGAATAAATGAATGAATGAATGCCCTCTCGGCGTGATGAATGTATGAATGAATGAATGCTCTCTCGGCGATGAATGAATGAATGAATGGCCCTCGGATATGAGTGAATGAATGAATGGCCCTCTCGACCGTATGAGAAATAAATGAATGGCCCTCTCGGTAGTATGAATGAATGAATAAATGACCCTCTCGGCATGGCCCTCTCGATAGTAGAAAATAAATGTGAAATGGCCCTCTCGGCAGTAGAAAATAAACGTGCAATGGCCCTCTCGGCATGACCCTCTCGGCAGCAGAAAATAAACGTGCAATGGCCCTCTCGGTAGTAGAAAATAAACGTGCAATGGCCCTCTCGGCAGCAGAAAATAAATGTGCAATGGCCCTCTCGGCAACAGGAAAGTAAAGAATTGAAAGGAATTTAAAGAATGGAAGAATTGAAAGGAATTAAAGGATACAGATATGGCCTTGCGGCTGGATGATCATTTTTTCGTTCGTAGTGTGGGATGCGACCCTCGTGGTCGGATATGCCCTTCTATTTTTGTCATGACCCTTTTGGTCGAATATGTCTTTATATTCATTCTTTGTATGACCCTTGTGGTCAGATATGTCTTTGTCGTTCATTCTTTGTATGACCCTTGTGGTCAGCGTGGCCTCTGTTATTTATCCATCTCACGACTCTTTTGGCCTGCTACTTCCTTCAAATCCAGTGCGCTTTTCCTTTATTTGGTGAGCCTCTTGGTCGGGCATGTTTCTCATTCTTTCCTCGTGCGATCCATCTCCTGGTCGGATGTATTTCTTTTGTCCATTCGTCTTGCAGTGTACCTGATAATCCGACGAGTTATTCTTGCCGGATTTGGCCTCCGCAGCTTCGTCGTTTTCCTGTTAAGACCTGCATCCATAGAAAAATTGTGAGTTTCCTAAACGGCCGATTAGTGTCGTCGTTCTCCCATCTGATGGCTTCTCCGGACGTTCTTCTGAACCCTCTTGGCCTCAGTATTCCTAGAGATGGCTTTGGAGCGCGCTTATACTAGCAAGTGTATACATTTTCATGAAATCCGCAGTATAAATTAGCAAAGCGCATTGTTCTATATACAAGTTCATTATTATATATACATATATATTTTTTGGAAATCTTTATCATGACATGTGACTGTGAGCGCGGTCTTCTGAATCCCCCGGGAGGTATGACTGTTGATTCTTGATCTTGATGGAAGAACCCTAAGACCTTTCTCGAAAGTTCTGTCTAAGTTCGGGCTTGCCCCGAGCGGCTCTTGTTGTTTCTCATCATGCGGGAATTTTTGAGGTCCCCTCAAAAATTCTGCCCCAGTGTAGGGTCTTATTTTACTATCTCCTTGTTGATTGTTCTTGATAGGAATTTTTTGAGATCCTTTCAAAAATTCCGCCCCAGTGTGGAGTTGACACTAGTCGGTCCTCGCGGTTTAATTTCGTCGCTTCTATTTTTCTTCCTTGCCTTTGGGGTTTTCTTAATGGTTTTTAGGTTTTTCTTTTATGACGACCGAGCTCGAAAGCACCTACGTATCTTGTCGCAGTAGGAATTCAGGTCGAACATAGTTCGGGAGAAAGTAATTGAGTTTTGGTTTTTTTTTTCTAATAAAGCGATTGGGTCCGATATGGACTGCCTACGTATCCCACCGTAGGGAAGTCAGGTCATTGCGTAGTTCATTACATATATGATTTGTTTTCTCCTATCATAGTACGAATACAAGCAAAGGTACGATTACAAGGAAATAACAATGCGATTACAAGCAAATGGAATCCTAAACGTAGTATCTCTTGAGCGCATCTGCGTTGATGGCCTTGGGCCACTCTTGTCCGTCCATCTCGGCTAGGACTACGGCTCCTCCCGAGAGTACTTTCCTGACCATGTATGGCCCTTGCCAGTTCGGCGCGAATTTTCCCTTATATTCTTCTTGGTGGGGAAATACTCGCTTGAGCACGAGTTGTCCGATCTGGAAGAGTCGGGTTCTAACTCGCTTGTTGAAGGCTCGAGACATCCTTTGTCTGTATAGCTGTCCGTGGCATACTGCCACCATTCTTTTCTCCTCTATCATAGCTATTTGTTCATAACGATTTTTAACCCATTCTGCATCTTGCAGCTCCGCCTCTTGGATGATCCGGAGTGAAGTGATCTCCACTTCTGCAGGTATAACCGCTTCTGTACCATAGACAAGGAAGTACGGAGTTGCCCAAGTGAAAGTGCGGGTCGTCGTTCGGTACCCCAACAAGGCATAAGGCAGTTGTTCATGCCAATCCCGGTAGATGTCTATCATCTTTCTCAGGATTCTCTTGATGTCCTTGTTGGCAGCCTTTACGGCTCCATTCATCTGTGATTGGTAGGCAGTAGAGTTTCTGTGTGTTATCTTGAATTGTTCACAAATGTCCTTCATCAGACGACTATTTAAATTGGCACTATTGTCCGTGATGACGGATTTTGATACACCAAAGCGGCATATCAGATTGCTCCAGACAAAGTCAGCCATGACTTTCTTGGTCACTGACTTGTGGGAAGTGGCTTCCACCCATTTGGTGAAGTAGTCGATGGCGACCAAAATGAAACGGTGTCCGTTGGAGGTCGGGGGCTCGATAGGTCCTATGACGTCCATCCCCACGCTACGAAGGGCCACGGTGAGCTCATTGCATGTAACTCGATAGGAGGAACCTTGATTAAATCCCCGTGTATCTGGCATTGATGGCATCTCTGCACGAATTTGCACGAGTCATGCTCCATGGTCATCCAGTAGTATCCCGTCCTTAGGATTTTCTTTGCAAGGATGAATCCGTTCATGTGAAGACCGCATGCCCCTGCATGCACCTCTTTCAACAGCTTTGTGGCTTCTTCAGCGTCCACACACCTGATCAAAATCGAGGTCGGGTGTCATGTTGTACAACACCTCTTTGTTCAAGAAAAAATCGTTGGCTAGCCTTCTAATGGTTTTCTTCTGATTTTCTGAACTCTTTGGGGGTTATTCTCCCTTCTTCAAGTATGCCTTGATGTCGGCGTACCACGGTTGGCCATCTAGCTCGGCCTCGACGTGGGCGCAGTAAGCCTATTCTTCCCTTATTGTGATCTCCAAAGGGTCGATGTGAGCGCTTTCGGGGTGCTGGATCATGGAGGCTATCGTAGCTAACACGTCTGCAAACTCATTTTAGGCTCTCGGGGTATGCCTGAAGTCGATGTTCTTAAATCTCCCACATAGTCTATGCACCAAATTCACGTACGGGAGTTTCTTGTCAGTTTTGGTCCCCCAACTCCCTTTTACCTGATTTATGAGTAAATCGGAGTCTCCGATTACCAATAATTCTGGTATGTTCATGTCCAACGCCATCCAAAGGCCGAGGACACATGCCTTGTACTCTGCCATGTTATTAATACATCTAAAGTTGAGCTTCCCGGCCATCGGATAGTGTTGTCCTATTTCTGATATCAACACCGCTCCGATGCCTGATCCTTTGTAATTGACCGCCCCATCAAAGAACAACCTCCATCCCTTGTATGGTTCCGTCAATTCTTCTTCCATAGCTAGTACCTCCTCATCTAGGAAGAAAGTCCGCAAAGGCTCAAGCTCATTATCGACAGGGCTTTCTGCCAGCAGGTTGGCCATGGCCTGTCCTTTGATTATTTTTTCTACTATGTATATGATGTCGAATTCACTTAGCAGCATCTGCCATTTAGCTAACTTTCCCACGGGCATAGGTTGCCCGAAAATATATCTCAATGGATCCATTCGGGATATGAGGTGGGTGGTGAACACCAATAGGTAGTGCCTCAGCTTCTGAACAATCCAAGTCAGAGTGAAATAGGTCTTTTCTGTGAGCGTGTACCGCGCTTCGCCGGATGTGAACTTCTTTATCAGATAGTAGATGGCATGTTCCTTTTTGCCTCCCTCTTCATGCTGGGCCAGTATACAATCGAAAGTGTTCACTGATGCTAATAGGTACAGTAAGAGAGGACTCTCTTGCTTAGGCGGCACCAGAACGGGGGGATTGGAGAGATATCTCTTGATTTTGTCGAATGCCTCTTGGCATTCCTCCGTCAAGTTCGTGGGAGCGTCTTTCTTGAGCAATTTAAGGATTGGCTCCATGATCACGGTGGACTGGGCTATGAACCGCCCAATATAGTTCAACCTTCCCAAGAAACTCATGACCTCCTTCTTGGTTTTTGGCAGCGGCAATTCCTGAATCGCTTTGATTTTGGTAGGATCTAATTCAATGCCCCTGCAGCTGACTATGAATCCCAATAGTTTTTCGACGGGTACTCCAAATGCACACTTAGCAGGGTTTAGCTTCAGGTTGAATTTGCGAAGCCTGTCGAAGAACTTGCGCAAGTGTGTGGCGTGCTCCGAGTTTTTCTTTGACTTTATGATGACATCGTCCACATAGACTTCGATCTCTCGATGTATTATATCATTGAATAAGGTAGTCATAGCCCTCATGTATGTGGTGCCGGTGTTTTTGAGGCCGAATGGCATTACCCTATAATGATAGACTCCCCAAGGGGTGATGAAGGCTGTCTTTTCGGCGTCTTCCTCGCTCATGAGTATTTGGTGGTATCCAGCGAAACAATCTACAAATGACTGCAGCTCATGCTTGGCGCAGTTATCTATCAGGATGCGGATGTTCGGGAGAGGGAAGTTATCCTTTGGACTGGGCACTGGCACTATGTTAGCCACCCAAGTGGGGTAGGACGTTACTTCTACTATTCCTGACTCAATCTGCTTTTCGACCTCTTCCTTTACCCTGATACTCATGTATGGTTTGAACGTTCCCGTTCTTTGTTTGACTGGGGAAAATCCCTCCTTGATGGGTAGTATGTGGGCCACTATCTCCATGCTCAGCCCTGGCATATCTGCGTACGACCAAGCGACATATTCTTTTAGCAAAGCTTTGAGCTCTTCCCTTTGCGGGGCTCCTAAGTGAGCGCTGATTCGTGTCTCCTTGACATCTTCTCCTTCGTTGGGGTCGACGACTTCAGTTTCGTTGATATTTGGCTTCTTCTTTTCTTCTAATTCTTCTACTAGCCCTTCTGGCATCATTGTCGACTCATCGTACTCCTGCTGGTCACCGCCTTCGCTCGTTTCGTGATATGTCATGACATTTTTGGTCATTTTATTATGATTATTACTGAAAAAGCGAGGCGAAGTAAATTAGTCTTATTATCGATTGTTATTACTTAGTTCGTATGAAAAGCATTTATTGTTAGTCGGTAAAAAGGCAGTGATTTATGAGGCTTTCATTAATTCAAAAGGCAACTGATTACAACCGTGGTCCTGGTACGGAACAACGTCGGATCATTCCCTTTTTAAAACACCGAAAATAACTTTTTAGGAAAAGGGGCAATCATTCGGGCCTCGGCCGACGTCGCCATTTTTTAGCAAAAGATTTTATTTCAAGAAAAGTCCATCTCTCTACCGAGGAGCCAAGAGGGGAGAAAAGGTCCAATTGTTCAGGTGCTCCTCCGGCCTCAGGCTGCGTATGCTGGGCGTTTCTTGACTTTCTTCGGCGATCACGTAGCATCCGCCTTCTTCGAACAGTGATTCGAGACTTTCATCAGCTTTCTCTTTATTCAGCATTGGCATTTTCCTAGGGAATGACTGGTACAGACCCGGGATTGGACGAGGTAGTTTTCCTGTTCTGGGCTCTCTTTTGATTGCCGTTGTGAGCTCGTGTTCGTTAGGGGTATACCCTAGACCGAAATGGTAGTTTTCTTTCGCGATCGGCATGGGTTCTGTTATCCCATCGAGGTCCCTTCCTAGACCTTTTCTCGACTCAAAATCGTTTCTCAGTAGGGTAGAGGCAATCATTCTGTAGACTGCCGGCATGGTCTTACCGGCCTCTTCTTCTGCATGGGTGGCTCCTACATATTCCACTATGTGAAAGTTGGAGAGGTGAGGACTCCCTTCAATCACGGTAATGGTGTTGTAAGGAGGCTTCTGCATATCTCTCTCAGCTGCCACTACAATTTCCTGTCCTTGCCACTCGAATTTTATGGCCTGGTGCAGACTCGATGCTACCGCACCGGCGGAGTGGATCCGGAGCCTTCCTAAAAGCATGTTGTAATTGGCAGTGATTGCTATGACTTGGAACTCTGCTGTGAAAGACGCAGGCCTAACCCGGATCTGTAGGTCGATTTCTCCTAAAGAGTCACTTAGAGACCCGTTGAATCCCCTGACGGTTGTTGCACTCTGGCGGATCTTTCCCACGTCGTAACCGAGTTGCGTCAAGGTGGTTGTGGGAAAGATATTGAGGCCTGACCCATTGTCCACTAGTACCCTTCCTACGGACTTGTCACGGCACTCCAGGGTGATATGGAGGGCTTTGTTGTGGGATGTCCCTTCGACGGGCAGTTCTTCCTTAGAAAAGCAGATCTTACGCTCCCCAATGATGTGGGCCACTAGCCCGGCCAAATCTTCACTACTCGTTCTTGCTGGTACGTGCACATCATCCAATACCTTCATGAGAGCATGCCTATGAGACAGTGAGCTGGCCAACAGTGACAGCACCGAGATTTGCGCCAGTGTCTTCTTTAAATGCTCGACGATGGAACAATCTTTGGGCTGCATGTGCTGCCATAAATCTTCGGCCTCTCCTTCAGTTATCACCCTTTTCTGAGTATTCTCCTTCCTTGTGGCGTTTTGGGACAATTCTTAAGGAGTGTAGCATCTCCCCGAGCGGGTCATGCCTTGGGTCATCGCGGTCTGTGTAGTGACTGTTTCTTTAGGGTCCGGTATAATTTGTCGTGCTACCTAGGCTACCACAGGTGCTTGGAGCAAAATCTTGAACAAGGCCATGGGAACTCTCGGACTGGGGATCAAGACTTCGAATTTGGGACGTTCTTGGAGTGAGGGAAGCCACTGTCTGTTCCAGAGGCTGGGTGATTTCGGGAGACAACGTTCCACAAGCTTCCCAGTCTTCATCCCTTTCTATCATGTGGACCCCGCCATTTTCATGATTTGGCAATGGGTTTGTGTTCACGTTTGGGGCGACAGTTTCCAAAATGAATTCCCTTTTGTCGATCAGATCCTGAATTTTGTGTTTTAGATATATGCAATCCTCAGTCCTGTGCCCAACCCCTCCCGAGTGGTAGGCACAGGTTTGATCGGCCCTGTAGAACCGACTCCCTAGCTGTACTAATTTTGGCGGGGCTTTCTAAATTACCCCTGCAGCCAGCAGCCTCTCTAGCAGTCTAGCCCTTGGTTCGAGGAGCGTCATGAATTCCCTCACAGGTATCTTCTCGAAAGCTGGACGTGGCACATTATATGTACGGGGTGGTGGCTGATTTTGGTAGTTCTGGGTTTGATAGGCTTGCGGGGGGTTATTTTGTGGTGGATAATATTTTTGCTGGGGTAGAGGCTGGTATGTTTGTTGTGGTGGCGGTTGGTATGTTTGTTGGGGTGGTGGTTGGTAAGCAGGGGCGAATACACGGACACTGGGAGGAGCCGTGTATGCTACACAGCGGTGGTAAATGCTAGTTGTATGTAATACGCGGGTGATGAGCTGTATGGAGGGGTAGAGTAATTCAGAAGGGGTGGGGCTTGGTGGGAAGGTAAGGGTCCTTTTGGGTTTTGGTTGGAAATATGGGATATGCTTGCCACGTCCTCTTTCTTTTTGCGGAAGATCCCACGGCAGCCTGTCCAGACGATTTGTTGAAGATGCTGACGATCTTCCCAGATTTGAGGCCATCTTTTATGGCCTCTCCCATCTTTACCAAGTCAAAGAACGGCCTTCCAGCCATTGACACCATCCTATCATAGAAATATGGCTCCTGTGACCTGATGAATACGGAAACAAGCTTTCCCTCTCTCATTAGTGGCTGCACACGGGCTACTTCAGCACTCCACCTGCTGGCGAATTCCGTATAGTTTTTCGTTGATTTTTGCTTGACCTTCTCAAGGTAGTAGCGGTCTGGCACGATCTCGATATTGAACCGAAACCTTTCCATTAAGGATTCTGCCGTGTCTTTCCAGCGGAGCCACTGGCGCATGTCCTGTGTGGCGAACCATTCTGCGGGTTCCCCGATTAGTCCGGCTGCGACTGAACAATCGCATGATTAAGGGTTCATTCTTCTTTACTCCGACTAACTGGTCGCAGTATGAATGGAGGTGCGCTTTGGGGTTTCCTGTCCCGTTGAACATTTCAAACTTTGATATTTTAAACCCTTCTGGCAGGTCTAAATCCGGGTGCATGCACAGGTCGTCATACCTTTCGCCCGTCGCCTTCCTTGTGGAACGGTTGGACTTTTCCAACAACTCCTCCATCTTTTTCTCCTTGTTTTTCTCTCGCTTGTCCTGTTCAGCCCTCCAAATCCTTTCCATCTCCTCGTAGTGATCCAGTTCCTTGTGTCCCGGGGAGGATTCCTTTGGCATGTTGGGAGTGAAGAATGATACCGTAGGGGTGGTACGGTTGAACGGGATAGTGGTGTTTTGCCCCGCAGGCGGGATTAGTGCGTGTGTTTGGGATTTTGATTGAAGAATACCGGCTGAGGGGCTTGGTATGTGGGGACTAAGTGAGTGACCCCTGGTCCTTGAGCATTTTTAACTAGTGGTGGAGTACAGTAGTAGGGGCCAACATGGTTTGGGTTGGCGATATTTAGTGACGGGGGCATGGTTGCTGGCGGGTAGACGGGAAAATGCCCGGGTACTGCGGAGCTTGACAAGGAAAAGAGATTAGGGGCCCTTTTTCCTTCGACGGAGGCATTCTTTTCTGCGTCGGTCGCCTCCGCACCGCTACCTTCTCCTAGAGAGTAGCAATGGTAGTTAACAACGTCGCGATCACATCCTCTTGGGAGATGGCCTCTTACGAGTCCTGGGTGTCCCCGCTGCAGAAAGCGAGCTCATTTCTTGTTTCCTCAGGAGTACCAGTCATTTTGTCCTTTCCTTTGTCAGAGAGGGATGCTAACACGGCTTTGGATCTTGTGAAATATACCAGCTTTCAATACCACACTAATCAGCCCCTTTCTATAAGATAAGAATAACTCAATGGTAAAGAAAGTTAGTTTCCGCACATCAATTATAAAAGCAAAATATCAAATATGGATATGCAACACACAAGTAGCACATAAGATCGTATATTGAAGCGTGAGTGCTCTTGATCCGATGTTCTAGAGTCTTGGATATCATGGGCTTTTATGTTCGGGTAGGTCTTGGTTTGGTGGCCTTGCGGTTAACTTAGAACGGCGAACCCTTGGTCTTGTCACTTAGGCAAACGGGGAAATTAAAATTTGAAGCAGGAAGGGATCGAGTCTTACGTAGACTGCCTACGTATCCCGCCGTGGGAAATCAGGCCCTACGTAGTTTGATTACAAACCAGGAAATACATTTTCCCTAAATACCCTTTTGACTAATCCTAGCTACAGACATCCCCAGACCAGGCCCGACTAGGGCTTCGCGCATATCCTACTACTGGGACATCAGGTCGACGCGGTTCCTTTACATTTTTCATGAGGGTGGGGGTAAGATTTGTGCAAAATACGGGACACCCAGTATCTACCCAAAAGTATAATTCCTGCAAGCCGTTGTCCTTACGGACTTGCTTTCGCTGTCGAATCTTTCTCTGCTCAGAACCACGGTAGGAGAAGGACTAAAATCTATCCGGTCATAAGCGTATTTTCAAGTTCGAGCTTGAAAGCATGGAATTCTTCAATATCATGTCCCCTGGCCCCGGTATGGTACAAGCAGAACTTGTTTCTGTTAGGCCTTAACGGTGCGGGCTCATAGACAGGCTCCACAGCCCTGATCTTATTTAACGAAGCCAAAGTTAAGAAGAGGTGAGCATATGACTCCTCGAAGGCTGTGAAATCATACCGCCATATTTGGGTTTCGGGGGTAACTCCCTCTCCTGAGGTGATGGGGTCGTGGACCAGAAAAGTATGCGGCCCCATAAGGTCCCCGATGATTTTGTCATCTATGAGACTAACAATCCTCCTTCTCAAAGCTAGACACTCATTCAAGGTGTGCCCTGCCTGGTTGAGATGAAACGGGCATCTTTTGTAAGAGTATATCATGTCAGGGACTGGCAATCTAGCCCTAGTAGTGCAATCCATCCCAACGGCCATCATATTCCTGAATACCTCCTTACAAGTGACAGGCAGTGGGGCTAATCTGAATGGAGAAGATCGAGCTTTGAAGGCTATGCTCCACGGAGCTGATGCCGGCAGATTTGCCCTTCCAATGTTCTTTGAAGCCCCAGTAGAGGTGGCGGGCATCAGCATAGGCGAAGGCGCATAGAAATTCGTCTCTTCCACAGTGGGAGCATAATAACCAGACTCGTTGTCCGAGTTATTTCCCCGGAACTCAGGGAACATATCTAACGGGTTCTCCCCTCCTTCGACCCCTACGTCAACAGGCTCTTCCATGTTCTAAGGTTCTTCCTCTTCTTTCTCTGTTTCCTCTTCTTCTTCTTTTGGATCTTCTTTCTCAATGGGCTCAGGGTCCTCTTCCCAAGGCTCTGCTCCCTCATGTGGATCTGGTGCAAACACCCATGGGTCTGAACCAGCCCCTCGTTCTCTGTTGGTTTTGTTACACCCCGTATCTTTGAAAAAGCACTTATCAAATTTGAAATATAAGTAGGTTGAGTTATGGTTAAGTAAAACCACCTTGGAATATAGGTATCAAGCATTATTAAGTATATTTAATGAGTAAAGGATATATCTAAGGTATACCGAAAGTTTTATAAGGAAATGAGTAGAAGAAATGGAGTAGTACGACTTTGGAGAAAGGATGGGTAAAGTTTCGTGTGAAAATTTTGGTCCAAATTGAGGGAAGAATATCTCTTAGCATATGAAGTGTTTTGAAGTGAAACAAAAGCCTAAAATGAATTTCATCGAGTCTAGTTTCCAACACAAAAAACCGTTCATCGATAGGGCATTGGAGTAGAGAATTGTGGATGTTACAATTTTGGGCGACGGAGCAGAAATGCGTGCTACGATGAATCTTGCTACAGTAACCGACCTGCTACAGTAAACTGCTACAGTGACCCGACCCGAATTTGAACCTTATAAAAGGGGCAAAACCCCATTTTTTTCACCAAAAAAAATCAGATTTTAGAGCAGCAACACAAAGGGCAATTATGTCATAAAAAAACTGAGGGTTTGAAGTGATTTTACTTAATCAAGGCTCGGATAGTGCGGAGTTGTGATCACGGTATTATTTTGTGTGGGATTTGGCTTGGATTCAGGGTGGAATCTTGAAGATATTATCGTTTGGACAAGAAAAAGGTATAAATCTTTCTCTTTTGATATTATTTAAGGCTTATTTATGAATATAAAGTCGTTAGATAATAGTATAGTAAGTTGGTTAGTCATGGAAGTTGGAAAATAGCGTGTGGACTATTTTATGGCATATATTGGTGTTGAAAGTGATGTTGTTAATGTTGGTATTGATGTTGTTGTTGATTGCTGAATTACGATTTTGGGCTAGGCATATAAACAGAGGAGATGCTGCCAAAATTTCGGCAAATTCTAGAAAGATTTATTTGAAGACCTAGGATAAGTATACAACAATGGACCTAATTATAGCATGAATGGTCTTATCTGTAGATTGCGAGACCGGAAATAGGTGGAAGAGCCGAGACGTGAATTTTTAGATATTTTAAGGCCCGTCCCTTTCTTTCAAAGGCGTGATTGCTATGGTATGATTCCATATATGTTTCCATAACCTCCTTGATTTCAAAAGCTAGAGGTTCGTGACTCTTAAAGCTTCTTATGATGTTAAAGATGAGAATGTTTCTATGATGAACATGATGATGATGATTTTAATTCTAGAAATTCTGAAGCTATGATTTGAGGGCATTATGAGATTATTGAACCATTCCATGAATCCCTTGATCTTACTTATTGTTGATGGTCTCACCTCATGTTACTCGTTCCTTCGAGGTGAGATATAGCAAAGATAGTGATTCTTTTTTCAATGCTATCTTAGTTCATTATTCTCGAAACTCCCATGACATCGTCGACTTCACCTTACGATATTTGATCGTCTAAGGAAGGATATAGTGATAATGATAATGCTAATGATAATGTTGATTTCATTTATGTATTTTTATGTACATGTATGTATGTATGCATTGCATCCCACCTGATCGATTGGGGATAACAACGAGTCCCAAAAGGCGTGTACGGATAACAACGTGTCTGAAAGGGCGTGTACGGATAACAACGAGTCCCGAAAGGGCCGTGTACGATAACAACGAGTCCCGAAGGGCGGGTGTGCGATAACAACGAGGTCTACGGGCCGTGTACGGATGACAAGTCTGAAAGGGACGGGTACGGATATAGCGAGATGCATGTATGGTAAATGTATGTGAATGTAACTTGTGTGTACATTGTATATGGATGCGTATGAAATGTTTTCTAAAAGACAAGGTAGTTTACGTGACATAAATCTCGAGAAAGTGTACAAAGGTATAGTTACTCGCTTCATATTATGTTATCTTTGTTCTTATGTCATGTTATTATGCATGCCTTAAATACTCAGTACATTGTTCGTATTGACGTCCCTTCTTGTGGACGGCGTTCGTTCATGCCGCGAAACGCAGTAGGCAGATGAGATCTTCCGCGATAGGGTAGAAATTTCGGGTACCGGTTTTGATTATTGAGCTCCACTTCTTCTGGAGCATTGCGGTTTGAGTTTTATATATTTTTTTTTATATGTTGTGCAAGAGGGTATGTCGGGGCCACATCCCGACTTATATACTTCGGTCATGTTCATAGAGCTTTGCGGAAATAGTTCTACTGCAGTACGATCTAGTTATGTTGTGTCGGTAGTTATGTTGGCATCGTAGCCCATTGTACATATATTTATGCATGATATTATGTTCGTATTTAGCCTCTTTATCTTATTGTTTCCATTTGAGACACGAAGGATGTAAGTTACAAGTTGGTTCGCTCGATTCCTGTAAGGTGCTGGGTGCCAATCACGCCTTACCAAGGATGGGGTGTGACAAATTGGTATCGGGCGGTCTTCTCCTAGGGTTGTACGCAAGCGTGTCTAGTAATGTCTTGTTTATGGTGTGCAATGCACCACACACTTATAAATAAGAGGTTTACATTTAGGAATAGCAACCTTATTTCCTCATCTTAGATCGTGCGATAGAGCTATGTCATTAGGATTTCCTTTTTCCTAATTGTGCTTTATGATTTCAGCAATGCCTATGAAGAAAAAAGCCACAGCCGCCCAGAAAGGCAAGTCAGTAGTAGAAAGGAGAACAGAACGAGATCCGCCTGCAAATATAGAGAAGGGTAAGTCTCAAAATGAGGTTCTGTCTCGGACCTCTTACGCTCCAACCATTTCAGAGGGGCATAAAGGAGCCTCAGCTCCAGCTCCATAACCCCCAGTTCCTCCACCAGATGCTTCGGGCCGTACAGATGAGAGAGGCCATTCAATTGTTAACTCAGATAGTTGCCGCTCAGGCCCACCGATAGGGTGTGGGCTAAGGTGACAGAGCGGTCAGTGCAAAAGCTTGTAATTTTATTAGTTTAGACCCTCCAGAGTTCTTTGGGTCAAAATCGGATGAGGACCCGCAAAGCTTTATAGATGAGATGTCGAGAACGTTACGACTAATGCATGCTTCTGATACTGAGTCAGTAGAATTGGCTTCTTATAGACTACGGGATGTTGCGGTCCATTGGTATACGGTTTGGATGTCCTCTAAAGGAGTTAATGCACCACCCCCGGTGTGGCGAGAGTTTGTAGACGCTTTCCTTCGACATTATACGCACGAGAGGTTCGGCGAGCCGGAGCGTCGGTCAGCTTTGATTCTCGGACAAGGGAATATGAGTGCCCGCGAGTATAGTCTCCATTTTTAATTCATTGGCTAGGTATACTCCCGGCCATGGTAGCGAGTATGGGAGACCGCGTAAGTCGATTGATGAGCGGTTTGGGGTCACATTTGCTTAAGGAATGTTTGACGGCCTCACTTTAGGAGAGGATGGACATTTCTCGTATTCAGGCACATGCTCAGAATTTGGAAGAGCAACGGCAGCCGCAAGAGGGTGAGCACGATTATGATAGAGGTGACGAACAAGGGCCGGATCTTCGGGAGCTATTAGTGAGTTTAGAGGAGGATATGAGCCGCGATATTTCGAAGGCGGCTAGGCCGATCGGTTAGTGCGCCTTCCCAATTTGTAAGTAAGAGATTTGATCGCCCTATCTATTCTAAATTGAGCCAGAGTTCCAAAATCTCGGGTATACAGTATAAGGGTGACTCGGGCTGGATGAGGCCACTTGCACCACGATGTACTCAGTGCGGCAGACTACATTGGGGACCATGCCGATTAGGTTTAGATGTTTGTTATGCTTATGGCCGGTCGGAGGGCCATATTATGCGTGAGTGTCGTCCTAAGGAGTAGTAGGGATCTGACCCGGCCTACGGGGATCGGTAATGGGTTCGTCATTATCGGTACACCCTCGGGACGAGGGGTCGCGGTACCTCGGCCGGTCGTGGTAGAAGTAGAGCAAGAATGTCCAGTTCAAGCGACCCTCAGAACCATGATTATACATTAGCTGAGCAATAGGATCATGAGCCTTTCCCTAATGTTGTTATAGGTATATCATCAATGTCTTCCCATGATATATATGTACTGATCGATTCAGATTCCATTTTGTCATACATAGATATATATATTATTTCTTATAATTTCGATTGTACTGGGGTAAAATGAAGCCTACGTTAAAGGTACATATTGATAGCATAAGATAATGGGATTGGACTAGAGATATGGCTATAAAGAAAGCAGGACGAATATACGAGGAGTAGACATACATGAGCATACGAGCAAGCTATGGTATTAAAAAAGGAAGCAAGAAAAGAATGACAAGATGAACTTTGTAGGTATTTCATGATGAAGACAAGGATTGACTAGATAAGGTAGCAGAGGAATTATGACACCCGACGGTGAGGCAATCGAAAAGTAATAGAGAGCTATGAAGCAAGATAAGCCAAGGAAATTGTCACGACCCAAACTGATGGGTCGTAACAAGTGCCGACCACTACTAGCCAAGCACTCATATGCTTGCATTTACTTGCTCACGGCTATCCGGGCCCATACACAATCCGTAACTAACTATTGTCTTTGTCTCCCCGAACAATCAACATAAAAGACACCGTCACAAACTCACGACCGCATACATATAAACATAAACACGAGAATAACGAGCGTGAGCCGATTTGCCACCACGCATATATACTATACAACAAAATACGGACCGACGAGGCACGCGCAAATATCACGACTACATATCACGTCTACGAGACCTCTATGGAGTACAAAGCGCAGAAATGACGGACAAGGCCTGCCGTACCCATATATGTACGTAACCAAATAGCATACCAAAAGAGAAGCTCGGATCAATGGAGCGTACCGACTACCGGCGAGGGGAGGTCCTGCTTTGCTATGAATCGTCAGCTTGCCTACACCGATCCTGCGGGCATGAACGGCGTCCACAGGAAGAGACGTCAGTACGAGTAATGTACCGAGTATATAAGACATGAATAGTAACATAATAAGGGATGTAAAGTATGAACAATAATAGAATGGAAATATAGAGCATATCGTGAGATAAAAGAATAACCCAGCTTGTGAGTGCCTCTTGGGGCGGATGCCATGCATGCTTTCTTTTGAAAAACATTTCTTGTTCATATATATAGAAAATAGAACATATCATATTGCGGGGCGTCGGCTCCGATCCATTTAACCACATATGTCCGCGTCAGGAAGATATCATGTCATATTATACCAATCGATCAGTGGCCATGCATCTATGATCGCCCTTTTTCCCATATTCCCCGTACACACACACATATACACACACACACACACACGCACACACACACACACGCACACACACACACACACACACACACACACACACACACACACGCACACACACACACACATATATATATATATATATATATATATATATATATATATATATATCATATACATACATCATATAAAAGCGAAGTTAGAGAGAGCCCAAGGAAAGTTATGTCTCTATCGGAGCGACATAAGGTCGGTAACCTCCTATTATATTATGGAATAATCATGGTCACTTTGTCTCACCTTGAAGGCACAATAAGGTGGGACTATCAATGAAGAATAACATCAAGAGAAAACATAGAATAGGATCATAAATCTCATAAGGCATCAATTCCTATACTTTGAAGTCTTTCGAAAATAGAGTCATTATCAAGGATAAAATTGAGGATCAAGAAATAGCTCAATATTCTCATATTCATATTGAATCCACAACTTGAGACTTTCAAACATGAAATCGTTCTCATCATAATCATCATAGACATATTCTCATCTTTGACATCATCGTTGTCATTACAAAAACATGTCCGTCATTGTAGTCATAAAAACTTACAAAATCGTAAACCTTTGTTTTGGAAAAATACGGACATTTTGGAAAAAAATTTACGGGTTATCAGGAAGGGAATCATGCCTTGGAATCTTAGACTTTTAACCTTTGATAACAAGGAAAATATGAAAACATTTATGAAATCATAACCTAAGGATCATGCCTTTGAAAGAAAGGGACGAGCCTTAACATACCCTTTTGGTCGCCTTAACTTTAACTACTCAATGCTTGTCTTAGTCCTTCAAATAAATCTTTCTAGAATACTGTGAAATTTCGGCGACATCTCCCTATTTATATGCCTAGCCCAAAATAGTAATTCAGCCAACAACAACAACATCAATAAACATTAATCATAATATTCTCAACACCAAAATACTCCATAACATCCCATATGGGGTTTATCCCATATTTCCACCAACAAAACTATTATACGGTTATTTGACAGTTTTATCTCCGTAACTAAACCAAAATAAACATTAATAATAGGAGATTCATACCTTACTCCTGATAATATCGCTATATCTTCACTTTTTCCACCTTAAACTTGAACCACACGCGTCGCAATACGATTCTATACTCGCAACTATACGTTGCCTGAACCGGAATTCGGGAATTATCATTGATTTAGGCTTGAAATTTGGGTTTGAGAGTCGGGGAACATTGTAGAGAATTTTGGAGTAGTTTGGAAAATGTTTTGGCTGAAAAAAGAGGGGGCAAGCCCCTTTTATATTAGTTCAAATTCGGGTCGGGTCACTGTAGCAATACTGTAGCAAGTCGGTACTGTAGCAGTACTGTAGCACCGTTTCTGCTCGGACAGCTGAATTTTAACGTCCATAATTCTCTACTCCGATATCGTATCAACGAGTGGTTTGTTGCGTTGGAAGCTAGACTCAAAGAACTTCATTTTAGGCTTTTGAAACACCTTAAAACTCTTAATATACTAGGAGATATACCCCTCCAAAGTTGACCCAAAATTCTGTCCAAAATTCTGTCAACTTTTTCCAAATTCTCGACAAATTTATTTTCTTCGATTTGCTTGGTCCCGGAGTTTCCCATAGCTTATTATATGAACGTAAACCTTTATGACCATAGGATTACTTCGTATAATATCATACATCCTTGAAGGGAACCCCAAAGATCCATACTTAGAACGTCCAATACTTATAAATTTCCACGTACGAAACTATGGGGTGTAACAGAAATGCAAGGAGAAGTTATGAAACTAGACGGAGATGAGATCGCAAGAAAAAGATTCATGGATATAAATAGAGAAGACGAACATTTACGGAATCAAGAGACCCGCTTGATTAATGAATCAAAACAACAGATAAGTGCGCTAGACTATGGGAAAAGACTTATCAGGTGAGAGTCGGGCGAAGGTTAAGAGTAAAAGGAGAACTCAAAGGAAATGATTAAAGATATCACATTGGATGGGAACAAGCTGGAATATCTGTGAAGCGTAAGAAGGATACGCAGAGATCGAAGAGAACGAAGCGGTTTGAATTCGCTACATGACAAAGACCCTTAGAAAAGAGTTCACCCCTAATTCATTAGCCGAACTAAGAAATCGAAAAATTTAAGGGTAAGTTGAAGGAAGGAATCCCTAAGGAAGAGATTTGAGATGCTTGATATAAGTACAAGAGCTACCATCAGCAAGCACAAGTGCAAGAAGTCCAACTAAGAGCAAGGGAGTTATCCGTTAATAAAGAAATGAGGAACGAAGAGGAAGGACGCTCGCAGGACGGCGAGTAGCCGTGGCGTGGCCATTTAAACCACAAGAATGAAGATAGAATGAGAATGTAATACTAGTTGACTTGTGATTATATACATGAGGATTGAAGACTGTACGACTCACAAATGAATTTGGTAAAGAGCTAAGAAAGAACGGGACGAAACTGACCAAATTATAGTATAAGTATACGGTAATTGACCAAAAATTCAACGAGGATATTGAGGATCGGCACGCTACAACATTCGAGGACGAATGTTTTTAAGGGGGGAAGGATGTTACACCCTGTATCTTCGAAGAAGCACTTATCAAATTTGAAACATAAGTACGTTGAGTTATGGTTAAGTAAAACCACCTTGGAATATAGGTAGCAAGCATTATTAAGTATATTTAATGAGTGAAGGATGTATATAAGGTATACCGGAAGGTTTTATAAGGAAATAAGTGGAAGAAATGGAGTAGTACGACTTTGGAGAAAGGATGGGTAAAGTTTCATGTGAAAATTTTGGTCCAAATTGAGGGAAGCATATCTCTTAGCATATGAAGTGTTTTAAGTGAAACAAAAGCCTAAAATGAAGTTCATCGAGTCTAGTTTCCAATGCAACAAACCACTCATCGATAGGACATCGGAGTAGAGAATTATGGACGTTACAATTTCGGTTAATAGAGCAGAAACGCGTGCTACAAGAAGAATCCGACTGCCGTTATAAGAAATCGCTACAATGACCCGACCTGAATTTGAACCTTATAAAAGGGGGAAAACCCCATTTTTTTTCACCAAAAAAATCAGATTTTAGAGCAGCAACACAAAGGGCAATTATGTCATAAAAAAATTGAGGGTTTGAAGTGATTTTGCTTAATCAAGGCTCGGATAGTGCGTAGTTGTGACGTATTATTTTGCGTTAGATTTGGCTTGGATTCAAGGTGGAATCTTGAAGATATTATCGTTTGGACAAGAAAAAGGTATGAATCTTTCTCTTTTGGTATTATTTAAGGCTTATTTACAAATATAAAGTCGTTAGATAATAGTATAGTAAGTTGGTTAGTTATGGAAGTTGGAAAATAGCGTGTGGGCTGTTTTATGGCATATATTGGTGTTGAAAGTGATGTTGTTAATGTTGGTATTGATGTTGTTGTTGGTTGCTGAATTACGATTTTGGGCTAGGCATATAAACAGAGGAGATGCTGCCAAAATTTCGACAGATTCTAGAAAGATTTATTTGAAGGCCTAGGATAAGTATATAACAATAGACCTAATTATAGCATTAATGTTCTTATATGTAGATTGCGAGACCGGAAATAGGTGAAAAAGTCGAGACGTGAATTTTCAGGTATTTTAAGGTTCGTCCCTTTCTTTCAAAGGCGTGATTCCTATGGTATGATTCCATAAATATTTTCATAACCTCCTTGATTTCAAAAGCTAGAGGTTCATGACTCTTAAAGCTTCTTATGATGTTAAAGATGAGAATGTTTCTATGATGAACATGATGATGATGATTTTAATTCTAGAAATTCTGAAGCTATGATTTGAGGGCATTATGAGATTATTGAGTCATTCCATGAATCCTTTGATCTTACTTATTGTTTATGGTCTCACCTCATGTTACTCGTTCTTTCGAGGTGAGATATAGCGAAGACAATGATTCTATTTTCAATGTTATCTAAGTTCATTATTCTCGAGACTCCCATGATATCGTCGACTTCACCTTACGATAGTTGATCTTCTAAGGAAGGATATACTGATAATGATAATGCTAATGATGATGTTGATTTCATTTATGTATTTTTATGTATATGTATGTATGTATGCATTGCATCCCACTGATCAGTTGGGGATAACAACGAGTCCCAAAAGGGCCGTGTACGGATAACAACGAGTCCTAAAAGGGCCGTGTACGGATAACAACGAGTCCCGAGAGGGCCGTGTACGGATAACAACGAGTCCCGAAAAGGCCGTGTATGGATTACAATGAGTCCCGAAAGGGCCGTGTACAGATGACACCGAGTCCCGAAAGGGCCGGGTACGAATATGGCAGATGCATGTATGGTAAATGTATGTGAATGTAACTGTGTGTACATTGTATATGGATGTGTATGAAATGTTTTCCCGATAGACAAGGTAGTTTACATGACATAAATCTCAGAAAGTGTACAAGATATAGTTACTCGCTTCATATTATGTTATCTTCGTTCTTATGTCAGGTTACTATGCATGCCTTACATACTCAGTACATTGTTTGTACTGGCGTCCCTTCTTGTGGATGCTGTGTTCATGCCCGCAGGTGCAAGTAGACGAGACGAGGATCTTTCGCAGGTCGCTTTCGGAGTACCGCTTTTGATTGGTGAGCTCCACTTCTTCCTGAAGCATTGCCGAGTCTGAGTTTTATATGTTTTTTTTTTTGTGACAAGAGGGTATGTCGGGGGCCCCATCCCGACTTATATACTTCGGTCATGTTCATAGAGGCTTTGCAGACAGTTCCTGTGTACAGTCTAGTTATATTGTGTCGGTAGTTATGTTAGCATCGTAGCCCATTGTACATATATTTATGCATGATATTATGTTCGTATTTAGCCTCTTGATCTTATTGTTTCCGTTTGAGACACGAAGGATGTAAGTTACAAGTTGGTTCGCTCGGTTCCTGTAGGGTGTCGGGTGCCAATCACGCCTTACCAAGGGTGGGGTGTGACAGGTTTCCTCCGGGATTCCTTCCCTGGGTGTTACAGGCCTTCTTTCTAGCGGTATGTAGTTTAACACCAACTCCCTCACCTCCTCGTGGACATTTTTATAATATTGTTCTTGGGGCACGCCTTCCGATAGATTCCCAACCATGTTCAGTAATCCATCGACCACCTCAATCTTTCTCCCTATTTCTTGGAGTTGATTCTCCATCTGCAGCACTTTGCCCCGTAGCATCTTAGCCGTCTCTCCCAGAGTCCGTGCTTCTTGCGCACCTTGGTTCGCCATTGCAAGTCAACCTTTAGTGGAGATAAGGTAGGTAAGTTTCGAATCTTATGGTTTTTCTTTCGAGTATGTGGTTTGGATTTATTGGATTGATGGTACTCAAGCTCAATACACGTCTATACATATAGCAGGTAAGCATGCGAAGCACGTAGCAGTTAAGCATGTAATTTATACTACTCGCGTTTCTAAGGCCTTTTGAGTTAATTCTTTCCTAGTCATTTGAAACATGTAGGTGCCATTTGTGAAGATGAACCATTGCCTCGAAAAAGCCATCATGATTGATAATAATAGTATTTTTTCTCATAAGGATTACAAAAGTGATGACAAAAAGCCAACATAGGGCTTAAACATGTAAAAAAGAAAATCAGCAATCAAGGAGGCCCTCCAGTGGCTGATGTCGAGGCTTGGTTCGTTCTGGCCTTCTTGACACTTCGGAGGGTAGTCTTGATACGAAGACGTGCTTGATTGAGCTCCATCCTGACAATCACCGGGTCTATTTCTTCCTGGATTCTAGCCAAATGCTCGTATGTACCTTCCAAGCATTCTTTCATATGTTCCTCTTCTTAGGCTTCCTGAAGAAATGCCGGCTCCGGCACAGGTGCGAGGGCCAAGTGTCCCTGCAACCATGCACGATACCCGGGGTCACATCCTGCTTCAAACTTGTCGGGAGCCAGAGTTTCTGGGCCCCAGCTTATGCAGTCATTCCATTCCCTGAGGATCACCCCAGCGTGCCTGATTTTCTATTCGGTGTGTTCAATGATGAATTGCTCGGGGTTTCCTACCAGAGGGATCACCTGCCTCCTGCTAGATTGTCTTAAAACCCTGAACAGATAGTAAAGACAAATTTCTCGAATCCCGATTAGCGGCACAAATGGACAATTCTTGCCTCAGACTACGACAGCCTCGGATATAAATTAGGGGAGCATCCAACGGATCCGATCTTCAGTCAAGTTAGTTAAAAATTCAGCCTAGGAATTTTTGGACATATATTCGATATTTGGACAGTAATTCATGAGGCGGTCTATCTGGTTCTGTCGACTCCAACCCTGAACCTCTTTGGCCATGTTAAGATGTTTGATAATCCACTATTGTAGCAACATATATCACCCTTGGAAGTATCGGAAGCGATTGCGGCATTTGTCAAGAGCTCGGAAGATGTCGGCCAGTATGATGGGTGCCAAGTAAAAATACCTCGTCTCTTGATCCTTGGTTATCCCATGGAAGATTTTATGGGCCAGGTTATCACCTCAGTGTCTATGGCCAATGACTCATCCTGTGGAAAAACCATAATGCCTAACAAGGCTCTGGAAAAGGCTAAAGGTCTAGCAGCTTCCCACTCTCCCTGGCTCCTGAATTCTCTTTGATATAAGGTGTATCCGGTGTCGTCTCTGAACCTGCGGTATAGATCCCTGAAAGCCATAATGGGCCCTTACACCCCACACGCTTCGGTCAGAGAAAGAAATCTCATAATCTGGCTGACGGTGGGCCTGTGCGGGAATAACAGATTGTGGTCCGGCTTGTGTCGCCACCTCAGACAGGTTTCATTTCTATCTATAGCGTCTCTAATCCCTTCTAGGGTAGGAGTCATTTCAATATCACCGAAACGGAAGAGCATTTCTTTATCAACCCAAAATTCTGCCAATACCTCTATCAGCTCCGGGCGACCTTTCATCGTCATAAGAGAGGGTAAGTGGCCTAAAGTGCAGCTGATTGTCCTCTAGTGAGTGTCCCCCAACCATTCATACCAGGCCCTCAGCAATTCTGGAGCCTCAGTAATGATGTCAAAATGGATCCTTCGTTCCATATACAAAACAAAACACGGTTAAGATTCCCCCGTCCCCATAGGATCAATGGTTCATCACATAAGCACAAACATGTTTCCACATAACACATAAATGAGATGTGGTGTTTTTCAGGTCATAGACCGTCCGAACACGGGGTAGTCATTCTTAATGAGCCTTAGGTAGGTCTGAGATACCCAAGGCCCGTCTAGGTATAAATGCTCTAGTTCAGTAGGGATTTGGCTTAGCTCTATCCTAGAGTTTTCTAGAGTGGTTTTTCACGAATAATCAAGAACCCGAGCGAACAACAGGGGCTGAACCGTTAGGGCTGTTGGACGACCACATACCAACCCCGCCTCATAACGGTTCCAAGAGAAAATTTTATTTTATAGTGAAGGAACGACCGAGTGTTCCGCGAAGTCGCCTTTGGAACAAAGTGTAAAATAAATGCCAGTAGTGGCGGAGTTATGATATGCATGCAATGACAGTTAATAATTGCGGGAAAGTAAACAAATAAGCAGTTTATAACAAATATACTCATATTATACTGGAATCCTTATGGTTAGAACCTTTAAGTCCCCAGCGGAGTCTCCATCTGTAACAGTTCGCTTTTTCGCACGAGTTTAGGGTGCAAATAGGTTATTACAAACTCGTTGACGCTATTTCGGACTTGTTTTGAAAAAGAGTCGCCACCTAATATATAGGAAATTAGGAAAATCAATTTTGAAGGGTTTATTCAAATGCAGTGAAAAAACCTTCGTAATCCATAGTTCTAGGTAAGCGTTCTGGTGATCCCTTAGGGAAGGTGTTAGGCACCCCAATATTAAGGATCCGTACTATACGGTTGACTTTCGAATTTCAGTGTATGAGTATTTTCTTAAACTGCTTATTTCGTGTTTTATTTTCCCTTAAAAAAAGAACTGTCACGCATACTACTCTACACCACTGGTCCGGACAAATTGAAAGACGAAGGACCAAACTTATACTAACTTTGCAAAACTCTTCAACACTTGGTAAAAAAATGATTCAAGAAACAATTTGACACTTCACTGTCATGACCCGACCAGGGGCCATGACGGGTACCCGGAGCTGACTACCGAGCACCACCCATTATGCTAATTATCATACCCAACCTGAACACACATAATCTCCAAGGCAACACATATCTATATATAAGCCCTCACGGCTGCAAAAATGATATACAAAAATATACACTGATGTATCCATGAGACAACTACTACCCACGCATACGTATCTACGAGCCTCTACTGGAGTACTGAGACACAAGACGGGATAGGACCCCGTCATACCCAAATATGAACACAAAAGAATACATCAATAGACTGCACCTCCGGAAGTCACAAGTGTGATGGCTCCATGTGTCGGTATAGCTCTGGGGATACGGGGCCGCCTCCCAGTCTACCTATGGGCATGAACACAGCGTCCGAAAGAAAGACGTCAATACGGACAATGTACTGAGTATGTAAGGCATACATGGTAACATAATAAGGAAATGTAGAAAGTATGAGAAGAAGAGATAACTATAACTGCTTGCCTCTTTAGGCTGAATCATACATGCTTACTTTTTACCTTCATAACATATCACATATACATACATGAACTGTTTGAATCAATAACGTCATTAGCCTGCGTCCGGGGTAATCAAGTCACGCCACCCACTAATGGTGTCATATCCGGCCAAATAGGCACGGTGTTAGCATAAGCTGCCCGCCTTAGCGGTGTCATGCCCGGCCATCTAGGCACCGTGTAATCTCGTTATTATATACTTATCATAAAGCATGCATTAGAACTCAAGTAAAAGCTACAACTCTATCGGTGTGACGTAATGTCGGGAACCCCCCCCCCCCCCAATGCCATTATGGAGTAGTCATGATCATCATGTCTCACCCAAGGAACTAGCATCATATGCGAGTCTACAATGAATAACATCAAGGAATCATATAAGGATCATTAGCTTCATAAGAATATCATATCATGAGCTTTAGGGTCTCTAGATTTAGATTCATCGTCATCATTATCACATTCATAGCACGTCTCTTATCATTATCTTATGAGTAGCCCTTAATAACCATAGACTTATAATTTCCGGAATATGAGAAAGTCATGGAAAGGTAAAGGAATGTCATATTATAGGAATCATGCCTTAGGAAAAGAAGGGACTAGCCTCACATACCTTTACGTCTCTCTAACTTTATCAATTAAACGCTTCCCTCCAATGTTCATGATTCTACATTCAAGAGAATTCGTACTTGTTACACCTCGAAAAGTTTTCGCGTCGTTTGCGTTGTAAGTAAACTAAAGTAAGCTCGAAAAGGTCATGGAACTCTTATAAGATAAATGAATACTCTTAACAAGTGTCAAGAGAGTGCCCAAAGGTTCCGGGACCAAACAAATTGAAG
>NC_081353.1:15194750-15227047 GCF_029784015.1 Lycium ferocissimum
AGCAGGGTTAAATGGCTCCCCAGCCTGGGGCTAAAGAAAAACTCTTTCTTATATATGTGTTTTGACTCCCACTGAGTCAATTATGTTTTTTTGATAGGATTGGGGTTTTTTTGTGTATTTTGGTTATGTTATTAGTAATGTATTGATTAATTATGAAGGAATGTATGTATTATTTTATGCAGGAATTAGTTATGTAAGGTTTAGTTATTCATGTATTAGTTATTCCATCTTCTATCCTGCATAAAAGAATACATAGATTTCCTTATAACTTATACATGTATTAGTTATCCTGGTTTCTAAATTGCAAACTAAACACCGAATTAATATTATACATGAATAACGTACCTCCTAATCAGCTAAACAAACGTGGTAGGATTTAATACATGAATAACTTACCTCCTAACTAGCTACCAAACGACCTAAATGGCTTCCTATTTCTCATAAGGTTGTACTCATTATTGTTTTAAGTATTAAAGGATAAGTATCAATGAGACATTATTGTGGACCATAATGGTAAATATTTTATAGCTTACTCGCTATGATAAGTTACTACTGTTGTAGTATATGAAAGAGAATATGTAGCGCAAAATTATGTATAACCGCCAGAACTCGCATTAGTGGTTTGTCATATTATGGTATGTATGATGGACATTATAAAAGGTATTTGTTTAATGCGCAACTAATGAATATGTCATTAAATATTGAGCAAATTTCAAAAAGCACTACAGGTTCAATGCTAATGGCTATAGTTTCGCTATTTACAGTTCGTAGCTACACTTTAAAATTAATTGTGATTAATTGCACACTCTAAGGCTTGAAAGAGCTCAAATTGAAATTCATTGATTTGGTTGGAGGACTTTCAATGAGATCTTAGAAATCATTACCTTTTACATCAATTCATATTGAGTGAGTCGAAGCATATACCTTGTCGCGTTACTTTTATTTTGGGAACACAACCCTAGTTGCCTTATTAATCGTTTACAAAAAAAAAAAAAAAAAAAAAAACAAGAAATCCTTTATGTGATAGTGGTTACTAATCAACAAACAACTATTATTCGCTTTCCGTAGAAATTAAGAATTTAAGTTGGGTATTACACTGAACAAGTAGATTTTTGTACTGTATTTTCTGTGGGATTTGACCCCAACCTGATTGAGTTCTATATTTGATCAACGATTGATTTATGGGCGTATCAAATGTCACATAGAGATCCATCGGCAATCAACTCTAAATTATGGAGATGTCGTTGTGAAAATTTTGAGTCAATTCCTTCTAATGTTAATATGGATGAATTGACGAAAATGGTAGAAAATATATAGGCTTAAAATTTGAGTTCTTCTAAATTGAATTTTCTTTTTCTAACGTAAGTTTATGAAATTAGAGAAAAATTTATTGTAATTTTGTAAGCTTTGAATTCGACTTTGCAATTTATCAATTAAGAAAATTAAAGGCTCATTGAGCTTTTGAATTTCTTTTCAATTTGTGTCCACTTACAAAAAATCAAAGTTAATTTTAGTTGTATATCTTGTTTGAATGAATTTACTTAAATATATTGACATACAAAGTGCAATTTTATTTTCAAAATCCATTCAATACAATAGTTTTAAAATGTTAGCAAATATTGCTTAAATATATCTATTGACGTACCAAAATTAATATTATATTTATATCTTGTTTGAATGAATTTACTTAACAAAATTTGACATACAAAGTTCAATTTTATTTCCAAGATCTATACAATACGATAATTTAAAATAATGTTAGCAAATATTACTTAAACATATATTGACATATCAAATTAATTTTATTTGTATACTTGTTTGAATGAATTTAGTTAGATATAGTGACATACAAAGTTCAATAGTATTTTCAAAATCCAAACAATACAATAATTTAAATTTAAAAAAAAGGCAAACTTACTCAAATGACTACCTTATTATAGCTTTCTACCATTTGTAGCTACCCTTTTAAATATTATCATTTGTAGCTACATTTTGGCAAAACAGTGTATGTTTTCGCGTGTATTTGTTGCCAACGAATACATGAGAACATGGTAAAAAAAAAAACAGGATCCTTGATTTTAACCTTTAACGGTGGAGCTATTAAATTAGATATTAATATATTTTTTGATGTATTTTAGTGATTTCTTTTTTTGCTTTGATGTATTTCAGTGATTTTTTTATTTTTTGCTATAATCTATTTTCGTGTCTTTTTTTTTTTTTATTTTTTTTTTTTTTTTTTTGTATTTTACTCCATTTTTTTTATTGTAGGTGGATTTTTTTGATGTATTTCAAATACATTGTGTACATTCCAACTACATATGAAGCCAAATATATTCAAATTTTCGTGTATTTGAATGGATTTCAACAAATACATTCAGATACAAGAGAAAAAAATTCAAATGCATGACAAATACATTAAAAAACAGTGTGTTTGGCTATTAACAAAATACACTAAAAAATACAAAGACAAATACATTCAAACATAGTGTATTTGTGAGATGTAGATTTTTGAATGTATCTGTATTTGGCTTTTAACAAATACACACGGCGTATCTGAGACACTATCACCACCAAAAACCCTAATCTCTCCACCACCACCAAAATCCTATCGAGACACCGCCACCACCAAAAACCCAAATCTGAGACACCACCACCACCAAAAAACCCCTAATCTTTCCACCACCAATAAAACCCTAATCTCTCCACCTCCACATCATCTTCTCCACCACTATCTCAAAACCAGTGCCATTGTCACCACCACCAATAATACAAACGGCCAGATTTGTGCCATCGTCTCACCGGATAGAGTGAAAAGAGAGAGAGAGGGGTGAGCACAGAGGAAGAGGGAGAAAAGAGAGAGGGGCGGTGGAGAGAGCTAGAGGGTTGAGCACAGAGGGAGAGGGAGAAGAGAGAGAGGCGCGGCCATGGTGTGGTGGTTGAGAGAAGGGAAGAGAGATTTTTTAGGGTTTTGAGAAATAAAAAATCTGAAAAATGGGTAGTGATTGGGAAAAAAGAAAGATATATGTGTTTGGGTATGTATTTTTTATATAGCTACCATTTGTAATTTAGAAAAGTTAATTAGCTACTAAATATAATTAAATAAAATGGTAGTTAATATTAATAATTAGGTCTTAAAAGAAGCTACAATGAGTAAAAATTCTGAAAAAAAATTGGCCCAAAGTTTGGCCTAGCCCGGCTCAACCCAATTTTTTTGAAAAAATATTGGCAGATTGTACCGTTGGGCAAACGGCTATTTTTGCCGTTTGGCCAATCCTCCCCCAAAAAAAATTATTTTTAACCTCCAAATTTATAAAATTATGCTTTAACCCTTTTTTCACCTACAAATAAATGTTACATTTCTTCATTCTTCACACCTCTTTCATTTGTAACTTACAATTTCTCTAGTTTTCTATCTCTTAGTCTCTCTCTTTGGCTAATTAGCTACCACATTTCTATTTGTATAATCCTCCTCCTCAAAATCGTTCAAAAACACCTTCGGCGTGGTTCTATTTTGATCGAAGAAGTGATGAAAACGTTCGATGCAAAATATGTGATAAATCATTTAAGCCTGACAAAAGATAGGATTTGGTCAATTGCACAGGCACTTGGAGCATAAGGACTCAGACAGATATTGAATTGGACCGTAACGAAGAAATAAAGGAAGAGCAAATGATCGTCCTTACAATTTGAACTTTGATTAAGTTTCTCCTTTTTAAATTTATGAAATTAGAAAAATCATGTTTGTACTCCTGAATTTGCATTGTTATCAATTTAAGTTTGAAGTTTCTTTTTAAATTTGTGTCCATTTACAATATTATCAATTGAAGACCATTGTTTTCCTATTTGAATGACCAATTTCTCACAAATTAGAACAAGGTTTTAAAGTTTAAATCTTTCGACCTATAATTTTTTATGCAGAACAAAATAGTTCAATTTTAAAATGTCTTCTCATAACTTATGTTAATGTCAATTTTATTTTTTGTAATTAACCAGAAAAGAATTGAAAAACTCAGCCCATGACCCAGCCCAACCCGGCTAAGCCCACTTAATCACCCAACTTGGCAGGGGACTGGGCTGGACGCCTGTCCCCAACCCGGCCCACTAAAATTGGCCAAGCCCGGCCTAACCCAAACTCGGGGACACACTTTAGGGGGCCCGGGTCGGTCCAATCGAGCCCCATTGTTGTCTTTATTGAGGGTTACGCGTTAGACAATGTTGCAATTGAGGCACTGAGAAGTGAATACGCAGAAAAGATATTACTCATCAGAGGGTATTTTAATCCAAATTACTACGATATATAAGTGACAATGCAAATAGTTTTGTAGTACTTAGTTAGATTGTAACTATTTTGTTAGCTTACCAACCAAAAAGGTTTGCTCTTTCAAATATGCCTTTGTATTTGCTATTTATTACTTCATATATTAATGTATGTTTCCATTAAATCAAGATACTTTCAAATCCTTTTTGGTAATAATAGCCCCTTAAACTAATTTTTTGAAGGTGAAGTATGCACCATGACTTTTATCTATGACTTATTTTTTGCCCCTACTTTATTTCTTTTTTTACTTAGTAGGCGTTTGGCCGTAGAAACCAAACAAAAATTCACTTCTTTTTTTTTTTTTTTTTTTTTTTTTTTTTTTGGAATTTTTGAAGTTGGAGTTGTGTTTGGCCATAGTTTTTGCAAATAATATTTAGTTGTTGAAATGTACTTTTTCTGAAAAACATGAAATATGCTTTATACCCCCCAATTTCTAAAATCTAGCAAAACCACCCAAATAAATTAATAAACATAACCAGTGCGAGAAATACGATACTAGAGCTTAGCTTATGGAGTGCTCAAAACTAATGGTTTGTTTCCATCAAAAGGCTGCAACTGGGAGGTTTACTGGGGTACACAAAAAATATAACATCTCTAAATATGGCTTTGTTGCAAAATTCCCACTTGCTTCTTTTTTTTTAGAGGCTTTTTAGCACATGTTGTTCAATGTTGTTTGAGTGCAGAGCAACTGAGCAACATAAGTTGCCTCTGACCAGTGAAAAAAGTTGTATGAACTTTTAGGGTAAAAATTGAGCAACATAAAAACTTTTGGTGTAAATATTGAAAACAGAAAAATAAAAGTAAAGGTCCAAAACAGAAAATGAAAAAAGTGAAAAACAAGGTTTTGGTTGTTTTCCAAATTTCAAATACAAGTTGTATTTGGAATTTTTATGGCCAAACACCATAAAGTGAAAAAAGTTTTAAAAAAAAAACGGAAAAAAGTGAATAATTCTCATGGCCAAACGGGTACTTAGGTTGCCACATTCAATTTGGTATATATAATAAACTTTGAGCCCTTTAAAATGCTGGAAAAGTTATGAATGGTGATAATGTCATCTAATAGAAATAATTATGCAAAAAAATTATCTAAAATAAAGATAATAATAGCTTTGAAGAACTCATTTGATATTGGGAGAGTAATTCATCAATCAAATGTTTTTAGTAACTTTAGAATACCATAAATTTCTCTTGATCTTATTTTTAGTAAAAAAGATAATTTTGAAAATATAAATTTAGGTTTAATGATTTGACACAATTATACAATAGAAAATAAATTTCAGATCTCTTTAAAAATTAAAAAGAACCTCTAAATTTTATTTTATTTGCTTAATTAAGTGGGGGTAGAAAAGAGGAAAAGGGAAAGGTTCTTACCAAGTGATCAGCTCCTCAATCCCACATTTATTAAATAATGTTGATGGTCACATACTGTTAAAATAAAGATAGGAGTATCACTTTTTTCTTGCAAACAATTTAATTTGTCAAACACAATATAATCCTTATTGGTTGAGTAAGAAAATTTCTTTTAAGAATAGAGCATCAATGAGTCAATGGAAAACTTAATTAATTCGTGAACTTTGTTTTAACAAATTTAAGTTTTTCTGAATTTCTTGTAAACCTAGATTTAATCTCCATATTTCTCTAGCATAAACCGTTGTCACATGAAATTATGAGTAACTAATCAATAAATATCAAAACAATCTATTTCTACCTCAAAATTATATGCTCACAAATTTATAAAATATTAAACTGTCTTTTTCATTTACGATTATAGTATGTTTGAAATCATTTTGTATTTAAATTATACTGCTAAACATCAAGTAATCTTTGTCCCTTTGTTATCTGCATATCCCCTAACAAACTTGGTTTCTTATAAATAATTTTTTAAGTAAATTATCTAATGATGTGATAAGAAAACTTAAATATTGAATAATAGATGATTAAGAAGCGATACATCTTTAAAAAGATGTGCCTAAAAAGCGTAACACAAAATATTATTATTTCAATTAAAACCATTATGAAGTTGAAGAGGAATCTTGACGTAACTAGTAAAGTTGTTATCATGTGATCAAGAGGTCAAGTAAATGAGTCTTCAAAAAAAAAATGCGAAGATAAAAGTCTTCAAAAATCAAAGAGGCATAAGGGAAAATGCTTAATAAAAATAAGTACTTTATTCTTTGATCTTGCCGGACTTAGAGCCCGTTTGGATTGGCTTATTCTATAGTTCGTTTAGCTTATAGTTGAAAAATAAGTTGGGGTAAGTCCATTTTTTTATGTTCGTTTTAAAAGACTTTAGATAATTTAAATAAAAATTATTTTAAAGAAATTATTTTAAGAAGTACTTTATTGCTTTGCCCAACTTATAAACGCCCAATCCAAATGCTCTTAGCACGGCTCTCCAAGACTAGTTTGTTTTACTAAATTGAAAACAGCAATTTCTGCACAAATATCAAAACTGTGGACAAAATATTTGTAACAGCATGAACGTATCCCATTTGTATAAATCTCCCAAAATGCAAGTCATGTATATAATGTATTCTATTCTTTGTCTCGCTCCGCCGACAATTTAGATCAGTTTGTTATTTTAGAAAAAAAAATTTGTAATCGATTTCTTTATTCTGTTAAAAGTAACAGTATCCCTAAAAACTATTCCCATATATATGCCATGGTCCCTAAGCTGTTCAACCGAATTCATGCATCAGGGTTGCTTGCTTAGTGGGAGAGAAGCACATGCATGGACCAGTATATAATAGTTTTTTGTTTCTTTAATTTATTATTTATATTTCTAAACATAAAAGGATGTAACCGTATGATTGTATTGACGAAAGCAGGGGCCGGATGTAAATTGATGTTATCGAGTTCATCTGACATCAATATTTTCGATGCAAAACATAAATTTATGTGTGAAAATTTATTAAAATTACAACAAGTATAAAATATAAACTTATAACTTTAGAAATCTTAAAAATTGAGCTCATAAAATTTGAATGTTAAATTTGCCCATGAATAAAAGAGGTTCTGTTGTGGTCCAAAACATAAACATTCGTTTCGTGGAACACTTCACCTCAAAATCACTTTTGGAATTTGAAATCTTTTTTTTCGAACTTTTGGAATTTGAATGCTATTTTCCGAATTTTGCGCTACATCTCATTTAAATATGTTTCAGTGTGCTCAAATATAATCTTTAATAATTAATAGTGGCTTTGGTTGGATTTGGTACTAAGCTGACGCTTCCCATTTGAGTTAGTACTTAGTATTATAAAATAATTAAATCATACTTCATATTATTTACTAAGAAACATAAAAAAGTACAAGGTAATGCGTAACACTGGACCTAACCTCACTAATTCTAAGACAGAAATGATAATCATTATCTCACTTAAGTATCTATAAAGAACAAAATAGTACTCTAGTCATCTCATTTTAATTGTCGCTTTAATTTTATTCACACTCATCAAGAAAACAATAAAAACAAAATTTTGTTTACTAGTTACCTCTATTTAATAAAAATAAATTGTATTTTTCCTCTTGGAATTAAAGGTAATTATTGAAAATAACTGCCAACTTTAATTTTGAATTTCTAAAGTGACAATTTTCTTGAACTAAAGTGATAGTTAATTTGGGACCGAGGAAATATATACTACTCATAGTTAGAGACTAAGTAGTCATTTGGCCATAAAAATTATTCACTTTTTTCCGGAAATATTTTTCACTTTTTTTACTTTTGGGCGTTTGGAAGCATTATAAATATTGAATACAACTCAAGTTGTATTAGGAATACCAAAAACAAGAAAAACTTGTTTTTCAAATTTTTTCACTTTTTTACAACTACATTTCACCAAAAATTACAATTTCAAAAACTATGGCCAAACATGTACAACTCCAACTCCAACTTCAAAAATTTCAAAAAAAGTGAATTTGTTTTTGGTATTTATGACCAAACGGCACCTAAGTTAAACGTAATCAAATGAACATATGCTAGTTTTGTCTCATCTTTCTTTTAATTAATTTGTCTTAGTTCTTACATAAGTATTATTAGTCCAGTATATAAGGTTCTCTCCATTGGCAAAAAGGTGCAACAAAGAGTTGATTCATCGAGAGTACTGTAGTAAAATTCTTTTACTCTAATCCTACGATCAAATTTATTCCCAATTTACAACCCTTGAACCAAATGACCCCTAGTGGCCGGTGGGTATACAATGCAGTATATTAATTTTTTCAATAAAAATTACATATGTAAATTGTAGTTTTCTTGTAGTGAATGCTACTGTTAAGAGTGTAGTAATTGTTAAGTACAACAAGAATATGAGCAGTATATATAGTTGGCTAACACATGAAAAAGAATATTATTGAAGTCCGCTAAATTGAAATATATTTTAAAGTTTAAATCAACCCTTATTAAGCTCTCACTAATACCTTGATGTTGCCAAACTGACACCTCGTTTTTTTATACTAATTTCAATTTTTTTTAAAAAAAAAATGAGTTTTTTTTAAGATGTACTCCGTTTATCAAATAATAAATACTAGTATATTGTTACCTGCTAACTTTTTTTTTTTTTTTGGCAAAACCTTACACTTCGAAGAGTAAATATAGCAAATAAGAAGAAAGAAGTGGAGCACCAACTTTGATTCTAAAAGCATTTCTATGTCTTCAAAACAATCATTCCTAATCCTTCTTAATTTCATTTATGCCTACTAAAATTTTATTGAATACTTAATAAACATATCCAATCAAATTAAGACATTAGAAACCTTTCAGAAACTGAATTTGCAAGCTCAGACTTTGAGTTTTTGAAAAAGGTTTTTTTTAGCAAAAAGAAAAAGTTAATTAATGCATTTTAAAAAGTTGGAAAGCCTTAAAACCGATAAGAGAGTATGTGTTGTTTGGCATGGTTGTACATAACACGCATGATTGAAATTCCCTTGGTCCTACAAGTTTATGCTTCTTAATTTAGAGACAAATCTAAAATTTAAAGTTTATGAGTTCTTACACTTATTTTAAATTAATTTATAATATTAACTAAATTCATAATTAAATATTTACTAATATACACATACCGAATCTTCACAAAGTTACTAAATTTTGGTGAACACATATATTACGCTCTGAATCCACTACTATTCTTATTCTCGTCCTAATAACATGACAGGCAGAAAAAACAACAATGAAAAGGCAAACCAAGTAGCAGGAAGAATTAAGAACATGTACCAATGCACATAAAATGGAATGAGAGTTCCATGAATAATTGCCACACAAAAGAAGAGAGAAAATAGAAGAATGATATGTCTAGGTATAGGTTCTTGTGCCCCCACCACTTGTTGCTTTTTTGGTTGTGATGCTCTTATTGCCCCTTATCCCATGATGGTTATCTTGGAAAGTAGGCACAAACTTTTTGAAGAATATATTTCTTGTGGAAAGCTTTGTAGGACAGAGAAATGAACAAAAGGAAAAGATAAAGCACAATTGCTAAGTTAAGGCTATATATAGAGAATTTCATTCCACGTTATTTAATATTATTTTTTTAATTAGTCCATTTAAAAAACAGTGGCATATTTTTACATTCTTTTAATAAAAAAAACTTTTATAATTACACAAATATTATAACATGTTTAAAATTATCAATCTTAACTCTCTTCAATTTTTTTTTAAAAATTTTGTATCAGATCAAACTATATTAAGCAGATAGTGTCAGAAGTAGTATCTTTTTCAGAATAATAGTTGTAGGTCTTTAATTTGAGGTAGTACAAGGCTTCTCCCACCTCTTGGTGATTGCCTCAAAATGATATACTCTGAATTTAGTGTCGCATCAAAATGATAGACATGACACATGGGAAGACACACCAAAAGTTCCTCTCCTCAATTCTAATAACCCCATTTTTTTTTTAATATATATATTTCCTTGGTTCTTTTTGTTGATCAGTTCCCAGTTTTTTGTTATGCTTCAATTACATGTTTTGGAAAATAAGGTCTTAGTGTGATGAAATGTATCCATATGATTTGATTACATATGCTTAGGAGTCTCATTGTGAATAATAATCTAAATTTCAACCTAAGGCAATAGATGAAGTACACAAGATTTTTGAAGGTCCTTATAACACAATCTATGTGTAACAGTTGCATCAATCAATCCTCAGTGTGTAGAACAATTATAAAGTGCACACCCTTCTATATGAGGTTCAACTATATATATAACTCTAGATCCTCCCACATATGTAATCTGATTTGAGATGCACATGTGAAATTTAATGCAGAGTATGAGAATGATCATATCAAATGTTTACTACTCAGACACTATGTAAAAATATATAAACATTGATGGAGTAGTCTAAAACCTTCATTCATTTGACACATTCCTATATAGTCCATCTGAAACAAATATAACTTCATAGGCATCACTATCTTTTTTTCAAGGTGGTTAATATAAGGCATGGGGTAAACATTTCAATTACGTTATATAAGCTAAAGTCTGACTTGAATTAATGGAATAAATTCCAAATAATACTAGTTATAACTAGTCTCTATAATGCAGTAGTAGGTGGAAACAAATAGCTAGGACATTGTAACTTTTTAAACACCAAACCACTGTTTTAAAATTTATACACCAAACCAAACCAATAAAATTCGGGTTTTTCAAAGAATGGCGGAGGAGCCAGGATTTTCATCCGAAGAAGAGCGGGTTCAAAAATTCTAAAAGGTAGTCAGTGGGGTTCAACATCTATTATATATACATAACAAAATAATTTTCAATCGACACTTTAAATATGAGAGATACAATTATATAAAAGTTTCTTAAGAAAATAAACACTGTTGAGATACCGGTTAAAATAAATATTGCTAAAACGCCATAAAAAAAATGACAAATTATATGAACCATTGAAAAGGCACCTCAATTCAACATCAACTTCCTACGTGATAGGAACCATTTTGGTCCTTATAGGGATAGAACATACAAAAAAAGGACCACAAAAGGCTATTTAATAGTCTTGAAAAATGACAAATTATATGAACCATTGAAAAGGCACCTCAATTCAACATCAACTTCCACTAAAAATGGAATAGATACAAAAAAAGGACCACAAAAGGCTATTTAATAGTCTTGAAGCACTTCTGATGATGTACAAGCCATAGTCATTTTCAGATATAGTACTCGTGGCAAAGCTCTTCACTTTTACCTTGCTTTCCATTATAGATTCAACAGAATGGGGTCAAAGATGACTAGAATGGGGTCAAAGATGACTCTAACCTATTAAAACTAGTTTAAATTTATCTTTTTTTTTTACCTATTGGACTTTAATTGTCCTTAACATTAATTTATTAAAAAAATTCCTTCTTCATCTATTGGACTCCAATTGCCTTTAGTATTAATTTTTGGATTAAAAATACTCCTACTTTTAACGGAATTATGAAATTACACATGTTGACTTTAATTAAATAGGAGACTGATTTACTGATCCCTATGAAACCAACCATAAATAAATCGACCCATTCGGTTAACCCAAAAATAATTAGAAATTATTTTATTTTAATAATGGTGGAATCGACTTCACTAGGCTAGAAATCATAGAGTTCAGTAAGCAAGAGACGTCAAATAAAAACAATTCAAGAGTTATAACTAGTCAATATAACACCTCAAGAGTTCAGCAAAACTCGATGGTTATAGTTCGAATTCTTTGTTGGGTTCTTGGTAGAAATGATGTTTTGAAATATAAAATATCTCAAAATTTTAGATACAAAAACTGTCCAATTGATCCAGTAATAAATTTTCGGGTTTAAAATCCAACTCAAGCTCTAATGATCATTCAATATTGCATCCAACATTTTATGGTATAAATTCAATTCCAATAATTACAAGTATTGACATAAATCAGTTTAATAATGGTTTTTAAGTCTCAAGATATGAACAAACTTCAAAACTTTCCACAAAGTTCAAATTTGTTCATACATAATTCTTTCGATGTTTCACTTTTTGTGACTGAATGGATTCAAAAGACAACAACGTGTTCATTTGCGGCTGCAATATTTTGTCCAAAATTGGTACAAACAAGTTCTAGTGAATTTGGAATTAGGTTCAACTCAACTTCTTCATCCTTTAACAATGTGGATTCTAAGAAATCCAGCCTCAATAATTACCGAACAAATAAATTCAATGAGTTGAGTTATTTATGGATTTGATCTACTATTCGCGTAGAAATAAATCGCTATTACCTATTTAATTATAGCCCCACATGTGTCATCTCACAATTTCATTAAAAGGGGGTCATTTTAACCATAAAGGAAAATAGGAATCCAATAGGTGAACTACGAATGGAGGTGCATTTTTCTATTATATATAAGTGGGGGTGTTCATGATTCGGTTTGGGTCGGTTATTGATTAAAATCATAACCAAACCAATTTAGTCGGTTTTTAAATGTCTAAAACCATAACCAAACCAAATAAATAATAACCATCAGTTTGGTTATTGTCGATTTGGTTCGGTTTGGTTCGATTTTTCGGTTTATGATAGAAAACATGAGACTTATCAAGAAACATCAAAAAGTTGAAAAGACATGTCTTTTTTTTTTTTTTGTTCAAACGATAACTTTTATTTATAGTTTGAGTGGAACATACATCATAGAAACATTTTCACTATTAGTGATACAGTAGTACTCAAGTTACTCAAAGTTGCTAAACTATTACATATAGAGCTAAAAACTAACTTAGCAAAAGTCACGCACCATTTTTGTCATCTTAATACACATACCTGGAAATAAAGTAGAGCATAGGAGCTTTTAGTTGTTGTTACAAACATACATATTAATTAAACATAAAGACTACCTAAAATTAAAATTAAAATATATGAAATAAAAAAACTTTGTGTAATGATCCCAAACTTTGGAGCAGTACTTGCATTTTGCCCTCAATTCTCCCATTTTATTAAAAAAAAATTGTGTAATGATCCCGAACTTCAGATGTTTTTCTGCCATTATCCCCAAAGCTAGGGTCTCGACTACAAGGAGTTGTTCTTTTCTGCTTTTTAGGAGGATTACCCACGGAAGAAGTATTAGGGCATTACCATATGCTTGAGTTACAAAGAATGCGATACGTATCAAGATTCTATAAGAACCTCCAAATCTACAACCTCTGTCATTTTCATATGAAAAATATTATAAGTTTAGGACTCATTCATGCAAGAAAAAAGAAAGGTATAACTTCTAAAAAAGAAGAAGAAACAACCTAAAATCAAATGGCTGACAAAGAAAGACTAAAAATTTAAGTTAAAGACATTAGACTCTAACGTGAGCTTCTGTTAGTAGGTTTACACTTAACACTTAAAAGAGTTAAAAGACTTAAAGACATGGGCTTGGACATATTCTTAAAAACATGGACCTTAAACAATCATGTGAAATAAGTAGACCAAAAATCAAATTAATTATTAAAAGGTATAAAATTTATAATTATTTATGAAAAACTAATATTATACATCTAAATAATTATATAATTTATCGGTTTGGTTCAGTTATTTCTTCGGTTATATTTTAATAGAACCATAACCAAACCAAATATTATCGATTTTTAAAATTTAAAACCAAATCAAACCAAACTAAACCAAATATCGGTTTGGTTAAATTTTCGGTTTGATTTTGATTTTAACCAAAACCGTGAACACCTCTATATATAAGTGCCAAAGGAGGACCAACACAGCATCAAGTACTTGAACCAAAAGCTTTATAAATTGTACACGCAGTGAGTGCTTGTACCAAAAGCTATATAACTTATACACTTTAATCAACTATTTTTTTATCCCACGTGGACATATGTCATAGTACTTAATATTTATTCCCTTCTCATTTATAAACATATGCACTTCAATTTTAATTCTCCGATACATTTATTTCCTCCGTGCACTTTTACTTGTTCACTTTTGACTTTTTACGTTCTTGCTGAATATTTATTCTCTTCTCATGTATAGATGTATGCAGTTCGCTTTTTAATTTTCCTACACAAATTTATTTCCTCCGTGCAATTTTACTTGCTCACTTTTGACTTTTCACGCTCTTTAAGAATTAATAAATCCCACGTGGACATATGTCATAGTACTGAATATTTATTCTCTTCTTATGTATATACGTGTGCACTTCAATTTTAATTCTCTGACACATGTTTATTTCCTCCGTGCACTTTTACTTGTTCATTTTTTACTTTTCACGTTCTTGCTGAATATTTATTCTCTTCTCATGTATACATGTATGCACTTCAATTTTAATTCTCCGTCACATATTTATTTTCTCCGTGCACTTTTATTTGTTCACTTTTGACTTTTCACATTCTTTAAGAATTAATAAATGAAGTACTCCCTCAATCCCATATTACTTGGTCACATTACTTGACTTCCACGTTCTTTAAGAATTAATAAATGAAGTACTTCCTTTGTCCCATATTACTTTGTCACATTACTATATTTAACTTTTCACGTTCTTTAAGAACTAATAAATGAAGTAATCACTTCGTCCCATATTACTTGGCCACATTACTAAACATATATGTCCATTTTTCCATTCTAAAATTTTCTTATATATATAAATGCCCAAGGTGGACGAACATAGCAATAATAAATTGTACAAAAAGCAACTGAAAATTGTAATCTAAGGAGGGACTAACATGTGTACATTTCAGAAGTTGAACATTAATTCTACCTCTTGTGTGTTTATTTTTTAATTCCCCACAGGTCCCCGTGTTGTCTTAATTGTCCTTTCATTTCCTTCATTTGGCATATACTCCCTCTGTCTCAATTTAAATGTCTACGTTGACTAAACACGGCATTTAAGAAATAAAGATAGACTTTCAAATCTTGTGGTTCTAAATTAAAAATGTGTATAATATAATAAAATATCTTTTGAATCTTGTAATTAAAAACTTGACATGCAGGATATTTAAATTGTCAACTTACTAAATATAAAAAGAAACGGACATAACCAAAATAAGATAATTTTTTTTTATTTAACAACAAAAGCCCAAGGTGGACGAACACAACAACAATAAGTTGTACAAAAAGGAACTGAAATTGTACTCTAAGCCGGGACTAACATGTGTATATTTCAGAAGTTTAACATTAATACTACCTCTTGTGTGTTTACTTTTTAAGTCCACATGTTTACTTTTTAAGTCCACACGTGTCCGCAGTGTCTCAATTGTCCTTTCATTTGGCATATACTTGATAACGTCCAAATCCACTCCTCAAAGAGAAAGTGTATACGGTAGTATGCAATATAATTACCTAACTATGAGTCGGGGTTGAATCCCACAAGGAACAATATACTAGGCGATCAAGCAAGTAAGGAATTTTCACTTTCTACACTAAGCCTAACATTTGATAATATTTTGGTTTTGAGAAAATTATAACTAATGCAAAAATGTAAACTAACCTAAAAAGCAAGTAAAATGATCAATGGCCACAAGCATGGATACAAGGGAAATTACTCGCAAGTAACGATCTAATATATTTTATGATTTTACAACTAAGAGCGGGCTTATGTTAATAGATAATGGTTTCTAACATCTCATTGAAAGTCTTCCAACCAAACCAATGAATTTCACTCTAAGCTTTTCCAAGCCTTAGAGTGTGATATCAAGCACAACCAATTCCATCTCAAGTAACTTTCATATTCCTAGCTCAAGTTATTAGATGAGGGTTATGCCCCAAATTCTTGTTAATTAATCTTTCCCAACTAGATTTTCTCTTCCGAGCTCAATCAAAGTAAATGGGCGAGTCTTAGGGTTAGTTACTCCTTAAGAATCATTCAAAACGAGATTAATTAAAGAAACAATGACCCACTTCATTAGATATAAACATCATTCAATATATAAGCATAACAAGAGTTTGATCCAAAACTTTACCAATGTATATTTTCATAAACAAGTTTCAAGTAATGGAATAAAATACAACACACTTAAATGTGCAATACAAAGCAAGGAATTGAAGAAAGGGTTGAGAAATTTATCATTAAAGAGCTTCAATCTTCTCCTCCAAAGGTGTGGTGTAAAACCCTAGCTCCAAAGCTTGTAAAAATGGCTAAAGATGAAAAATAATGTTTTCAAGCTTGCTTTTGTAGTCCCAAAATTTTCCCACTTAAAATTAAACAGTTCCTGGTTTTCGTTTTTTGCAAATCTGCCCCGTTTTTGCAAAACTGTCCAGTTTTTGTCCAATTTGGCCTCTTTTTGACTTTACTTTCACTTGGTTTCTTCCGATCACTTCTAAATCACATAAAACCTGTAAAATAGATGTAAACGATATTAAATGTACTATTTTCTCAATCAAACATAGCAAAAATATAAGATTAAAGAAGAGATAAGTTGGTAAAATACCAACTTATCAATACTCCCTCTGTCTCAATTTAAGTGTCTACGTTTGACTAGACACAGAGTTTAAGAAATAAAGATAGACTTTTGAATCTTGTGGTTCTAAATTAAAAATGTGTATAATATAATAAAATATGCTTTGAATCTTGTGATTATAAACTTGACATATAGGATATTTGAATTGTCAACTTACTAAATATAAAAAGAGGCGGATATAACCAAAATAAGACAAATTTTAACAATAATTGAGAAATTAAGGGAAAAAATAAGAGGAAAGGAAAAAAAATATAGAGACTCAATAAGGAGAAATATATAAGTGTCTTGCAGGTACGAACACAACATATATTATTTTTCTATTATATATAAATGGCTAAGGAGGACTAACACAGCATCACCAACTTGTACCAAAAGCTTTATAAATTATATACGCAATGAATGCTTGTACCATAAGCTATATAACTTGTACACTTTCCCCAACTATTTTTTTAATCCCACGTGGACATATGTCATATTACTTAATATTTATTCTCTTGTCATGTATAGACGTATGCAGTTCAATTTTAATTCTTCGACACATTTATTTCCTTCGTGCACTTTTACTTGTTCACTTTTGACTTTTCACGTTCTTGCTGAATATTTATTCTCTTCTCATGTATAGATTTTAATTCTCCGACACATTTATTTCCTTCGTGCACTTTTACTTGTTCACTTTTGAGTTTTCACGTTCTTGCTGAATATTTATTCTCTTCTCATGTATAGATGTATGCAATTCAATTTTAATTCTCCTACACAAATTTATTTCCTCCGTGCACTTTTACTTGTTCACTTTTGACTTTTCACGTTCTTTAAGAATTAATAAATCTCACGTAGATATATGTCATAGTATTGAATATTTATTCTCTTCTCATGTAAATTCTTCAGCACATATTTATTTCCTCCGTGCACTTTTACTTGTTCACTTTTGACTTTTCACGTTCTTGCTGAATATTTATTCTCTTCTCATGTATACATGTATGCACTTCAATTTTAATTCTCCGACACATATTTATTTCCTCCGTGCACTTTTACTTGTTCACTTTTGACTTTTTACGTTATTTAAGAATTAATAAATGAAGTACTCCCTCCGTTCCATATTACTTGGCCACATTACTTGACTTTTCACGTTCTTTAAGAATTAATAAATGAAGTACTCCCTTCGTCCCATATTACTTGGTCACATTACTATACTTGACTTTTCACGTTCTTTAAGAATTAATAAAAATGAAGTACTCCCTTCATTCCATATTACTTGGCCACATTAATAAAAATATATTTCTATTTTTTCTATTTTATGTTTTTCTTCTTCTTATATATAAACGCCCAAGGTGGACGAACACAACAACAATAAGTTGTACAAAAAGCAGCTGAAATTGTACTCTAAGCAGGGACTAATATATATGTGTACATTTCAGAAGTTAAACATTAATTCTACCTCTTGTGTGCTTACTTTTTAAGTCCCCATTGTGTCCGTTCGTCTTAATTGTCCTTTCATTTCCTTCATTTGGCATGTACTCCCTCTGTCTCAATTTAAGTGTCTACGTTTGATTGGACATGGAGTTTAAAAAATAAAGATAGACTTTCAAATCTTGTGGTTCTAAATTTAAAATGTGTATAATATAATAAATATCCTTTGAATCTTGTGATTATAAACTTGACATGTAGGATATTTGAATTGTCAAATTACTAAATATAAACAGAGGCAGAAATAACCAAAATAAGACAATTTTTAACAACAATTAAGAAATTAAGGGGAAAAAAGACGAAAAGAAAAAAATATGGAGACTCACTAAGTAGAATCGCGGTATCCTTTGCAAAATATACAAACCATAAAGACAAACTAAATTGAGTAACAAAATTAATCATGTTGGGCCCCGTGCATCGCACGGGCATAATTTGCTAGTTAATCTTAGATTAACGTAAGGGAATTGGAGTCCAATAGAAGGGGCACCATTTTTAACCTTTTCCGGGGCAACATTTTTAACCTTTTCCTGTAAATTTAAGTTATATAGTATAATTGACGTGTAAAAAGAGTTCACAGAATTTATATAGTTTAACTTATTATTAACATGTTATTTACCATTTATTTTAAGTTACAAATGAATATTTATTATTAAATAAATTTAACTGCTGCATTTTTAAATAATTAGATGGTACAAATAGTTTTACTTCATCGATATATATATCTTAAACTCTTCTGTTATACATTTATAGATATTATTAGAAGGATTAAAAACTACATAATGTTTGGATAAGATTTGTTTTTCCACTCTCCTATATTAATTATGGAAATGGCCAAATATATTCTTAAACTATGTGAAATTGAGCGGATATGTCTGTCATTAATACTTTAACACAGATATGCTATTACCCTTCAATGCCTGGTCCAAATTAACTTTAGTTTAACGGTACTCACTAATTAATCTAATCAGATGATTAATAAGAAAAAAGGGTCAAATATGCCCTTATAGTATGCGAAATTGAGCAGATTTGTCCTTCATTATAAATACTCATGAATGATATTCAATTGTATCTAATTTTCTCATAGTTAACCAGGTTAAAAATTAGTTTTTTTTGGCAAACACCCTCCTTTAACCCAACTGATTTCTTATAGCAGTGTTTCTCCGTTGAGAAAATCGACTCTTGAGCATTGTTATTTTTCCAAAAAATTATTGATTTAGACAATATAATTTTTTTTTTAAGCAAGCCCCTTTTTTATAATAACATGATGAAAATCCTCACATCCTTAATATAGGATACAAGTGTAGTGCAGAAAATGTGCGAATCAACTGAAGAACAAAAATATACTTATAAATTATAATTTTCATCACTGAAGATATGAATGTGTGTTGCATCGATATATTAGTTACATCGTTAGTATGTAAAAAAAATAACAATATTAACTTATTCTAAATTATTTACATTCAAACTTAGAATTTGGTGTTTGGCTTTGGCTGTTACATAAAAACAAGAAAAGAAAAAAAATGTTAAATTTGTACATGTTAAAAAACATTAAACTATTAACGAAAGGCATACATGCTTAAAATTTCACACACTTTAAAGGCATATTTTATCCTTTTACACTTTTCGCTTATTAATCATCTAGTTAGGTCAATAGCAGGTGCCTTTAAAATAAGGGTGAACCAAGTATTGAATTAACAATAAGAACATATTTGTACTAAAAATCTAAAATATTAACGACAAGTATATACACTCAACTTCGCATATATAGTTTTAAGGGTATATTTAGCCCTTTTTACTTAATTTTATATCCTTGCTAATGCGACGCTCATATCTTTGACAAGATTTCCCACCCTAAATAGTTAATAACTTTGAGCTGATAATTTTCTAAGAAGGGTGGACTGCCGGTGTCGTTTGATTATAAAGTAAAGAGGGATTATAATCTCGGTATAAAGTGTGCGATTATATTATTTTACATTTATTCAAATTTTTTATTTTGGAATTGATTAGTAATTTCAAAATAATTAATACTATAATTGTCATAATATTTTTATGAGATAATACATCCTATGTTAATTAGGGTAGCAATGCTATCAAAATTGACCCATTTTGCTAAATCTTTCAAAAAATGACCCACGACCTCACTGTTCCTAGCGTCCCCCCCCCCTCTCTCTCGCGATCCTCTCTGTCCGAGCTCGACGTCGACGCTCACTGGAGCTTCGGCGATGCTCCAAACCAGCAGCCCCCTCTCTTTTTTTTTTGTTGTTTGTCGCCGCCGGAGTTGATCACCGGACGGAAGCCGCCGCCACAAACTACACCTCCAATCAACAACCACATCGCCGCCCTTTGTTCTCACCTCCTTCACGCCGCAAAAACACCACCCCCCTTTGTCCCTTTCGCTGCTCCGGTGAACCGGAGCAGCAGCCTAAAACCCACGACGAACCCCAACCTCCAACACCATAACAACACCACAACGCCACCAGCGACGTTGGAATCACAACCACCAGTGACGCTGCACCACCACAACGCCGCTGCTCACTCCCTCCCCCTTCCCCGCCAACGTTTGCTATGTTCTTGTCTTTACCAGATTTTCTCCGACGACTATCGTTAAAGTATTCTTGTTGTATAATATTGTATATGAGTGTATCTATAATATTGTATAAAATTGTATATGGGTTATAATATTGTATATGAGTGTATATGGGTATATATGTTATAATATTGTATAATATTGTATATGTGTGTCTATGGGTTAAAATTTTGCAATATAAGTTGTGGGCTATTATTTTGCAATGTAAGTGAGCAAATTGTATATTTATGAAATTTCCCCAATTATTATCCCACGTACAAAGTGATATAAAAATAGGGGAAATTTCATAAATATACAATTCGCTCACTTACATTGCAAAAAAATAGCCCACAACTTACATTGCAAAAAAATAGCCCACAACTTACATTGCAAAGCTTAAACCCATATACACACATATACAATATTATAACTCATATACTCATATACAATATTATAACCAAGTGAGCGTCGGCGGCGAGCTCGGACAGAGAGGATCGAGAGAGAGAGAGAGAGAGAGAGAGAGAGAGGACGCTGGGAGCAGTGAGGTCGTGGGTAATTTTTTGAAAGATTTAGCAAAATGGGTCAATTTTGGTAGCATTGCTACCCTAATTGACATAAGATGTAATTATCTCATTATAATTTTGTAATATAAAACAACAAAATGATATATTTGATTTTATGCAAAGCTTTTCTCCTAAATTTGTTAAGAAAGCCGGGTTCAAATTCGTTAAAATATATTCAAATTTATCTACTAGTTTAAATCAAATACATATTGTTTTTATCATACCCCTCGTATATCTCATTTTTAGTTCAATGAATTAAACATCTATTAATAAAAGTATATCCCCTTGAATAATTTTGTCATTAATTATTTAATCTTCATGTTATAATATCCACTTTATAATACTAAAAACTTATATATATTGAGCTTTTACACCTAAATAATTGATGCGCGCGCGCGCGTACACACACACACACAAAAACCAACTACAACAAGATAGCAGTATAATCCCACAAGCGAGGTTTGTGGAGGGTAAGATGTGTGCAGATCTTACCTCTACCTTTGCGGGGGAGGGAGATTGTTTCCGATAGACCCTCGACTCAAAAGAAATGTAACCGACTCAGGAAAGTAAGAAAAAGGAGACAACAAAATAGCAATGTACGAAACAAGTGCAGCAACAAATATTAATACACATTGGAGAAAAAGAAGCTACGTGATACCTAAATCATTACTAGAAGTACGACAACACACAACTAACTGCTAACCTTGTACCCCAATTCTCGACCTCCAACCCTTTCTACCTTAAGGTCATGTCCTCAGTCAGCTGAAGCAGTGGATATCCTGTCTAATCACCTCTGTCTAGTTCTTCTTCGGCCTACCTCTACCTCTCCTAACTCCTGCTACATCCAATCTCCCACACCTCCTTACTGGTGCATTCTTGCTCCTTCTCTTCATATCAAACCATCTCAGTCTCGCTTCCTTCATTTTGTCCGCCACGGGGTCCACTCCCACCTTATCTCGTATAACACTACAAGAAAGTACAAAAATGGCAACAACTCCTTGGTAACAAAAAATAATATTATTGGCAAAATTCAATATCTGGAAACTACTTAGTTTTATTGTTGACATATATGATGAAACTTTTAAAAATGATTTTTTTTTGTTACCAAACAATTTAATTTTGTTGCCATCTATTGATATTGTTGCAAAAAGTACTTCTGGTAACAACAAAAAAGTTATTGCACGTCGTTGCAATAACAGTCGATGAGAAAAGTTTATACAAAAAATGTTGTTGCCAAAAGTACTTTTTACAACAATAGTCAATACTATGGCAACAAAAAGTTTTGTTGGCAAATGTCTTCTTCCTTATAGTGTAATTTCGTTCGTAATCACATTTTTTATAGTATGCCCAATACTAATAAGTATGTACCCATCATAATCTCAAGATATTTTTTTTTTTTTTATTTTTCAAATCAAACGACCCCTGAGGTATTAGATTAGTAGTTAATTAAGGCGCACATAAGTGTATTACTAAAGCTATGATCAATGTCGCCTCTAGTTTAATGAAACTGATGCATACATGTCTTTATCTTTAGGCGAGCTCCAAAAAGCATACACATCTTCCACCACTATTACACTAACCTCTATGAATAGGGCATTTCATATAAATGATCAATGTTGGACACGTACCTAGTTACATGTCATTATATTTATAAGGTTTTTCACTTATTTCATTATAAATTCTTCATTTCTACATTATTAGAATTATTATTGTTTTTATAGTTACTCGAGTTATTATCATCTATCATTGTTATTATGCTTTGATTATATTCTGCAATTTGACTGAATCTCTCTAATTTATTGTTCTTTTTACTCAGTCTTTTATTTTCCTAAGCTGGAAAACGCATAAAAACGCATCAATATATATATATATATATATATATATATATATTTTTAAATTTCTTTCTTTGCAAGAGTGGTGCTGCTCTAACTAAAAGAATTGACCAAAAATATTTGCTAAATGATGTGGCATAGCCACAAAAGATTGACTTTCTTAAGTTTAAGAATGTACTACTTTTTAGAACCATTTGGAAGTAGTAAATTTGACCGTTTTAAATTTGTAAGCTACATTTTTTACATTTAATTTTCTATTTATTCGTTTAAAGTTTTGCTTTTGCTAAACGATTGAGAGAAAAATTAGACTTATTCACCTACATGATCAGTTTAATTCAATTTTGGAGAGAGGTTGACTATGCAATAGTGACATGGGAATCTCCAGTCATATCGGATAGTATGAAGTTTAATAAATAATTTTTGGTTTAGCATTTTCCAATACTGAATGCCCCGTGACTAATGCTTCTTGTACTTTAAAAATAATAAATAATAATTAGTGATTACCAGATTTCTTTTTTCATTAACTTTTTTGGGGTAAAGTAAAGAACTTCCATTAGAAAAGTTTGAGTCCGGAGCCAAAATGGCTTATTTTTTTCTAAAAAAATGGATGCTTTTTTTTTTCATAAAATTTTTTGGGATAACCAAGTAAATACCACAACTTAATAATTATTTCAATCAATTTTTTTTTTTTTTTTTTTTTGTTTAAAATGTCCAACTAAAATGCAACAAGATTTTCATATAAAAAAGGTTTGCATTTTGAAATACAAATTTTATTTTTTTGCCCCTTCAACGAAATGCAACAATATATATTTCGTTTTTTATATGAAAAAGAGAAAATAAAAACAAATGCAACAAATTTTATTTTTTGTTTTATTTCGTTTTTCATATAAAAAACGAAATAAAAAAAGAAAATAAATTGTTGCAGAAACTTGCAACAAATTTTATTTTTTTGTTTTATTTCGTTTTTTAAACGAAAAAAAAAAGAAAATAAAAATGTTGGTCCGAAAATGCAACAATTTTTTTGTTTTATTTCGCTTTTTTTTGCTCTTTTTTTATTTCGTTTCTAGGAAAATATAATAATATTGATACTACCGAAATAGCATTAAAAGATACAAAAAACGAAATTAAAAAAAAAAATTGTCACTGTCTAACGAAACAGATAAAAAATATAAAAATATTGTAGTCCAAAAAAAAACAAATTTTTTTTTTTTAAGATATAACAAATAAAAAAAAAAATTTAATGCTATTTCGTTTAGTAGTATCACGAAATACAAAAAAAAAAAAATATTATTATATTTTCCTATTTCGTTTTTGTGTAAATTTAAATAAAAAAAAGAATTTTTCATTTTTTATATGAAAAACGAAAATAAAACAAAAAGAAAATCACCTGTGAAATGTCCAAAAAAAAATTAAAAATAGTAAAATGAAATAAACAAAAAAAAAAATGAAAATGCAACAAATTTTATTTTATTTTTTTAGGATGGAATTTTTATTTAAATTTGGACATTTCACGAAATGCAACAATTTTATTTTCTTTTTTATTTCGTTTTTCATATCAAAATAAAACAAAAAAAAAATTTGTTGCATTTAGTTGACATTTCCCTTTTAATTTTTTTTTGTTTTTCGTTTTTTTTATATGAAAACGAAATTCTTTCATTTTTTGTTGGACATTTCACGAAATCAAAAAAAAAAAAAAAAAAAAAAAAATTGATTTTATTAATTCCTGTATTTTCTATTTTTGATAACCAACGAAATACCCATTTTGATCTTAAAAAAAAAAAAGAAAATCATAGTCATACCATTTTTTCATTACCTCCAGAAAAGTTTACTGTACAGGTTTATTTTTTTTTTTTTCAATATATAATAAAGAGATAAAACTAAAGGGGAAGACTTAATAGAAACAAAATGTTGGTCCTACTTTGGATTTTATTCTATTTTGCTCTTTTTTCTTCTTCTGGCCCAATATTGACCCAATCAAGATAACAAATCACTGTCTAATAACAGAAAAATATTGTTAAAAAAAAAAAAAGATATAACAATAATTTCTAATAATAATCAAAAAATAAAAATAAAATGAAAGAGGAAAAAAAGAAAGAAAAAATAATAATAATATTTTGTTTCTTTATTTTCCTGTTTCTAATAAGTGTGAAAATCAAGTTAATAAAGAAAATTTCTCCATAGTCAATAGTTGATCTAGATATAATAATAATAATAAAGAACTGTTGGGTCAAATAAGCATTCAAAAGTTTATTTGGACACTTTTTAAATTGGTAAAACATGAGAAAAATAAATATAAATTGAAGGCTGCAGCTTTTTTGGAGTCCACGTGAGAAGCTAACAAAGGGATGAGTATTGAAAATTCCCAAAGCTTGGAATAGAGGAAATTGAAGAAAAAAATTCTCAACAACTTTCAGACTATTTCTTTGGTTAAATAATATGTTCACACCATTTTTTCCTCGAAAAATCAGTCAACCGTTGCTAGTTGTCAAAAAAAAAAAAAAAAAAACTGTTCGTTTTTCCTTGCGTTGATTTTCATGAAATCAAATATATGCAGCTTGACTACTACTACTGGTTTATTTGCTTCTCATTATAGACGTAACTGAAACAAAAGTTTGTCCTTCTAATTCTTTTAGAAAAAATTATTCTGATTTTGTATTTACTCATAGTTTTTATTAGTGATCATTTAGTCAAGTCCATTACATGACTACGGATAGTACCAATTAAGTCAAAAAGATACCATAAGTTAATATAATAATTATAAAGTACCTCGAATTATTAGTTTTACTTTGGTGTTGCTAAGATGTCTCGAGTAATACACCACTAATTTTTCCTCCTAAGTTGGCCTCCACCCCAAAAGAACATTGTTTTTAAATATGAACGTGATTATTAGTAATGGAATTAAAGGGGAAACCAATCAAGAAGTTTTACTCTCTTTTTTTTTCTTCTTTTATTGGTTTGAGGGGTGGGAGAGGGGATATGTTGACTATGAATAAAGATAAGCCAAAAGTTTGTAGTGACACGGTAGGTATTCTTTTATTCTTAACTAGATGTCTCATATTCAAACAATGAAAATGTAGTCACCTTTGATAGGGAGCGTTTTACACCTAAAGTTGAAATTTTCGACCCATATTCGTGCCCAAAATGAAATTTTCGATAAAAAATTCCAAAACAAATACCGGCACCAGGTGAAAAAAAAAAGACTATGCATGTAGATGAAAGAGGTAGGCTATGCTTGGTCATGGGACAAATCACCCTATGAAGTTCAATGGGCCACTTTTTTAATAATAAAAGTGAGAATTCTAATGCAAGAAAGAGTCAATATTCTAGTTTAGTTGAAAGGTATTTAAACCAAGAGGGCCATTTGCTAAGATCTTCCTTAGACAACAATAAGAGATCTCATTGTGGGCCAAATTAATGAATTTAAGATTTTCCTAGGGCAATTTGCAGGATTACCCTTCGCTGGGGTAGTCTTTAATTTTTACCCCTCAAAATGGTAGTCTTTAAATTTACACTAGTGAATTACTTTTTGCGTAATTTACACTTCACGGGGGCGAAATTTGAGCCTCTCAGCAGACCAAGATTTGCATGGGCGGGGGAGAATTCGGTCGTGAGGCCCTTACGCATACATTTTGCTAGCGGTTGCAACCCGCCTAGCGATTTTTTTTTTTTTTTTTTTTTTTTTACCTGGGCTGGGGTTCGAACCCTCGGGGTGTTAGGCGAGGGGTATAAATTAAAGATTACCAATTTGAAGGGCAAAAATTAAAGACCACCCCAACTGAAGGGCAATCCGCGCAAAAAAAAGATTTTCAAGTATTTCTCAATTTTCAACTTATTCAAAAAGAACAAGAAAAATATTAAGGAAGAAAAAAACTGTAGAGCAATTTCTCTCTAATGAAATAAAGTTTAGAAGAAACAAAGCTTATCTACTTTTTTGAAGAAAAAAAATGGTTTACTTCATTTAAAGGGGGATCTAAAACTATTTTGAATTTTTATGTGATTAATTTAAGTTGACGCACATATGAAAAGGATGGAGTTAAGCGGGCATCTCAACGATTTATTTGAAAGCTTGTGCATACGTTAGTTTGTTTGTTTTTTCAACAAAATTAGTTTGTTGTCCCTTTTTGAATAGCTATTTAGTAAATTACCTACTTTTATTTCTCTTACAATCTATATATAATATAAAGTTAGGTATAGACAAGATGATGTGGCATTTCTCTTTGGCCAAGAATCCTATTTATCTTTTTTCTCCTTTTTTTTTTTTTGGCTTTTTCTTCCTTTTTCCTATTTATATTATTATGAGAATTTCTTTAAGAATGATTGTCCTAATTATTGTAATTAAGAAGACTTAAAGGTAGTCTCTTTGTCTACCGTGGCAAGTCATTTTCATGCCTATAATTAATTGCCACAGCTAATTTTCCTGGCTATGAAACGGATGCAATGCAAGAATGTGATAATCAATTCTTATGATTTTAGTGAGTATTGCCTTTTTTCAGTTACTGTTAGCGTTAGTGTGTTACCTTTCTCCCCTATATTTTATGCAATTTGTTTTAAGAATAAATGACTCACTCTATACATATAGTAAAGTTAGGAATAAAAAAAAGTGATGTGGCATCTTTCTTTAGCGAAGAATTCTAATTTTTTTTCCTCCTGTTTTTGCCAATTTTCCTATTTTTCTATTTTCTTACTACACAAGAATAAATATGATAATTACTACTACTCCATTCATTCCTATTATTTAATTATAATTTAAATGTTTCAAAACTTACTAATCCACTAAGTCCTATTCTTTATTATAATATTATGTACTAATTAATTAAGAACTTAAATGACTCAAAATTTACTACTCCACTACTCCTATTCTTTATTGTAATACTATGTACTAATTACAGTACTAAAACCCGTTGAAATTCTGGAAGATTATTCATATGCATCTCTTTTGTTCCATCTATAAATTTATCGTGAGCCGAGAGGGGAACAGCGCTATAGGAGTTTTGAGGTATCCTTATTGCATCCTCAGTTTGTGCATATTTTCCCCATTTTTTTTTTAAAACACATTATGTAGTGTTCATTTTGGATGCAATTGCAGACAAATTTGGCTGCTACACCGTATTAGGTTTTAGTCTATACTTATGAAGAAAAAAGTGAGTTAAATACAACTTCATGAGCTTAGCGACAAATTTTATGATTGCAACTAATTTGAAAATCTAATTATATTAAGCAAACCATACCAAATAAGTCTTACCACTGATTATATGTGATGAACATTATGAGTTGCTATTTTATAGGATAAATATGAAATAATTAAGTCTTACAATAATTTTCTTATCAGGTATTATTGTATTAGGTTCATATTGAAGAGCTGAGTATTCGTACTTGGATAAGAAATTCCATACTGTTGAATCAACCTGTTCTATTCTCTATTTCCTGAAGCCGAGGTTAGCTTTTGCATTTGAATAGCGCTTACTCAAAAATATATTATTTTCAAATTAATTTTACTCGATGAGTAATTGGATTTACTCAAGACTAACGACTCTTCTCAAAGTTTTCTTGTGTATGGACTTGTATTTTCATTGCTTTTCTAAGTAATTTCATATGAATTATTTCTTATATCTTTATTATGGGTCAAACTCTTTCTATCGTATATTTTGTATATACTTCAAGATAACAGTATTTGTAAATCTTTAGGGTTAACATTGCAGGGATCAGGCGACATCATAGCATTAACCGGCTTTTCAATTTGATGATTTATAAAAGATAATGATGAAGTATGTAATTTCTCTCAAAGACATTATTACTACCGAAGAAAGTTTATAGTTTAACCAAAAAACAGACGAAGCTTCGGAAAGTTTAACAACTCTTGGGAAGAGTTTTGTTGAAGGGCTTCAACACGTAATGTTTGGTAACTTTGTATTATGTTATTAATGTTAATCTTTCAACTTTGTCTGAGTTATTTTCAGTTTTATCATCTATATTTATTCCTCAAAAACTTTGTCGGTATTAATAAACTACAAAAAGTATGTAATGCGTTTATTTGAACTTATGGTTATTTTTTTTTATTTTTTTTAAATACGTAGTCTTTGCTTATACATTTGATTTGATTAAAAAAAAAAAATCGCATGTATGTCTTGTATTATATATTTGCTTTTTAGTTTTGGTATTTTATTTAATGAGACTAGATCAAGGTTTAGTTCACAATCATTTGAGGACAATGAGAACATGTAACACTATAGAATTAGATTCCTAAAGGTTTACCACTTGCAAATGGAGCAGATTCACCCCATTGTGGATGCATTTGGATTTGAAGATGAAAAACAATCTTTGCTATATTTTTGTAATATTCAGGCATTAGAAGAAGAATATTTCATAAATTTAATAGTGTATTTAATAATTGCGCGAAGCGCGGACAAATTCACTAATTTATGAATGTTTTAGATCACAATTTAAAGAATTTTTTTGAACAAACCGAAAATCTTATAAAAAATGTTAGACCACGATAGAAAATTTTGTACGTTATCTTGTATAACCCGAGACCTATGTTGACACAACTTTTAAGTAGGGACAAAATCTAAACATCAACCTAAAAGGAGACATATACTAAATCAACTAATTTTGAGAATTCCCCTTGGAAATAAAATTGGAATATGTAAGAAACTATAAATAAAATATAAATCCTTTTAAAATTGTGTATTACAGCAGATATTGGGCCAATAATTTTAAGTTTTAACGGTAAAGCTAATTCGTTTATGGCTAGCATATGATGAAATAATCAAAACTAAACAACATTGACAACTTATTTGGTTTTTATGGTAAACAAAATGGTACCGATGAAAGTCTACCACATAATAAGTGTGAATTTATCTTTTATTGTCTCATTTTCCTTTCCTTTTATGTACTAAAAAAAAATTAACTATATATAAATATCTTTTGAAAATGTAATTAGCGATTATAATTACTTTTGACGAGCGGCCAAATGTGTAACTTTCCCATTATTTCCTCCAAAGGAGATTATAGTTTGTTGTGAGTTGTGTCTAATTCCTTCGTCAAACCAAAAGGCCTAACTTATTTCTCCAACATTCAAATTACATGATATATGTTAAATTAAGGGCTTTTTATTTATTACTCAGGCAGCCTCATTTATGTATATTGTATACTTTTGGCGTATACAATTCATATTTTGAAAATCTTAATGGTGTATAAAGGTGGTTGAAATGTATATTGTATGCTTATGGCGTATACAATTCACATTTTGTATATCTTAATGGTGTACAACAGTAAAAATAGCTTAATTACACGTTTCATAATTTAACACTGCATACAACATTTGAATTATATACCTCAAAGGTATAGAACGTACTTGCTGAATATTTTGTAACGTAAATAGGATGAAGTGTAGTATATTCTAAAATGGACATTTTAATAAATCTGCAAAACATATTTTTGGATAAATTTGGAAGATTGCTTTTGACCTCATAGTAGGCACTCCCTTTGCTAAAACTAACTATAAAAGACATTGCACCTCTCACCTTACTGTTGGTTTTGACCTCATATTAGGCACTCCCTTTGCTAAAACTAACTATAAAAGACCACCCCCAGCGAAGGACAATCCTACAAATTGCCCAATTTTTATTATTTCACTTAGTAGGATCAAAAGCTTTAGGTGAATCAGTTCTGCAACCATAACCTATGGTTGTATGTCATATTAAAAGAGTAATTTATTTTAGCTAATCTGAATAATCGTAAACAGTTCACATGTTTCAAACCAAACACACTTCTGCACATATTAGATAATGTGCTTCTTGCAAAAGCACTTTTCTGAGAGTACATAAAAGAAAATATGAAAATGCAACAAAACGCTTGATTTAATGGTAATCCAAGAATGAACACAATTAGGTGCAAGATCTTCACTCAAAACTACATTACCAGAATTAAAATAATTTTCAAAATCTACGAGAACTGACAAGCTGCTAGATAATTTACCACACTTCCATCCATCAGAAGTAAAATGTGAAAGGCTGTATTATTCATGCTTTTTGTTATTCACCTCACAAGTGGTATGAGCAAATACTCTGCATAGAAAAGCTGCTAGCCGAAAAAGAAAAAAGTTAATAGATCGAATATAAATGAAGGAGTCCTAAAAGATGAAATGAATGAGCAAGGTTCAAGCTAATTAAGGCAAGAAATTAAGGTGCATGCTGTGAAAGACTCTAAACAACAGACTCAAGCTTTAACCTTGTAGTAATATTGCCAAAGTATTCCTCACAACTGTTGATGTTACAGTATGCCTCATTTCTTTATGCATGGCGATAATTACTTAAACAATGTTGAGAGTAGTTTCTGTAACAGCCTTTTAGATGATATGGTCACAAACTTCAACATGTATTAGAGAGGGCTACGATCCTGGTATCGAATCTCACTGCTACCCTTGCCAATTTGCCACGTGCTTGGCCCATGAAAAAGGAATCAGGAGGCGTGTTGAGAATATAATTAAGAAAATAAAAGTGTGCTCTCTCTAACGGCTAAACCTTTTAGATGAGATGGTCACACACTTCATCAGACATTGTCAATTGTGAGTTTCAGCCTTCTATACATATTATTACTCTTTTTCAGAAGTTTATTAAAGAAACATTTGCTGCCGAGGCAAACCTCTTTTCCACCCTCAATCCTTTTTCCCAAATATTTTTTTCTCCTTTTCCCAGTCAAGTTTTGGGAGAGTACTTATTACCTGGGCCTGTTCTTGAGATTTGAGAACTAAGGTTGGTCAATTTCTAATGCTGTAAAACTCTCCCCACCTCATGTTGCTCTACAGTTTTAATCTATTTGCCCTAACATTAGTCCAAAGAACAAGTGTGGGTAATACGTCAGACGAAAGCCTCTTCAGGTAGATGTTTGACATGCGGCTACACTAATGATACTAGCGATTAAACCCAAATCATTTTCAAATTACAGCATATAGTAGAACTCAGCCTGACATAATATAGAGTTACAGTTTAACATAAAATATTTAACAAGAACGTAATTATCATATTAAAAAGAAACCAATTTCAACCATAGGATCCTATAGAGTTCATGCTGAATACCAAGTCGAGCGACTAAATAACTGCGAACAAATTTGTACTTGTCAGATAAGTATAAGCATCTACTGATGAGAGATTAGCATTTTATACTTCCATGAGCAACAGTTGC
>NC_081353.1:15227147-15240869 GCF_029784015.1 Lycium ferocissimum
GGTAATTTCTTCTTTCACAAAATAAGTCTCCTTTCTCATAAGAACTAAAACAAAAAATGATCTTTTATGTAATCAGGTTTAGAAAGCCAAGATTTACCTTGAATAATGCTATAACAACTGAGAAAAAACTCATAAATGCTGTTGCAAATATCAAAGGTCTTGAAAGGACAGCTGGTCTTCTGTATACATAAGTCTGAAAATTGAAATACTTTCGTCAGGAAATGAGAGGAGCAGCAGAAATAAAGATGATCCAGGAAGTCTACGACTCCATACATATTTCCACATGAACTGGCAAATCACAACAATTTTTCGTTTCCCCCCTTTTTTTCATAAATGAAGTCTAAACATCACAATAACAGATGCAAATTTTTTGGTCCTTATCAACTACATCATACTTGGTCTGACATTCATAGTATTTGATATTTAGGACTCCATATGGCACAGTAAATACTTCAACTCTATACATTCTCTGTGGACAAAACGAAAAGATAAGCATAAATTGCAGAAATAGCAAAGACCTGAATATGCAAATAAAAGGCTATCTGAACTATCACCGCCCGTACAGCAAAGATGCACAATGCAGCAACCACAGCAAATCTCTTCCATCTCAAAAGTGGTAGCTGAAAATGTAGAAACATTTTGGAAAGCACCAATTAGAAACCTTTCCTGCCATATCATACACATTGCTTACCCTCTCTCTAGCTTCATTTCTGACATGTCACATTTATTCCTACCACTTACTGTCGTGCACTCTTGAAAGCAATTACAATTACATGTGGAGATGAATTTTCACTGCAACGCAATTAAAATTGCAGTAATATGATTTCCAGTAAGCCAGAAAATGTAGTTATTTATGGCATTATTTATTCTTCCTTTTTTATCAAATTGTAACAACACAGCCACAACTAATGAAACAAGTGACAAAAAACAGAGATCTGAGATGATAGTACAAATCACAACTATCAGGGCGAGAGTGGATTTGCAGGAGGAATTCTCTAACACTCTTTTGAGTTTTGAACGTAAATGGAGGTAGAACCACAGAAGAATCTATGTTAATTTTATAAAATTGTTGCATGAGAAATAAAGTTGTAACTTTTACCTTCTTCATCCAAAATTATATAACATTCTTTCCATTTTGAGATGTCCCAAAAGGTTTGACACCACTCCACTTCTTTAACAACTTTACAATAATTTAGATTACTTAAACTAGTCAAATTTTAAACTTTAATGTGATGTTTTCTGTATCAGACTAACTTCTCAACAACTACTTTAACAGTTACTTCCACTACTTTTGATATTATAGACAAGTTAAATTAACGTTTAAACTCCCTGTCCAGTCAAGTACTGTTATATAAAATGGGATAAAGGAAGTATTAAGTTGGAGATATTCTTTCAACTGGTAAAGACAGACCATGGAAAAAAATAAGATAGGCCGATGACCCAGTCACTTTTTTTTTTTTTTTTAAATTTATGACAAGGGAAATTGCCCGCAAAGCAGACAGGAGAGATAACCCGAACTAGAGAGATACAACTCTCTGATTAAGGAACTAAACTACAAAAAAGATAATACAGATCAGCTGTTTCCTACAGAACCAGGGGCAGAACATAGTAATCATTTTCTCATATAGGTCACCGAACCGAACTGATGATTAATGGCTCTCCCCTTTGAATTTGATTAGCTTCCAATGGTTCCGAGAGCTTGTGTTCCTATGAGAGGTAAACTGGGGTTCTGACATCAATGGCAAAATCCATTTTCTACGTGTTCCTAAGGTGAACTGCTATAGTCCTTTAGTTATGTGGTTGACTTGTCTTCCTTTGACATTTTTGAAGCGTCAATTTGATTGCCCTAGAAGTTTCATTTTGTAGTAGTAATTTGGTCTTCAAATTCAGACTTGTATAACTGATAAAGTTCTTTAACTGTTAATGATTCTTCAGCAGATAAATTTGAAGCCAAATAACTTGTTGTGTTCTTTTAAGCTTTCAGAAAATGATCAACTAACTATGTTCGGTCAATAAGATAATAGCTACTGTGCAGAAAAGGAGGTTAACGATACCATCACTCCTGCGGTATTATTTGTCCCCCATTAGTGGGGTAATACAACAGAACCATATAGTAATATGGGTTTATACCCAGCTATGCATATTATGTATATTTTAATACAATCATCTAGTTTACAACCAGATGTCAACCATGATCTGAAGCATAATTAATCCTTGCCACTGTGCAAACGAACTTTCGATGTCAAGATGGAATATTCTAGTGCCTTTTATCTCCACAAACTGACTCTGAACTGTTTATAATTATGATTGCAAGTTTTTTCTATTCTTAACTTACCTGCTATAATGATCAGTCAAGGAAAAAGAAAAAGAACCACTGCAACACTATACACGTTTCCTTTTAGATAACAAAAGGACTTTATGATGTCAAGCTACTCTGTAAAGAACAGCGGTGTTTTTTCTATTTTGAGAGAATAATAAACTATTAATTTTGGTAACCAACAATTAGTGTCGAAAACGAGAACAACTCAACAACTCACATTTAATGAATAGGAAGTTCCCAGTACAAAACTGATGGAAAGAGCCCAAAATAAAGGCCAGGAACCAACGATCCATCCTAGCCAAAAACTCTGAAAGGAGGAGAAGAGTTATTTCTGTAGTCAGGAAATGAGTAAATGAATATCTATGATGGAATTTTAATATTTTTGAAAACGGAAAATGGAAGTTCACATGCTATGCCATGATTCTTTCGATTAACATACAATGAATGTAGAGCAGTAACAGTCAACAAAAAATTAGTCATTGAAGGATAACCACTCAAGTCCCAAGAATTGAGCAACCAATATTTTGGTCTCATTGACTAAGGATGATACCAAGTCTCCTAGTCGGACTACAGGATACTTGAATGAGCTTCATGCTTCATATTCAGAACCATTCTCCCTTTAGGCTCACAAACTTTATTGCTTAGATTTACAATTAGTCACAAGAGTACTCTGCACCTTAACTTCTCAGAACCTTCATATGGAGGATGCTGCTTTTAAGTATTCTAAAGAGTAAAGCGCATAAACATATTGTTCTCCCCAGCAGCAAAAAGTATAACCAAAAGAACCAACCTGAAATAACCAACAGAACCAACCTGAAGCTTACATGTCCAAAACAAACTCTTGAGCAATGAGCATTATATCAGGCAGGATATTTAAAGTCAGACTCTGCTTTAACAGAAAATCCTGTACCCAGACCCCAACGATTCTGAGGGGCAATAGGGATTACAATATTCACTACCCCTAAATCGTCACTACCTTCTAACTTTTCTTCTAAATCCATGAAGATTAGGCTGGGGGATCCTGAAGATAAACGGTGACCAAATATATGAACAACTGCAATATCAGATCCAGAATGCATACTCAGCTTGAGACAAAAATTTTAGTGCTTAAGGGAAGATTTTTTCCATTACCAAGATGGCAAAAGACGACACTATAATCACTCCGGTTTGTGTAGAGTATTCCCCTGATGCCAATGGAAGATATGGCTTGTTTACCTGAAAAGAAACATCTCATAACTTCACATGCCAAAGTAGAAAAAACTGCTGAAAAATAAAAATAATTTATCAACAAAGTAAGAAAAACAAAATATACTCCCAAGAACCTTTTCTTTCAGAGAAGAACATTAATTGCAACAGTTACGTTTCCCAGACAGGATCAGCAAATATTTTATAGTACATCAGGATTACAATGAATTGGCCAATTGCCTAGTGATTAAGGGAAGAATTGCTGTAAGGCTTCTATCAGATAATTTTGACTCACTTATTTTCCAAAACTAAGGATTGATGATGAATACAGTAGGGGAGACAATTTTGAGATACAGGTGATAGAGAGGTAGGCCTTAGTCGTTTCCCTACATAAGTTACTTCACCACCCAACTTCCTCTTAAATCTGCCACCTAGGGATTATAGGCTGCTGGGGAATCGAAAGATGAGTTGCTTACCCCTGGGCACAAGAAGCAAATAACCAAAAGACTAAAACCAACCCCATCCACCCCATTAGAGGTCAATGGCGTTTGTATAAAGTAGATAATCCTTCAGCTTCAGTTGCATAAATTATAGACATATTGAGTGTAAATGTACTGGTTGACAAGCTAGATACTCAAATATCTTCATAAACATTGCGTAAAAGAGCAGTATTCAATAAGTTCCAAATGGCTTCTAATGTATCCCCGATCTCCCAAAGATGAATCCAGGATTTACAATTACCGTGTACAGAGTGGGTGCAGCTTGCAGATAGCGCCCCCCCCCCCCCCCCCTCTTCCCCTTTTTCTATCTTGCAAATACACTCAAACACAAGACACACCCACCTAGCCTGAGCAGAAGACAGTTAGTGGAACCGTATCCTTTGCAGACAGCCTTATCTACCCATGTCTGCTCCCACCGTAGCCCCAAAGATAAAATGACAGAACAAAAACATGAAATATGCGTCCTTGACTAGGCCTTCACGTAGGTAGAGTGAAGCCTGCATAGTTCTGCATTCAGAAATCAGATTCATGGAAACGAAATAGAAAAGTACCTTGTCTATTTCAATATCAGACAGTTGGTTTAAACCAACTATGTAAATGTTCATGAATAGGGCAGCAACAATGGCCTGCAACAATATAGAGACAATCAAAATTCTTGTCATCCCAGATCACATCTTGCGTTGGATCTGAAAATGACCTTTACCTACCTCTAACGTCCCAGTGAAAAATAATGGAGAAAAATCAGAGAACTTCTCAATTGCAAGGAGGGAAACTGAAATTATGCTCAATGCCTGCTCAGAGAAAAGTAATGTAAGTTCACTGTTCTTATACTTTCAATGTATAAAAATTCAAAAACAAAATATATTTGTTAGCATGCATGTTCACGTAATTACACATGAAATTTCCAAACATTATCCGTCAGGCTGATTCTATGAAATTAACATCTTTTGACACCTTCTGGATCAAAAAAGATATTGCTCTAGCTATATCTAATGAAATTCAACGTAGTCAAAGTCAAAGATGCAATAATAATATACTCATTTCTTGGTAAGGCATTACAATATCCACAAACAAATTTGACAAGAATTATAATGACATAAATAAACAAAAAGGAATGGTAGGTTCCACACATTGAGATAGCAACATCATATAACATGGAAACAACTAAGACATGTGCATGTTATGGTGCTCAATATAGGAGTTGTGGACCTAACTGTTCCTATTATGGTATGGGGCCGCGAGAACCTGTAGAAAGCATCTACGGCATCATGCACTGAGTTCCAAGGACTCTTGGAAGGTTGAGATTCAAGAGGGTGTTCCGATGATGCGTGCACCAAAAACCTCTCTTTAAGTTTTTCATGAGCGGCAATAATGCTTCCATCACTGCCTCTAACATGATCTTGCGTCATATACTGCCTTTGCAGCTTCATAGAAGTGGAATAGTGCTTTTCTGGTCTCTTCCATGCTTTACACTTCAAAGCTCGTACTATTGCATGTGAACCTATAATGTCAGAGAGAAATATAATTCAGTGAACAAAATCCAATCTAAATCTCCTCTTGGTACCGCATATTTATTACAGCAGTTTCCTACTTCACAGGTTCTACCTTTGTTGGTAAGTAAACATTAAACACTGGAAATTTAATATACAAAAGCACATTGCATCATCTAAAAGCACAGGTCCTTTTTGCAGTATCATTTTTCTGCTGGTCCCGTCAAAAAAGCAAAACTATATGTCAACATTTCTGCTGGAGCTTCTGCTACCACTCCCCACCACTGTTTTGGTCTCCATAATTTCAAGATATGAAACACCATCTCTTGAATTTCAACCAGCACCAAAACATGATCATGAAAACAAAATTTTCTAGTATTCACCACATATTACCCAGCCAGAGGGAGTTGACAGATGATGATTAAAAATGTTCTCAAAGCAGGAACTAAGTCAGAAAATCGAAATTTAATAATGAACACACAGCTAAGTTCAGCAGCAGAAAGCTTTCACATTGAAAAAGCTTTTGCACATTCTCTACTTGTGAAAATAGGCAAACAACAGAAAAGGCAGGACTTTGATAAGCAAAGAGACAGAACTTTCACAGTGGGACATAAGGGATTACTGTACCACCAGAAAACTACACGTTTTGGATCACAGGGATTCACCAAGACAACAAAACAGGATAGAACTGTTAGGGGTCATTTGGTAGGAGGTATTACAGAAAATAATATTGGTATTAGCTTTGGTATTATTTAATCCTTGTTTGGTAGTGTTTTCAACCTATGTATAACTGTATTAGTTATACACCCTATTCAGTACTATGCTTATACATAGTAAAACATGGCATTAACAATAACAGTAGTATCCCTTTTTTAATACACCCTATTCAGTACTATTTAGAAATTATACAATGCATGTTATTTAATACAATAAAGCAAACAAGGATAAAAATAATGCCAGCATTACTAATACGCCCTTTTTAGTGCTATTCTTATACACCCTACCAAACGACCCCTTAACATTTAACTGTGAAACTAAGAACTTCCGGAGCTATGACTCTGGCACACTGAAATGAAATCAAGATTGAACATGCATCTAATCATTTTTGTTTTTTATACCAAGAATCCCCTAGAACCAATGGTGCACGGCTCAAAACTTGGTGGATAATGGGTCCGCCCCTCTACCCGTCGGCCTTCTCCACTTAACTACCAGGCTTGTGTTTGCGCCTTTGCGGCAGGGTTCAAACTTCAAACCCATGACGAGCGCCTAATCACATCAAGCTTTGCACTCTTACCACTAGACCAAAGCCCGAGGGCTTGAAAATATATCTAATTTAAAAACATTACAAGAAAATCATACCATCCAAAGCTGCAACACTAAAAAAATCCTGCCATTTAAGAAGCCACAAAGAGCAGGTCCTAAATAGAAATGACAATGGATACATACACAAAATTAATTAGCTGTTGACCCTGGAAAAAAAGATTCAAGTTTTACATGCTTCAAGCAAAATACAAATCAACCCCACAAAACCATCAAGAGAAAACTAAACAGCATAAGATTTTTGAACACCCCAATGTGGAACTAAGAACTTCAAGAGCTAGACACCAGCACCTAGAAAAATGAACTCAAGATTGAACATATTTTCCAATTAACAAGAAAACTACATCATGCAAAGCTGAAATACTCAAAAAAGTTCAAGAAATGAGAATGAAGACATATTTAAACAAATTAGTTATAGACCCAAAAAAAAAAAATGTTTACATACTGGTTTTGAGTGGAGAAAACTCAGCTACAACTGGAAATGATGATCTTTGAAAAGACCCAATAAGTAAAGATTCCATTCTTGATTTCTCAATCAGCACAGAGAATCCACTCTACTTTCCACTACTAAATCCTAACTATAAATAGCTAAACTAAAACCAGATTAATTTGTACTAGAAAGTAGAAACTACCACTTCCTCTTTTAGTGAGGTCAATGCATGTGTTGTGTGCTAAGTCTAATACATACCTAATTGTACCAGGTGGCCTACCTGCTTAATATAAGCTTCACAACATGTGATGCTGGTATTTCTTCATCTCAATTTTGTCACATTTAAAAGAAGAAAATCTAGTCGTGTATGTAATTTATTTATGGTGGTAAGTAAAATTTTAGGACTCAAAATTGCATTAACCTCAACCCTAATTTCTTCATCTCAATTTTGTCACATTTAAAAGAAGAATATCTTGTCGTGTATGTAAAAAAGTATGGTTACCTACTGTAAAAACTGATTTTTATTTATTTAATAGTTTTTGGAATTGTAAAAATCACATAATTAAATATTATTTCATTAAATAATACTCCCTCCATCCCAATTTAAGTGTCTTGGCCTTTTTTTTTTTTTTACGAAAAGAGTGTCTCTTCTTAAGCTTTCGTTTGGTCTTAGAGATTTTTAGATTTGTTTTTATCAAAATATCCTTTCGAATTCTTCTTGGTATTTATGACTCGTGGGATGGGTGAAGGCAAACAGGTGGGTTTTGGATCGAATGTAGTGAAATTAGAAGTTTCTAAGTTAAAAAAAACAAAAAAAAGTTTGATCAAAGTCAACATCGGGGGTAAATGGGTTCGTATTGAATTTTCGCCGATTCCATTAGGTTCGGAACTTGGTTTATGATTTAGTCGGGTCGTCGGTTCGGGTCCCGAGGTGTTCGGGTGTGATTTGGGTCATTAGTTGAGAAACTAGCTAATTTGAGGATTTGGAGTTGACCTCGGTCAACATCGGGTCAAGACAACCTCTTTTGGGTGTTTCGAGTACGTGAGCAGGTTCGTAGCATGTTTTAAGACTGAAATGTATATTTGTTTTATGTCCCGGGGGTTCCGGATGTTGGATCAAAAAATAGGAGAAACCAGATTTTCTGGTTTTCTTCATCGCGATGGCAATGGAGGGACCGCGTTCACGAAGGCTTGGGTCACGAGGAGTCGCAATTGCACCCACTTAGCTCGCTTTTGTATAGAAGTGGTAGGGTCTTGGCCAGGTCACGCTGGCACATTGTGATCAAAATGGCCACGTCGCATTCTCGATGGGTAGGGCCGGTTGGGTGGCGTTCATGAGCAGGGTCTCGCGATCGCAAAGAACATTTTGGACATGGGCAGAACTTAAATCCCATTTTGAACCTCATTGTTCATAAATCAATTTTAGTAGTTAGGAAGCTCGAATTTGGGTGATTTCACTGGCATTCTTCAAAATTCGACTTGGGGGTAAGATTCTAATCTTAAACTAAGTATTTCCGTATGATTCCATCCGTTATTTAGTGATTCTTCCATGCTTTGAACTTAGAAAGTTGGATTTTCCATGGAAATGAGTTTCTTGTAAATTATCAAAATGGAGGTCAAATTATGATCGGATTTCAATGATTTTTGAGATTCTTACTTTTTAGACTGTGGATAAGCTGAATTTATGTTGATATTACAGTTTTGACCTTCAGGGCTTGGGATTGGATTTCGGGTTGACTTTTTGGACCCGAAACATTAATATAACAATATTAGTGTCTACGAATTCATTTTCTTACATAGATACTATATTTGAACAAATTGGGCTCTTTCAGAAGCTTAAAAGAAGGGAAAGGTCGAGGATTGACTCTTCTGACTTCGGAATTAAGACAAGTCCTTACTAGACTCTTTATGAAGTGTTTGTGTTGGCTAATGTAATTAAGGGGCGTAATGGAGAATTGGGGTCCTGTACTCATAAGGTGATGAGCACTTGTATGCGTATTGGTGCCATGTTATGGGTAAATCAATGAAGATGGAATAATCTTGTGAAGTAAAGAATGCTAAACTTATGGGCAATAATTGGTAGGGTTAAATCTACTTGTTTGGTATGGTTGTTGATAAAATGGGCTTATGATAGCCATGTTTGTTACTATTTGTGATATTGATTCATTGTGCATTCATAACTCCACATTTCATCTAAATCATGAAAAAGAAACTACCTTTGGCATCTACTTAATATTATGCAATTGCATGTTGTACGCATATCAATTTCATACATTATATGATATCATTGACATGTTACTGATGAATCATGAGGGATGGTCCGTTGTGGAATTGGATATGGTACTGGTTGGAGTGATGATGACATGGTAGCTTATCGGTTGGATGCCCGATGTGATCTGGGAGATCTCGAATTCCGGTTAAGTATATGGACCTCATGAATCCCCCATGGGTCACATGAAACCTACTGCAGAAGCATGTGTATACTGATGCATATTGGCCATTGTATTGCATTGCATTACATTTGCATTGCATACCATTCTTACTTTATTGCATTATCATTATGTGACTCTTATGTGAATTATTGGAAATAACCAAGCTCCTATGGCTTATATGAATTATGAACTTTCTACTCTTAATTACTTAAGTGGTTATAACTGTATAACTGGTTACTAACAAAGTGTGGAGGTAAGTATCTCGTCATTGCTTCAGTTAGGGCCGATCAATGATGTTGTTGAGTACACCTGTTTCCCCGTACATACTCTACACTTGCTGCACCTTTCGTGTGCATATTCTGTTCCGAGTTTGAGTAGTAGACGAGTTCTGGCCAACCGTTGAGGCATTACTTGAAGTTTAGGGTGAGCTGATGGCTGTTCTATAGCACCGGACTCTATTTCTATGTTACTTTTCTGTCTTTACCTTTCAGACAGTATTTGTATTATTTCAGACTGTATTCCGGATTTAGTAGTTTTTGTACTCATGACTTTCAGGTTTTGGGGAGATGTACCACTTAGACTTATTAATATGTTTCCTTCAAATTACGCACTTTTAACTTATGTTGTAAGACTTTAGCTTTTAGTTGGGTTCGCCTACGGGTTTGGATAGGTGCCCTCACAGCACATTGGGATATTTGGGTCGTGAAAATTTCTATATTTAGTAAGTTGACAATTCAATCATCCTACATAGAAAGTTTATAACCACACGATTCAAATGACATTTTAGTACATTACACACATCTTTAATTTAGGATCACAAGATTTCAAAGTCTCTCTTATTTTCTAAATTCCGTGCCTAGTCAAACTAAGATGCTTAAATTTGGATGGAGGGAGTATATTTTAGTTATAAAATTAAAATTAAAGGAAAATTTTTTAGTTCTTGAAAATAGTTAGATCCTATTTGCTAATTCACTAAAGGAAGAACATGCAAGCTCAAATAGTGAATGGTGAGCCTAATGGAGCGACTTGATTGTTCATCTCAACATGATAGGATATCATTTGAACCTTTGAAGTTCAACACCTAAATTTAGTTAGGAAGGTAAGATGTGTAGTGAGATTAATTTATCATGTTTTTGCTAGAAACATGTGATATGATCGTGTCTCACCTAATTCTTTCTTATACAAGATCTTCTTGGTTAAATTCATTTATTTTAATTTATGGTGGTAATTAAATATTTAGGACTCAAAATTTACATTCACCTCAACCCTAATTTTTCGAGGTGTAAAAAAGTATGGTTACCTACTGTCAAAACTGATTTTTATTTATTTATTTATTTACTAGTTTTGGAATTGTAAAAAATCACATAATTAAATATTATGTCATTGAATAATATGTTGAAGTTATAAAATTAAAATTAAAGGAAAAAAGTTCAAGTTCTTCAAAATAGTTGATTTTATTTAGCTAAGTTGCTAATTCATGGAGGAAGAACATGTGTCACGACCCAACCAGAGGGCCATGACGGCCACCCGGTGCTAACCCACCCGGGCACCTCTTATCGTACATTCACATTCACATCTAGGTGGACCACATAGCTTATTCATAATTCCTATACATCAACAATATTAATCTCGTTGGGCAACAACACATTTATATCATCATCGACAACAATGCCCATATCCACATACACAACCCGACGAGGCTATCAAAATGATATACAAAATATGAGCCGACAGGGCTGCAAGACATCTATCCATACACAACTGTCTATGAGCCTCTAAGAAGAGTATATCACATCATATAGGCAGGACAGGACCCCGCCATGTGCATATGTATGTACACAAAAGAATAATACCTAAAAGCTGTAGCTCCAGATGAAATGGAGCTCCCCTATGCAGCCCCTGGACAAGAAATCTACAGATCAAGCCTGTCTCCCTGTCCACCCGCGGGCATGACGCAGCATCCACAAACAAAAGCACGTTAGTACGAATAATGTACTGAGTATGTAAAGCATAATCAATATCATAATAGGAGCATAAGAAATAGCGTAAGAAGTAGCATAAGGAATAGCATAAGATAGAAGAATCAGGAGGCAATAGAGCCCTTTGTACCTCTAGTGGCCATCATCATATTTACTTACTCGTCTCTCATAGGGACCTTCCATTTCTAATGCTTACTCATGTCTATACATATATATATATATATATATATATATATATATATATATATATATATATATATAAACTTGTACTTGTATTTGTATTCGTATTTGTACCATACCCGACTATAAAGGTTCGGTGTTTCACATACCCGACCATGATATGACTCGGTGATTATACATACCTGGCCCTACCAAGGCTCAGGGTTATCCGTACCCAACTGCAGAGGTGTGCGCGCGATAAGTACCATACCCGACTATATAAGCTCGGTGTTACATAATAGTCATACATACTTAGACACGTATACATAAAAGTCCATAAGTATCATCAACATGAATACCATCATTGTTTTCGTTACATCTATCCTTAGAGGATCAACTATCATATAAAGGAGGTAATAGTATCGTGAAAGTATCGAGAATCATGAGTTTTGGTAATCTTAGAGATAGAGTCATTTGGAAGACATCATGGAACTCATGAAAGGATATATAGCAAAGGAACTATGCCTTAATGAAAGAAAGGTTGGCCTTACATACCTCTTTGTCTTCTTAACTACTTAACGTTCACCGTCGGATCTTGTACAATCTACATTAGAAGGATTCATACCATGATTAAGCCTAAATGATACTCTTAAATTCAAACTAGAATAATTCATGATCTAATGAAAATGCGGGGCATTTGCCCTATTTCGTCAACTTCCATCATATTACAAAACAACTCCCAAACATCCATAATATACTCACAATATCATAATCAAGTAATCACATTCCATTAAGCCTTCAAAATTCATCCTTATGCTTAACTTATACTAACACTTCACATCCATTCTTAGCACATTTTCATACAATGCTTCCTCATCACCATTACTACCTTCCATAACAAGATTATATCCATATTATACGAGGAATCATGACCCAAGTTAGCTTACTACTCAAAAACATCATAAAAGTTACATTTAGCCCTCATTTTCTACATTCTTCTTCTACCCAAGTTGTTCAACAACCAAGCATCCATGATAACATGAAATAAGCATGAAAACTAATCTTTTATCACATGGGAATGAGCTTTGGAGCAGCTATCAACTTATGTGAAGACCCTAGCTTCAATACTCAAGAATCTCTTGTAGCCTACTAACCCTAGCAAGACTTCTAACACATGGGTACCTTGATTCTTGCCTCTTGATCTTTGTTTTCTCTTGGATTGGGGTGGAATATGCTTGGAGAAGGGTTTTGAGCTCTCAAGACTTGTGGAAGATGAAAAATGAAATAAATGAACAAACATGACCGTATAACACCACCATGGGAAAGTCCCTTTCTGAAATAGGTCAAGTTATACGAACCCCCTTATACAGACCGTATAAAGTTATACGGACCTTATAAGTGGTCGTATAACACCACCATGAAAATGACCCTTTCTGTAAGGGTCATGTTATACGGAACCTCGCATACGGACCGTAAAAAGTTATACGGACCGTATAAATGGCCGTATAACTCCCAGTTATGAGAAACTTCTTCTCGTTGATTCGTTTGACTTCCAATCCTCGTGGAACCTTCTTGGTGTTATACCCCGCATTTTGTACATTCGGATAATTCGAGAAAGTCGTGGCAAGTTAAGGACAAGATCATTTTCAAGAATTATTTTAATGTACGAGTTGTTAGGAATATTATTTATGAACATTGGTGGTATGGAAATATTGAGAAAGGCCAAGGGTAAAAAGAGAAACTTGCAAAATGGCCAATGGAAATAATGTGGAAGGCTGGGGGTAAAATGGTAATTTCACATGGTGTTCAAGAAGCTCCAAAGGGGGCCATAATGGCCATGTGAAGAAAAAAAAAGAATGAAAAAGGATGACCAAACTAAGTCATCCTTAAAAGGATGAAAATTCTAG
>NC_081353.1:15240969-15247644 GCF_029784015.1 Lycium ferocissimum
TACTTTTTGAGTTTAAACCCCGGGGGCCCTTTGAACAACCAAAACAACCATCACACCAAGGCAACTCATTTTTACCATAAGCTTCACAATTGAACACGCCTTGTTCTACATTTCCTTTTACCACTTCACCTCTATAATAAGAGTATACCGCATTTTCATGAGGATAACAAGCTCTAAACGTTTCACTACTACAAGTAGGTAATGTAAAATCTTCTCTTCTTATAGGTCTACTTTCATTCCTCCCAACAATCACACACATACCATCTCGATTAGGATACGACATAGGGTAAGAAAATGAATATGAGTAATTGTCATAAGAATTCGTATAACCAACATACTCAAGTTCACCATCGTCATGTGCATACCTATTACTAGACACAAAAGCACAAGAACTTTGTTCATCACAACTTCTACTCGCATAAAACTCAACATCATAGGATTCACAAGGGAAGTGTGTAGAATTGTTGTACCTCACGTTGTCTTAATAGTAATGGTGTATAGCTGTAACACCAATATGAGTAGTGTTGAAATGGTATTTGAAACTCAATCAAGACATAAGAGTAGTCCTTGGGCGAAAAAGTCAGAAGCTACCCTACGGAGTATGTTTTCAAGTGAGTTTGCATCAGGTCTCACTTAAAGTGAGTACATAGAAAAATCTATATGGAATTTGGGAAAAGTTTCTCATGAAAGTTGTAGCTATGTAAATACCTTTCCAACGGTATATTATGGAGGTCAAACAGATATCTGTATAAAAAGTTATGTCTGTTCAACTAAAAATGTTGTTCTCCGCCGATTTACTAGACCATTCCGTAAATTTGGGCCATAAAATTGTCCAAAGATGCAACAAACTATTACAAATTTAAGGTAGGATTTACGGTTTGTAAATCTGATTTACGGGCCGTAAAATGGATCTAAAGTGAGCATAAAATAGGTCCGACGGCAACTTTAAAACATCGTTTTAAGGCTTTTTCAATTCATTCTTCACATCCCCAAGCCCTAGAAAGACCATTCTCTCTTCTCCTCATCCACATACATCAAGTTAAGTCCTTCCCATGTATTCCCAAGTGAAATTTAATGATTATACATGAATTCTAAGCGAAATCCTATGTTAACAACCTAGGGTTTTCAAGAAAACCCATCTCAAGGTTCAAGATTCAAGATTTTGGAATTCTTCTTCAAAGTTCAGTTTTTTATTACAAGTTTGGAGCATTACCAGGTATATAGGGCTTCTATCCACGTGTGGGAACATCTTTGTTCTTCCCGTGCCACGTTCCTCCATGATCATACAAGAGTTCACCAAAACTAGGATTTTAGATATGTTTATGATATCCCTAAGTTTATATACCATGATGTACCATGTTTCTATACGTAGTTCGTTATTGTGTTCTTGATATTCCATTTTGGTTATTGAGAATCTGTCCGTAATCCATGAAAAACCCATCCTTTGCATTCTATGGATTCTCACATGCAAGTTATTAATTACTATGTTTATTTTCATGAAACACTCTACATGTTTACACGTTTTCATGAAAGTATATTATGTAACTACATCCATGTATAATGCAAGTCATGCTTTATGAAAAACTATGGGCTCAGATGCTACCTATATTATGTTCATGCTTTTGGGAGTTGAACAAATTACCGAGAATGCTTTAATAGCCTGAAACTACGCTAGCCACCGTAGGATAAGGATCGCTCCACCCATGTTTAGGATGATTCATTTATGCTTTATTGATTGGATCCTTTCATGCCATGTTTATATCTTATACCCCTAGCAAGGTATGAGAGCTCTGCTAGTCAGGCCAGGTACCAGACTTCACGTACCCACGTGGTGATTCATGTTGTCGGTTATATTTATACACTCATGTTCATGACTAGGTTTCAGTTTTAGCTTCAGCTCTCATCATGTTATTTCATGTGCCATGTTTATTTCATTAAGTTGCTTTACATACCAGTACATTCAACGTCCTGACGTCCCCTTTCTATTGCCCGGGGCCTGCATTTCACGATGAAGGTATGGATTTACAAGACGATGTATCTGCTTAGTAGGATCATCCACGTATCAGCTTTTGGTGAGCCCCATCTTCTTCGGGGTTTGATCACTATTTATATTTATGTCAGTTATGCAGTTAAGGTATACTGGGGGCCTTGTCCCAGCAGTTATGTTTAGCAAACTCATGTTCATGTTAGAGGTTTCATAGACTAGTCAGTCAGTTATGTCAGATACTCAGAGTCGTATAGCCATCTTTGGCTCAATTTATGATATTTTCGCATTCATGTTTTAAACAAGTATTTATTAAATATCATGACTTTTCATGTTTTATTAAGGCTTATCATGTTTCATGTTATATTCCGCTCATGTTATGTCTCGCCTAAGATTCAGCAAGCCATGTGGTTCGCTTGGTCACATACAGTAAGGCACTGAGTGTCGTGTTACGTCCAGGCCATGGTTCGGGGCGTGACAAAGCTTTGTATCAGAGCACTAGGTTCAAGTGTCTTAGGGAGTCTATGAAACCATGTCCAGTGGGGTCACTTTTATATGTGTGAAGGCCCCACACATATAAATAGTTGAACACCAAATCATTTGGGATTGTCTCACTTCTTTCATACTCTAGATCGTGCAGTTAGAGTAGTACTCTCAAGAATTCTTATAAATCGTGCGAATTACGTATTTCAAAAAATGGCTCTGAAAAGAAAGTACAACTAGAGGAATACATCTACTAGCCAGAGGGCTATTGCTGATGTAGCTACAGAAGGGAATACTCAGGTTCAGACGGCCGCCCCAGCTAATGCTACTGCTACACCTCCCAATGCTTTGGACATGGATGTTAGGGGAGCTATTCAGTTGCTCACCCAGATTGTGGCTAATCAAGCTCAGCGTCAGGAAACGGCGCCTAGCGGTAGTGCTAGTGGAGGATCTACTAGTTCCAGGACTCAGGAATTCATGCGGATGAAACCTCTAGTGTTCATAGGGACTAAGGCAGAGGAGGATCCGCAGAACTATAAAGATGGGTTGAAAAAGGTGTTCAACATTATGGATGCTACTAAGATAGAAGCAGCGGCGTTTGGTGCTTTTCAGTTACAGGATTTGGCCCATATCTGGTATAAGCCATGGGAACAATGCAAGAGGCACTTTCACCACTGGGATGAGTTCACGAGATGCTTTTCTTGACCACTTCATGCCAATCGAGGTCAGGGAAGCAAAGGCTATTGAGTTCGAGAGGCTAAGGCAGAATAACATGACAGTCTAAGAATATTATCAAAAGTTTGTTTTGTTGGCCAAGCATGCTCCCCATATGGTTCTCGATATGAGGATCGCAATTAGGAGATTTGTGCTTGGACTCAAATTTGATTTGCACGGTGATGCAAATACGGTACGCTCAGAACAACAACATGACTATTGCCAAGACGGTTGATGTTGTGCAAAGTAATGAGGACCGTATGAAAGAAGAAAAAGCTCTTCAGAAAGAGAAAGAGAGGGAAATCAGTAAAAGAGGTAAGTCTGCAGGTACCTTCAGTCATGACTCATAGGGGAGATGGAGGCAGAAAATTCTTTATGAATAGGTCATCATGACCCGCTCCATCGGCAGCCAGTGCCACAGTCCCAAAGTTCAGGAATGATCAGAATAGACAGAATTCCAGGCCAAATTACTCCTAGTCTCAGGCTAGTGTAGCTCAGAAGACCTATGACATTCCGATTTGTAGCAAGTGTAGTAAGAGACACCCAGGGGTGTGTCACATGGGTATCTTTGTTTGGTATGAGAGTGGCCAGCAGGGCCATTTTCAGAGAGATTATCCGTCAACTAGACAAGTTACCGGAGGTAATGTGGCCCAATCCACAAATTCAAAAGCTCCTCGTAATTCTCAAGCCCAGCAGGGGCATGCAGCTGCAAAGTTCGGCAATACGGGCGGTGGTCAGAACCATTTCTATGCGCTGGCAGGTCGCTAAGACACGAAGGCATGTGCAGATGTTGTCACAGGTACACTAATAGTTTTCACTTTTGACATCTATGCCCTTATTAACCCAGGATCCACCTTATCTTATGTAACCCCATATATTGCTAAGAAATTTGGGATTGAACCAGAAAAGTTGCATGAACCCTTTGAGGTGTCAACCCCAGTTGGGGAGTCAGTTATAGCTAGGCGTATTTATAGGGGTTGTCAGTTTTAGTCTATCACCGCAGAACCATAGCTGACTTAGCAGAGTTGGAGATGGTAGACTTTGATGTAATCATGGGTATGGATTGGTTATCTTTATGTTATGCCACAGTAAGTTGTAGGACCAAAACACTAAGATTTGAATTTCCTAATTAACCAGTCATAGAATGGAAGGGTAATTCAGTGGTACCCAGGGGTAGATTTATTTCCTATCTTAAGGCCAGAAAGATGATTTCCAAGGGGTATATCTATCACTTAGTTCAAGTCAGGGATTCAGATACCCAAACTCCAGCCTTTCAGTCCGTACCAGTCGTTAATGAGTTTCCAGAGGTCTTCCCAGAAGTTCTTCCCATAGTCGCTCCTGACAGGGAGATTGACTTTGGAATTGATCTACTTCTCGACACTCAGCCGATATCCATTCCGCCATACAGAATGGCTCTATTAGAGTTAAAAAAGTTAAAAGCCCAGTTAAAAGATCTCCTTAATAAGGGATTTATTAGGCCTAGTGTTTCACCTTGGGGTGCGCCAATCTTGTTCATCTGAAAGAAAGATGGTTCCTTATACATATGCATTGATTATCGTCAGTTGAACAAGGTCACCATTAAGAACAGATACCCTCTTCCCAGAATAGATGATTTATTTGACCAACTTCAGGGTGCCCAGTGTTATTCCAAGATTGACCTCAGATCAGGATACCATCAGTTAAAGGTTAAGGAAGTTGATATTCCGAAGATCGCTTTCAAAACCCGTTGTTGTCACTTTGAACTTCTTGTTATGTCTTTTGGGTGGACAAATGCCCCGGCTGCTTTCATAGATCTTATGAACAGGGTCTTCAAGCCTTATCTTGATTTATTCATTATTGTCTTCATCAATGATATTTTGGTGTATTCCCATAGTGAGGCTGAACATGCAGAACATCTCAGAATAGTGTTGTAGACACTTCAGGATCGTGAGCTTTATGCTAAATTCTCAAAGTGTGAATTTTGTCTTAAGTCAGTGGCATTTTTAGGCCATGTAATTTCAGGTCAAGGTGTGAAGGTTGACTCTCAGAAGATAGATGCCGTAAAATATTAGCCCAGACCCATTTCAATTTCTGATATAAGGAGTTTCCTGGGTCTGGCGGGTTATTATAGACATTTTGTGGAGGGATTTTTCTCTATTTCTACCCGTTGACTCAGAAAAAGGTTAAGTTTCAGTAGTCAGATGCTTGTGAGCAAAGCTTTGAAGAGTTGAAGAAGAGATTGACTTCTGCTCCAGTTTTGACGCTACCAGAGGGAACTGAAGGGTTCGGTGTATATTGTGATGCTTCGGGAATTGGTCTTGGATGTGTCTTAATGCAGTATGGTAAGGTTGTAGCTTATGCATCTCGTCAGCTTAAGACTCATGAAAATAATTATCCGACTCATGACTTAGAGTTGGCAGCCATGGTTTTTACGCTTAAGATATGGCGTCATTATTTGTATGGGGTGCATGTTGATATTTTCACGGATCATAAAAGCCTGCAGTATAGTTTCAAGCAAAGAGATCTAAATCTTAGGCAGAGAAGATGGCTCGAATTGCTTAAGGATTATAATGTGGATATTCTTTACCACCCAGGTGTCACGACCCAATTTCACTAAGCTGTGCGGGCACCAACCTTTCCCACCTCGATAGGCGAACCCTTAACTAAATATCACAAATAATAGAAAATAGCGGAAGAAGTAAAATAGTGAAAGTCTCACAAATTTAATATAAATAAGAAAATGAGGGAGTAAATGAAATCAGCATCAGTATCTGGTTTGGTCATACAAGAGCATCTAACTAAAATCTATAAGTCTGGAATATCAATAATACATCAAGTCCAAATATGTATGGGAATAGAAAATAAGACATAAATAAAGAAGAATCTTCAAGACGGCAGACGTCTCGTGCTCACCGTGTAGACTCTAAGCAACTCTCGGGGCGACTCTCAGCCACGAGAAACAAAGGAGGAACCCACCTGGAATTCTGCATTCATAAAAGAATACAATAAGTGCAAGTCAGTACAAAACCACAGTACTTATAGGTATCATAGGCCGACTAAGTTGAGCTAACATAATTCAGACAATAAACTAAGATAAATAGGTAAAACAACCAGTATAAGTCAAACACAATTCAAAAACCGAGTACACGTCGTCACCTAGGTTATAGCAACTAAACCCAAGTGTGCCAAGTCTCAACATATCAGATTCAAATCCACATACCACAAGTATATCACCAACATTATCACAATCAAGCCATAGAGTAAACCATAACCTACCTCGAGGGCCGAACAGCAATAACACCAACAATATCTCCTTAGCCTTTCCTTTCCTTTGAGCCTCGAGATCAAGAAAGTCTAAGCATGCGAATCATGCTATTAGAATCAAGGAGAAGATCAAAACCAACCCTACTTCTATCAAGACCCAAATCCCCAACCTATGGAATAGGGTTTATGAACTAGAAAGGTGAAATTAGGGATCTAAAGGTCTCAACATGAAATTAAACCTCTAGGGGATC
>NC_081353.1:15247744-15258378 GCF_029784015.1 Lycium ferocissimum
ACTCATTAAGAATGCACTCGTGGCCTCGGAATTCCCAACGGAGGTCTCATTAATGACCATTCACCCTGCTAATTGATGAATTCCCGAAAAAAGTTTGTTTACCCAAAAGTCAATTTTGAATCAACCATTTTTTGCTTTTAAGCCAAATTCACCCAAAACTTATCCAAATCGACTCTGATGACCTCGGGAAGTGTCCCCGCGAGTCAAATATGAGCTAATAAAGCTCAGAAAAGGATCAAAAAGAGTTAAAAATGCAATAACGACCAAACGAGTCGTTACACTAGGGAAAGCGGATATAGTAGCCGATGCTCTTAGTCGGCGTTCCATGGAATGTCTAGATCACATTGAGGAAGATAAAAGAACTATGACCAAGGAAGTTCACCGTTTAGCTAATCTAGGAGTTCGACTCTTGGACTCCGAACATGGTGGCGTTATTGTCCAGAACATGGCGGTGTTATTGTCCAGAACATGGCTTATTCCTCTTTAGTGGCTGAGGTGAAGGAGAAGCAGTTTGAAGATCCCTTTTTATTGCAACTAAAAGAAGGGATTCACAAGCATAAGACAACGACTTTCGAACAAGGAGAGATGATGTTACTTTGAGGTACCGAGGCAGATTATATGTTCCAGATATAGATGGACCTAGATAGAGAATCATATCAGAGGCTCACAACTGCAGGTATTCCATTCACCCAAGTTCCACTAAGATATATCATGATCTTAAAATATGAAAAAAAAAATGTAGCAGAATTTGCTACTAAGGGTCTAAATTGTCAGCAAGTGAAAGTCGAACACTAAAGGCTTAGCGGTTTGGCCCAGAATATTGATATTTATGTTTGGAAATGGGAGATGATAAACATGGACTTCATAACAGGTGTACCTCATTCATCCCGAGACATGACTCGATTTGAGTGATTGTGGACAGACTGACTAAGTCAACGCACTTTTTGCCAGTCAAGACTATGGATTCAGCAGAAGATTATGCCAAGTTGTACATTCATGAGATTGTTAAATGGTATGGGACTCTAGTGTCTATAGTTTCAGATCGTGGTGCTCAGTTCACGACGACGAACTTCTGGAAATCCTTTCAGAAATGATTGGGTACCAAGGGGAACCTCAGCACAGCTTTTCATCCTCAGACAGATGGCCAAGTAGAGCGTACTATTCAGACTTTTGAGAACATGTTGAGAGCATGTTTCCTAGATTTCAAAGGTAATTAGGATGACCACTTGCCTCTCATTGAATTTACTTATAATAACAGTTATCATGCTAGTATCAACATGGCACCGTTTGAAGCTCTTTATAGGCAAAGATGTAGATTACCTATTAGTTGGTTTAAAGGTGGTGAAGCAAAATTGCTAGGACCAGATTTGTTCTATCAGGCTATGGAGAAAGTCAAGTTAATTCGGGAGCATTTGAAAACGGCTCAGAGTTGCCAGAAGTCCTATATAGTTATGAGAAGAAGGGACTTAGAGTTTCAAGTTGAGGGTTGGGTGTTCTTAAACGTTTCACCTATGAAAGGAGTGATGAAATTTGGCAAGAAAGGGAAACTTAGACCCAGATACATTATACCTTACAGAATCCTGCGAATGGTTGGTCAAGTGGCTTATGAACTTGAGTTGCCAAAAGATTTAGCTGTTGTGCACCCAGTGTTTCATGTATCCATGCTGAGGAAGTGTGTAGGAAACCCGTCATTGGTTGTTTCTGCTGATACTATAACGGTTAAAGATGGCCTTACCTATGAGGAGATCCCGGTTGCAATTCTTGATCGTCAAGTTTGCAAGTTAAGAACTAAGGAAGTAGCCTCAGTAAAGGTCTTATGGAGGAGTCAAAAAGTTGAAGAGGCTACATGGGAAGCCGAATGAGTTTTGGGTGTTAATTCCAAGTTTGGGAGGCACAGAAAAACCTGGTGCCAGTTTGCTGGTTTTATTCTTCGCCGTCGCGAGGAGATGGCTATGATCACAAAGCTTATAGGGTTTAGTCATCGTGTTCGCGATGCCCCATGGGGTGATAGCGAAAGAGAAATTTTTTAGGGGCCCGTAATTGCGACGGTGGGTCACTTGATCACGAAGAAGGGGTTAATTGGGAAGAATATTAAATCCCTCATTGGAACTTAGACATTTCGTTTCATATCTTGAGCTTTAGACTTTGAATTTGGGAGTTTTTTTAACAGATTTTTCAAGATTCATCATAGGGGTAAGATTCTAACCTCCCTTTTATCAAATTACCTTAGATTTTTGTGGTATTTCATCTTAAAGTCATGTTTTGGATTGCAAAATTGAGATTCTAAAGCCTAAGTGAATTTTTTCAATTCTTTAAATTGGATGTCGAGTTGGAGTCGGATTCGAGTCTTTTCAAGATTTAGACTCTATGGGCTATGGGTAAACTGATTTGGGGGTGAATTTATAATTTCGCCCTCTAGGACTTCAATTGCCTTTTGGGGTGACTTTTTGGGTTGACTCTAATAGTATGGCGATATGGGTGTCTACGGACTCGTATGCTTATGTGGACCTCATTTTTTAATAGATTAGGATGTTTCTAAAGCTTTAAGAAAGGGAAAGGCTTTGTTGTGGCCTTCAAACTTCAAGTTAGGCAAGTTGAGACCTTACTTGACTCTATTTAAAGCGTGTGGTTGGTAAATTAACTAATGAGGAAGGAGTAATGGGTAAATAAAGGGTGTCCCATACTTGTTAGGTGACGAGCACTAGTATTGGGCACCGGTGAGGTAAATCTAGTATTTTCTCTGCTAGAAAAAATTTATTTTTCTAATTTGAAGTCCTATAACTATGGGGGATACAAAAGTAGTGGAAAATAATGCACTTTCACAAATCAGTGATGTGAAACTAGATGAGGCTAGTACATATCTTGCTTGGTCAAGGTCTTGCTTGCTCTTAATTAAATCTAGGAAGTTAATTGGTATATCACTGGAGAAAAGAAAGCACCTTTAATGATAGACTCTAGCTATAGTTAGTAGGATTATGGTAATCCCCTTGTGATGATATGACTTTTGAACAATATGCACCCTCGAAGCTCTAAGCTGTAACAACCTGTTTGGTCGTTATTGCTTTTTCGATGCTTTTGACCTTTTTCCGAGCTTGTTTAGCTCACATTTGATCCAAGGGGACCGTTGACATGCTTCTCAAGGTTTTGGGATATGATTTGGGTGACTTTGTGAAAAATTTGAGCTTAAAGCGAAAAAGAGTTGACTTGAAGTTGACTTTTGGGTAAACGGACCTTTTTCGGGAATCCGTCAATTTCGAGAGGTCCGGTTGGTCTTTTAGAACGTGTATGTATATTTGGTTTGGTTCCTAATGCACTCAGGTGCATTTTGGGACTTAGGTTGGGAAGTTAGTTTTGAGGTATCGGGGTTTGACTCGATTAATGAGATCTCCGTTGGGAATTTCGAGACCACGAGTGCATTCGTAGCGTATTTTTATGTATAGATGCATATATGGTTTGTAAGCACATGGTCTCGGGTGATAGTGGAAATTTTGGGTTGAGTTGATGAAACTTGAGAAGTTTCTAGAGTCTGGTGTCCTGCTAAGCGGCACAAGGACGACGGCAGTGGTACGGCTATAGCGGTGACCCTACCGCTATAGCGGTCTTGTATGTTTTGGCATGGATAGCGAAAGCGGTCATAGGACCTCGGAAGTGGGACCGCTATAGCGGTCTAGCGATTGCAGAAGCGGGTGATGGGCAGTTGAGTTCATTAAATATGTGTTAAAAGTCCTAAGTTTTTCATTCAATACTACTCCAAAAATGGAGCTATTGGGAGCATTTCAAGGCATTTCTTGAGGGAAATCATTATGGTAAGTCCTTCCATCTTCATTGCCAATCCATATTCCATTAAACATCTTAGGGAATCTCTAAAATCATGTTAGTTTTATTAAGAATGTGAGGATTAAAAGAGAGTTGTTTTATGGGTTCTTTGTTCTAGACTATAAAACCTTGAATTATTGATTGGGTAGCTTCATTAAGCGTGGAATTGATGATTAGAAACTACTATTGCATGATTCCTTCCTAATTAATGGCTAATTTATGGAATTGGAAGTTAGGGTTTATACCCAAAATAGGGGGTTTCTTCTAGAATCTAAATTTCTCTAATTTGTGAGTTAAATTGGCTAATTGATGATGGGAATTGATCACTTAGAGTACTAATGTCACGACCCGACTAGGGGCCATGACGGGTACCCGGGGCTAACCACCGAGCACCACTCATTCTATTACTCATCATACTCATCCTGCGTTCATTCATTATTCTCATACTTCTAATCATAGGGAAAACCATTATTCACTTAGAAACATATTTACCTTTATATATATACATAAGTCCTTCGGCTATCAAAATAATACATATATATACCAATGGGGAAACCGTGAGACCATATTACCTGCACATACGTATCTACGAGCCTCTACTAGAGTACTAGACATATGGACGGGACAGGACCCATCGTGCCCAAAACATATATGTACACAAAATAGCAAATCAATGGCACCTCCGGAATAATGGAGTGCTCTCAAAAATTTGCTAATCGGCTCTATGAATGCAGGTCACCTCCTTTGTCACGTGGGCATGAACACAGCGTCCAAAGAAAAGGACGTCAGTACGAGCATTGTACGAGTATGTAAGGCGTGAATAAAATGAACATAATAGAGAAATCATAAGACATGAGATGAGGATATAACCTGCTTAACTTTTAAGAGTAAGTGCATTTTCATCATATCGCATATACCATGAAATCACATATATCATCATATCACGTTTATCATATCACATATGTCCTCATCGTTAACTCGCGTCGGGGTAACCATCATACGCCGCCCACTAGTGGTGGTCATGTCCGGCCTTCTAGGCACGGTGTACTCATACGCAGCCCACTAGTGGTGGTCGTATCCGGCCGTTGCATGGTGGAACCATAGCGCCATACAGCGGTGACATGTCCGGCCAGGCGCGGTGGAATCATATCATCACATATATCTCATAACTTATCATGAACTTTTCATAGAGCATGCATTAGAATTTAAAGACAATCTATGAAAATCATATCATATTCGTAGCATGAACTTCATAAAAAAAAAATGTCGTATGATAGGCTTATAATCTCTAAACTTAGACTCATCATTACCATTATCGTATTTATGGCATATCTCTTTCCTTTATCTCATATGAAATCCTCTATGAACATAGACTCGTAATTTTTCCGGAACATTTGTCATAGGACATGCATTAGAGCTTATAGACAATCTATAACAATATCGGGGTGACATAGGTCGAGAACCCCGATTACATTATGGAGTGATCATATCCATGCGTATCTCACACCGGAAGGAACTAAAATTTTAAGGTGAGTGTAACATAACGAGCAACCTCAAGGGATCGTAAATAGGGTCATTAGATTGTAGAAACATCATATCATATTCATAGCAAGAACTTTATGGAATTAGCATATCATGAACTTTAGAACTTTTAGGCTCAACTCATAGTCATCATCATCATACTCACATCGTATCTCTTTTCTTTATCTTATGAAAAGCTCTTTATAACCATAGACTCATAATTTCCGATGTGTACGAAAGTCATGGAAATATAGAAAAATTCATGCCATGGAGTCATGCCTTAGAAAGAAAGGACTAGCCTTACATACCTTTTCATTTAGCTGATACATCGCTTGCTTGTTCTCCTTCAACGCTCACGTTGTTACCTTGAGAGTTCGCATTAACATTAGTTAATCGATCATGAACATGCTCAACTAAAGCTAGAAAATTGGGTAGCATTTCCTTTGTTTATACAACTTTCCCATGTGTATATCAACTCCCAAACATCTATAATAACATTCACAATATTATAACCAATAATCTTCATTCACTCTACCTTATCCACATTTCACAATTTCACTTCAATCTCTCCATAATTATGGTCATAGTTCACTATTACATTTACTCACATATAATGCTTATCCCATGTCCTTAATATCATTTATAACATAATTATAATCACAACTTATCAAGAATCATGACTCATCCCAAGCTACTACTAAAAAATCTCATTATTTTCATCTTTATGACCCATTTCCTATTTCCTTTCACAATCTAAGTCTTTCAACCTCTCAATATCTCAAACAACATGGAATAAACATAAAACTTACCTTAGATAATGTGGGAATGAGCCTTGAGTGGAAATACTTCACTTGAGCCAAAACCCTAGTTCACTTCCAATTGGATGTCTTGCCTTGGATGAACTCCAATGAGTTTCTTACACTTCATTTCCTTGGTTTGATGAGGTTGATCACGAATCTTTCTTGAGTTCTTGTGGAAGAAGTGTTGAGATTTTTCTAGAGGGTTCTTGAGGTGTGGACTGAGAAAATGAAATGAAATAATGAACTTGGGTCCTCCTTATATCAACTTAAAATCTGTCCCGACACGAACATACAGACCAACATACGGTCCGTATCTTTTATACTGGCCGTATATCTGGCCGTATGTTTGGTCCAATGAAGGTCCCATTCTGGGCAGATCTGTTATATCCCGTGTTTTCGTACATTGGGACAATCCGGATTAATTGTGATAAATTGGGGACAAAATCGGGATACAAAGTCGGGACTTTTGACCTTCGATTTTATTTTGTGACATAAGTTGTTCATGAATTTGTTGGTATGGATCAATTAGGAAAATTTGAGACCAAAAGTGGAATTTTTGGAAGTATGAAATTCATGAAAATTGGCCATGTTAGCCATGTGTCTTGAATTGGTCGCACACACTTTGTGGACAATTTTAATTGGTCCAACACATGTGTGTGGGCCATGGACACATGTATAAGTATAACTAGTATGCAAAAGATGACCACTAGCTCATTATTCATCATCCAACACTTAGAAAAAAAAAAAAAAAAAAACCAAGAATGAAGAGCACAAGGCTCTCGGCCAAAGGAGCCAAAAATTGAGTCCCATTTCTAGCCCTTCCAAAATTATTTTGTTGATGCAAACCCACTATTTTGAGGTCCCTAAGTAGTGTGGAAGCATTGTTCGGGTCATCCAATCACTCGTTGTGTAGATCGCTAACCCTAGGCAAATTGGGGAGTTGAAGAAGAAAGGTAAGAATCAATTATGTTTTATGTGTTATGAAGGTTGTATGTATGTTGTAGTATGTTAAAATGGAGGAAATTCATGAAATATGACATGTTAGAGTTGAGGTGGTGTGTGTGGTGTGTAGCCGTGTAGGGGTATGTGTGTTGTGTTGTATGGAAGTAATGAATTGAAGTCTAGTTAGCTTGTTGTGATCATTATAGAGTGAAGAAATGAATGAGAAACATCTATATGTGTAGGTGGGTATATGGCCGAATATGGGTCATGTAGTATGGCAAAGAATGAATTAATAACGCTTCTTGTTTAGTTGTTGTCGTTATGAATTCTATGTCGACGATAATAGTTTAATGACTCAAATTGATATCGTTAGTGTTGTGGGCTGAATTGGAGGCTATTGTGCAATTGATGTAATTTGTATATTTATGAGAATGATATTGTTAGAATGTGAATTGTTGGTGCAAATCATGATGATTTGGAAATGAGAAGTATGTTATAGTGTGTCTCGGGTTTGGGGGCAGGTTTGGGCAAATTGGAGCCTTGTTAGATTGTTGGAAATATTGTATAAATTGTTTGAAATGTTCTTAATTGATGTTAGTATGGATTCGGGTTGTCAATTGAATGTAAAAGCGTTGATATTGGCTTGAACGTAAGCCATTGAATTGAATATGTTGAAAGTTGTTGAATGATGTAAAAGAGAGTTATTAATGGTATATTGCCTTTCGGATTGATTATAAATGTTGCTAGGTTGGTTGTTGTTGTTGTTGTTGTTGATTTTGGCCGAGTTAAATTCTCGGGGTGGCCTATTCAAATGCTTTGCCCAAATTTACCGTAGAATTAGGGCTAAATTGGAATTAAATGCCTAAATGTTTATAGCTAATGTTTGGCATATTATGAATTGGTTGTAGACCTTGGGCGCCCAGGAGACGTAAGTTGGAGTTAGCTTGAGTTTGGATTGGCGTTGGAAGCGATCGAGGTATGTAAAGGCGCAACCACTTCCTTCTTTTGGCATGCATAGTCTTAAATAGGCTATGATACGGTATCGAAATTCTACTCTCGCGTCCGACCACGTCTATGATTATTATTTGTTTCTTGATCTTTATAAGCATGATATGATGAAATATTGGCCTTTATGTCTTTGTATGACTAAGTTTTAAAAGTGGCATAAAAATTTGGTTTTTAAAGAGTTTTTGTTCATAAACAACTCCGAAAACTACGAAAGTCGTAACTTTCACAGACAGAACCGGATCGCCTCGATATGCTCAAAAATGATTCCATGATGTATGACGACTATGTTTTCCATAGGCGGGCCCGGCTCGGGTCGACACCCGTTCGTGGGTCCCGCGACTCTCCTTTATGTACTTCTGACGACTTTTGCAAGAATAAGATATGATTATGAATTCCGATTTCAAGTACGATCAGTTTACTTACCTTTTGAGTTATGATAATGATCTCACGATATGATTTTGACACATGACTACGGTTTCTAGTTCGGGTTGATATGTTCCCGTGTAATAGAAGAAAATTCGATTGACCATTGTCTTGGTTTTTGAAACAATCTTTCGCCGACTATCGGCGGTACGTAATGACGACTATGTTTTGGTTTCCACGAGCTATGTCATATGATTTCAACACGTACCTACAATTTCTAAAACACTACTTGATATGTTCTCGATATTTTTCGGAAGGAACTCGACTTGACCGTTATTTAGCTTTAAAAATGAGATTTCGTTTGATTATGTTGATTGAGTCTGTGATGATTTGTGTATATGGTTTCTCACTACTCTGTTCGTGCGGTTTGTTATGATCTCTTTCTTCGTCCGGGCCGGGGCATGTGTTCGTGCACGATTTTTGCGGTATGATTCACCGCGCCACCTCATTAGAGGGCGGGGCATGTTATATGATATGATTATGATATGATATATGGGGAGGTGGCAGGGATGGCATATGATGACTTCGTTCACCGCGTCCCTCACTGGGAGCCGGGGGCACGTTATGTATATGATATGATGATTTTACTTACCGCGTCCCTCGTTACTAGGGCCGGGGCACGTTATATGTATATGTATCTGATGGCTTGCTTACCGCGCCTCTCACGGGCGGGGCACGTTATATCTATGCATGTGTACGAGATGATTTTCGACTCGTTTCTCGGTCCGTGATGAAATTTGTATATAAATGGATACGTATGATTTATGTTTCAAAGGCAAGTGTTATGATTTTGAGTTTTTTTGCTACTTTTAAATCCTCACTCGTTGCGATCGATTTTGTTTATGGTATTCCATGCTTTACATACTCGGTACATATATCGTCTTGACCCCCTTTCTTCAAATTTGCGTTTCGTACCCGCGGTACGGATCTGATTTTGGTGATCGCTAGGCTTAGGATTCCCGTGACGGTCTTGGAGTGCTCCTTATTCGGAGCCCGCCTTTTGGTACATATTCGTTCGTGGCACATGTATTTGTTTGTTCGGGGGGTACGGCGGGGCCACTGTCTCCGTCATATGATTACTGTCTTTACGTTTAAGAAGCAATGTGGATATATACGTGTGGGTTGTGCCCAGTCTGTTCGGTTAGACTTGTATGATATATGTTTTGGGCGATTCTGTTCGCCATGGCAGCCTTGTCGGCTTGCATATATATATAGATGTCGATCTGTTGGCCCTGTGTGGCCTTTGTTGGTATTTTTGCGTGCGGAGGTTATTTTGGATAGTCGGAAAATAAAGAAAACTTCTATGAAATTTTTAAATAATATAAGTTTGAAACATAGCCTTCTGGAAACTACGATATATACGTGTTTGTGTTTGTAACGAGTTTGACACTAGATGTGATATTTGTATACGTGTAGATCATTTGATATGATTCCGTTGAATATGTGTGTTCGGGTGCCCAGTTCGGGCGCTAGTCGCGGCCTACGGGATTGGGTCGTGACAAGATCATACAGCATAACATACGGCCAGTATATTGGACCGTATGTTGCCCCAACTTCCCGGAATTCGTTCTCGTCGACTCGTTAGATCTCCAATCCTTATGGAACCTTTTTAACACTTGTTTAACACCTCATTAACAATCTAAGGGACATTATAACTCTTCCGGAATATAATTATTATTAATTGCTTATTACTAGTAAATCTTTCTCGATACATAATGTATACCTTCTTGAAAAACTTTCTTCCTCTTACTTGAACGTCTTTGAAATCTCAATTGGATCATCACTTCTTCACTTATTAGAAATTATCCATGCTTGGAATTTGCCCTTCGTTAGTCTTTTCACTGTTCATCAACGGAAATTTTTTTCGAGGTGTAACATTCTTCCTCCTTTTTAGAACATTCGTCCTCGAATGTTAAGCGCTCGGGAATTCTATGAAAATTTCATTAGAGTTTCCCCTGTGTGTGGCTTTTCTGACTGTCACAACGGCCATAATAATAATGCATCACGGGGCCACAACATCATAGCAATAAATTTTGGGCCCCCAGACCAAAACGGGAAGAAAGCATAATCCTCAATATGTTAAGTCCGTCTTGAGTCTCCTCCCGGGGGGGGGATAGATGCGTC
>NC_081353.1:15258478-15353715 GCF_029784015.1 Lycium ferocissimum
TCATTTTGTTGGTTGTTTAAGTCTAAACTGCTATGTTAATATTTCTGTTTGGCTGGGGCTATTTCTGGGAACACTCGACACACTTGTTTCGGGTTGATATTGTTTGTAGTTGGAGTTGGCTTTTGGATTAGTCTATCTAAGGATCACTAAGCTGCTAGGAGTACATTCATAGTTTGGTTTGCTGGTGTGTTTCTCTCAAACTAGTAAAAATGTAAGTTGGCTAAGGCACTTTCGTTCGTCATTTTTTTTTTCTTTTGAAAGATTTAACCTTGATCTGCTTGTTCCTCTCATACATGAAGTATGGATTGTCCCGTAGTATTTTTCCTTCTTTCTTATCTGATTATTGTCAAGCCTAAATACTAAGCTAAAGATGTCATTTAGTTTTCACCACATCATATTTGAGACGTGATTCAGTTCAAAATTTTGTGTGTATATGACATCTCTTTTCTTTTACCGTGTCCATGAGACCTTCTTAACTTAAGACGACTTTTGTTTATCGATTTTTTTTTCTCTGAAGTTTGCATAGTTGATTAAATACTGTTTTGATAAATAAATAAAAAAGCTGCTATTTTTAACTAGAAAGGCTACTGTTTTTCCGGCTAAAAAGTTACTATTTTGGTTGGAGAAAAAGGTTACTATTTTTTATTAGAGAAAAAGGATAATATTTTTTTACTAAAAAAAAAAAAGGGGAAAGAAAGGGTTACGGTTTGATTAGGGAAAAGTTACTTGTCTTGATTAAAGGAAAAGTTACCGATTCGTGAAAATTAAATTCGTCAAATATGTGTTTAACTTAGTCGCTTGACTAATTTTATGTTTTAATTATTTGTTAAAATCTAGAATGTTCCTACGTTTAGCGTAAATCACTATGACTGATAGAAGCTATGAATTTAAGAACAAGAGGAAATCCACCGATTTGTGAGAATATGATGGGAGTTTATATGTATATTTAGTATTTGTTTGTTTTCTCATACGTGCGAATAAATGTCTAAAGAGTCCTGCTTCTTTTCTCCAAGTATTTATTATGTATCATGTTAAAGTGACAGGGAAAATATGTTTGAATGTACTGTGAATTGGAATGCGCGTATATTTAGAACTTTCTTCTCTCGCGAGGCTAGTTGATAGAGTTTAGACCACTGTTAAACTTATTAAGATGCTATGTCACTGTCCTTAAATATAAAACTGGTTTAAATTTTCTTTTTATGGGGACTGTTTTTTTGTCGCATTTACGTGCTTGAAATCTTATTTCGGATCCTGAGTCTTTAGGCCTCGGAGATTGGGAAATGACGTTATCTTGTTCTGCTAGAAATTCTGCTTCCTTTCTACTAAAGAATACATACTTAGTTTAATTCTGAATCCAGGAAACCATTGAAAACATGTTCATTGTTATTAGTGTTTTTTCTCACTTAGTCTTGACAGAAGGTTTAAATCAACCAAGTAGCTATGTTTCTTTTCTATAAGAATTCATGTTCGATGATTAAGTAAACTTATTAAGTCTGTGGTAAATATGGAAGTTTTCTCATTGTTTAAGAATTACCGCTACAACATTTTGAAATGTTTGAGTAAACTTAAGTCATCTCTATAAATGCAGATTCAGTTGTTTTGTCCATCTTATACCATGTTACACTGTTGCAGATCGTAGAATTTTAGTTTTAACATTTTATATGAAGTTTAAATCGGTTCCGCTTGTTACATTTGTTTTAAAATCCTCTCTGCTGGGAATATGCTATGGTATGATTAGGAGTTCACTTGGGGAATCCCAAAAGCTAAAAATAAACATGTTGATGCTAAGTTCATTTGTGGTCTTCTCAACGTGGCTGTAACTAGCTAAGTTGTCATGCTAAATCTTAGAAGTGTTCTTAACTTAACTTACCCATAGAAGAAGATAGCAAAGGACTGGTGTGTTTAGTAATGGGATCAGATAAAGAACCAGTAGGTAGTTAGCTGAACCTTATTTCATCTTGAATCAAATGTCCTTTAGTCTCAATTACCAATTTCGAAAAAAAAAATGTGTCCCTTTAGTTTTGACTATTTGCTGGAGTAATTTTCCTTGAGCTTAACTAGACTTGTTAATGTACAGGGTGTTGCTAGGTAAGAACCTAAATTATTTGTTTGCTCTTCTTTTTTCTTTTAGAAATAATCATGGGAAAGAAAACATAAGTATTAGTTTGCCTTGTGACTCTAAGTTCCCATAAATTTGTGCTTAATTAGTTATTGCTATATTCTTTCAAGTTCGGAAACAAATATGGATATGTCGGATGCAAAGCATGAATAATTTTCTCTTAAGCTTTGCATTATTTGAAATTAAAAAAAAAAAGAGGGTGAACATTCTGTCGGGTTTGGGATCGAGACTATTTTAGAAATCATGCCTATAGGGACTGCATCTTTCATCTAAAATAGCTGTTTCGAATGTGTTGTTATCCAAACTAGCGAATGAGGCGCCTGATTTATTGAAGGGGTGTTTGATCTCTCATTTCACTTGGTTATGTCCTTGGAATTAAGCAAATAGGCGGGTGTGTCAGCTGATAAGAACCCGCTATTTGAGAAACATAGAACCAGGACCTAATCTTGTTTCCTCTATATGTTGCATAAGACTTTGTTTGATCGAGTATTGGTGTGATTTGAGTATGAAAAGATAATGAAATATTTTTAGAACCCCATCCTGTTACTGCCATCAGTTTCTGGTAGCATGGTTACACACATGTTCATAATTTGTGGTAGATAATTTTTTAAAAGAATGAAGAAACCACAACCCCAAAAGTTTTAGGAGTGAGTTGAACTGCTGAATAGTTCAATGGCTGCAACATCATGAAGTGCATTGCGTTTTGTTTGGCTATGTTCTTCTTTCTTGACTTGTTCTCTCTAAGTCTAGTGAAACCTATTCCGATATATGTTTGCTATGGGAGAACTTTGATGATAATCAACAATGAAACTAGTTTGGTTTTCTTTTCTGATAGTTAAGCCTACCAAAATATTAAGAATTTGCTTGATATGCTAGTCTATATAATTGATGAGTCTAAACAATTTCACCATGCTTTCCTTAATAATCATGGGTCCTTTCGGCCAATTTCTTGAACTTATTTTTTTGTTATTTCTGTGTGTCTACTAGATAACACTAATTCTTATCTTTATTATTTTTTTACGAGGAACCTGGGAGCACATGGAGCTATGACAACTCCGGATTCTCGCCATACCAGAAAGAAATAAATGCATTTATTTGCTCGTGTCTAGCCTTCCATAACCTTCTGCCTCGAGTCTCCGTCCCTCTTCTTCTCTTAAAATTTTATGCCTTTTGTATTATTATGCATTATTCGCACCCTTTGACTAACATTTTTTTTATGGGTTTGTATTGATAAGATTTTATCTCTTGCTTGTCTGTGAATTCGTAAATGGCCGAACTTTGTCGTTGGTCACTTTCCTTTAGAATTAAATCTTGGTCTCCATTTAGCTTGCATATTTCACAGGTTATAAACGTTTTCTAGCTAATAGAGAAGGCTGATTTTTTTTTTCTTTTCTTTTCTTTTTTTTAAGGTTAATTAACGTTCCCTTTTTAAATCCATTTTAACAAAACGAGTGATTTAGATAGGGGTTTCAAAAGGATAAGATGCGTATTTTATAGGTAATCATTTTTTTTATTTTATGCTAACACATTGAACAGGTTTGATTCATTAAGTTTAAATGAGAAAATTACATTAGGGCCCGAGTGTAGTGGCTCAAAGCTATTTTACGAGAGCTGCAAGGTACTTACTCTATTTTTCATATACATATGTATACAATCTTACTCCTTTATAAACCATCCAATCATCGTTACACTATGTTTGTGCTTATATCTATCACGAATACTTATACATATTATTATATTTTTCATGGATATTTATAAAGGTATACCTATCTATACTATTTTACATATGATAGACATGTTCCGTGTATATATTATTTTCTTATAAATAATAGATACTTTCATACCCTACGTTATATATTTCGTCCTTAAATACAATAACCGTATTTACACCCAAATCTTCAAAAAAAAAAAAATATATACACATGTGCTTTGTAAATAATATACATCCCTAGTGCATAGCATTTTACAACTCATATTAATTACTTCCCTTCAGAATGAGTATGCCTACATACCATATTTTTTTTAGCACATATATTATTTTATCTCCGTCAATTCCCTTGGTTATCTTTACGTTATAGGCATCTATATAGCACTATCATGTCTTCAATAACTATTTTTAGTTGCCCATGATATACATGTTGCGCGTATACGCTATTTTCTTTAAAAAAAAAAAAAAAAAAAAAAAATAATAATAATAAATATATGTATAATAATAATAATAAGAAAATATATATGCATCTTCTTCTATATTATAGATATTGTTCTTATATAAAAATAATTATCATACATATTTTTCTCACGCACACATCAGCATTCACTACTTCCTTTACAAATACACATTCGCTCGCATAGTTATAATTACTTTAAAAACCCCTTTCTTATATATATATATATATATACAAATAATTTTGAGAGAGTAGTTTCTTTCCCGCAATTCTTAAATAGGTGATAATAAATAAGGAATAATAATCCCCTCTAGTGTTAATTAAACTAAGTTTAAAGACGGGGCCTCGGACGGGCTCGAGGATGCCTAATACCTTCCCCTCGGGGTAAATAAAACCCTTACCTAGAATCTCACAGGTTTCAAAGATTAAAAATGGAGTTTACATTTTCACAAATGGTTTCCTAATATTCCCTAAAATTAGGTGGCGACTCTGAAATTTACAAAACCAGAGGAAACATAGTCATAAGTCGTGAACTAGTTTTAATCCGTTAAAAATAGGGCATGACAGGGGTGGTGGCTGATTTTGGTAATTTTGGGGTTGATAGGCTTGTAGGGGTTTATTTTTTGGTGGGCGATAGTTTTGCTGAAGTGGTGGCCGGTACATTTGTTGTGGTGGAGATTGGTAAGCAGGGGTGGATACATGGACACTGGGCAGAGCTGTGTATGCTGGCACAGTGGTGGTAAAGGCTGGCTATGTGTAATACACGGGTGCTGAGCTGTATAGAGGGGCGGAGTAATTTAAAAGGGGTGGAGCTTGGTAGGAAGGTGATGGTCCTTTTGGATTTTGGTTTGAAATGTGGGACATACTGGCCACGTCCTCTCTTTTTTTGCGGAGGATCCCTGCAGCAGCCTTTCCAGACGCTTTGTTGAAGATACTGACGATCTTTCGAGATATGAGGCTATCTTCTATGGCCTCTCCCATTTTTACTAATTCAGAGAACGGCCTTCCGGCCATGGATAACATCCTATCATAGAAATCTGGCTCCTGTGACCTGATAAATATGGAAATGAGTTCTCCCGTGCTCATTGGAAACTGCACACGGGCTGTTTCGGCCCTTCATCTGCTGGCGAATTCTCTATAGTTTTCCGTTGACTTTTGCTTGACCTTCTCGAGGTAGTAATGGTCTGGTACGGTCTCGATATTGAACCGAAACCTTTCCATGAAGGATTCTGCCATGTCTTCCCAGTGGAGCCATTGACGCATATCCTGTATGGCGAACCATTCGACTGCCTCACCGGTCAGGCTACGATTGAATAGCCGCATGATTAGGGGTTCATTCCTTTTCACTTCGACTAACTGGTTGTGGTACGAATGGAGGTGGGCTTTGGGGTTTCCTGTCCCATTGAACATTTTGAATTTCGGGATGTTAAACCCCTCCGATAGGTCCAGATCTGGGTGCATACGTGTCATGATCCAATTAGAGGGCCACGAGGGGTACCCGGTACTAGCCTACCGAGCACCTCTGGTCTTACATCCCGTAAACATTTCTAGGTGGACCACACATACTTAGTATAGTCATCAATAGCTAAGCCCATAAGCATAAGCCAACAAGGCTATCAAAATATTATATAACAAGAATAACTGACAAGGTTATAGAACATCTAGGTACATACTTCTATCTACGCCCCTCTATATAGAATACATGAATGCATAACGATGGGGCAGGACTCCGCCATGCCCAAGTATATATATACAAAAAAGTAGTACCAATAGCTGCAGCTCCGAAACAACTGGAGCGCTCCTGAGATTCCGCTAATGGAGCTCCTAAGGATCTGATCCATTCCCCTACTTTCCTGCGGGCATGAACGCAGCGTCCACAAGAAAGGACGTCAGTACGAATAGTGTATTGAGTATCTAAGGCATGAATAGTAACATGATCAAAGCACGAGGAATACCGTAAGATAAAAGAACCGTTTATATCTCATAATACCTTTTAAGACATTCGACATGCTTACTTACCCTTTCTCTAGAAGCAGCATTATATACATCCACATGCCTACCTATGCAACACCATACAATACAATACAACACCGTACCTAGCCATATAGGCTCGGTATGACCCGTGCCCGACCATAGTAAGGTTCGGTAACATTCGTTCCCGGCCATAATAAGGCTCGGTAGCATCTGTACCCGGCCCTTTCGGGACTCGGTGGTATCCGTACCTGGCCCTTTTGGGACTCGATAGTCTGCATACTCGGCCCTTTCGGGACTCGGTGGTATCCGTACCCGGCCCTTACGGGACTCGGTGTCACACATGACTACATATATACATATACAAGAGTACCTAAATAAAGCACATCATCATCATCATTATCATTACCACCATATCTTTTCGTAGGGGATCAACTATCATAAGATGAGATCAATAGTTTCGTGAGAGTATTAAGAACGGTAAACTTGGATAGCATTAGAAATGGAATTATCGTCATCGCTATATCTCACCACGAAGGAACAAGTGTTATGAGGTGAGATCAACAACAATGGATAAAATCAACGAAATTATGAAATAAGCTCAATAATCTCATAATAGCATTAAAATCATAAGCTTTGGAATTTATAGAATTAAAATCATCATCATCATGTTCATCATAGAAAACATCTCATCCTTAGCATCATAAGAAGCTTTTAAGAATCATGAACTTCTAATTTTTTGGAAGTAAGAAGGTTATGGAAACACATATGGAATCATAACACAGGAATCATGCCTTTGAAAGAAAGGGACTAGCCTTAACATACCTTTTTGGACGCCTTAACTTTAACTACTCAACGCTTGTCCTCCAATGATTGTAAATCTATATTCAAGAAAATTTATACTGTTATTAGACTCATCTTCATAGGCCTGTCGTAAGCCCTCAAACTAACTCTTTCTAGAATCTGCCATAATTTCGACAGCATCTCCCCTGTTTATAACCCTAGCCCGAAAACACAATACCAACAACCAACAACAACAACAACAACAATACTAACATCAACCATATCATCATCAATATCAAAATACTCCACAAGACATCTCATATGATTTTTATCCGATTTCTCTACCGACAAATTAACTATACGCTCATTTAATCACTCTATCTTTGTGAATAAACCAAAAGTAGTATTAATTAAGGAGAGATTCATACCTTATTCTTGTTCAAACAGCAATATCTTCAACGGTCACCTTGAATCCAAGCCAAAATCCTCCGCAAAATAATACTAGAATCACAACTATACGCTACCCGAGCCTCGATTAACCACAATCACTTCCAACCCTCAACTTTTTATGACATAATTGCCCTTTGTGTGTGCTGAGCCTTTTTTTTTTTTTCTGATTTTTGATGAAAAAAAATGGGTTTTTCCCCTTTTATAGGTGGGTAAAGTCGGGTCGAGGTCACTGTAGCAGTCACTGTAGCAGTACTGTAGCACGTGTTTCTGCTTTGTCAACCTAAATTATAACGTTCATAATTCTCTACTCCGATGTTGTATCAACAAGTGGTTTATTGCATTGAAAACTAGACTAGACGAAATTCATTTTAGGCTTTTGAAACACCTTAAAACTCCTAATATACTTGGAGATATACCCCTCCAAAGTTGACCTAAAATTCCGTCCAAAATTTTGCCAACTTTTTTTTTTTCAAATTTTCGACAAACTTATTTTCTTCGATTTGCTTGGTCCTGGAATCTTCCGAAACTCTCCATACATGATATTTATCATTAATCATACTTGAAAATGGTTATTTTCTTTGGTTCTAAGGTTATTCTTCCCGATTACGACTTACGAGATCGTAATTCATCTTGTACTTCATTGTTGCGTACTTCCCATGGCTTGTACCTCCCAAAAATTCATGGGACGTCCCTGATACTCCATTAACACGGTGAAGCACATGGCATGCTCATGCTCTGAAAGTGCGAGGTGTAACAATACATAAGTCGTCATATCTCAAACTCGTGGCCTTCCTCGTGGACCTGTTGGACTTTTCCAATAACTCCTCTATCTTTCTCTCACCTGTCTTGTTCAACCCTCTAAATCCTCTCCATCTCCTCGTAATGATCCAGCTCCTTGTGCCTTGGCAAGGATTGGTTCGAGATATTGGGAGTGAAGCATGATACTTGGTGGGCGGCATGGTTAAACCGGATAGTAGTGGTTTGCCCAGCAGGCGGGGCCGGTGCATGTGTTTGGTTTGACGGATTGAGGAATGCCGGCTGAGGGGCTTGGTACGAGGGGACTAAATGGTTGGTCCCTGGGACTTGAGCATTTTTAACCGGCGGTGGTGTACAGTAAGAGGGGCTAGCATGATTCGGGTTGGCGATGTTTAGTGGAGGAGGCATCGTTCCTGGCAAGTAGACGGGAAAATGAATGGGTGCTGTAGAGCTTAATGATGGAAAGGAAGGTGGGGGCCTTCTTCCTTCAGCGGAGGCATTCCTTTCTGCGTCGGCTGCCTCCCTTTTGGCTACCTTTTCCTTGGCAGTAGTTAATAGTGTTGCAATCACATCCTCCTGGGATGTTGCCTCTTGCAGGTCCTAGGTGTTTCCGTTGCAGAGAGCGAGCTCATTTCTTGTTTCTTCGGGGGTACCAGTCATTTTGTCCTTTCTTTTGTCAGAGAGAGATGCTAACGCAGCTTTGGATCTTGTGAAATATGCCAGCTTTCAGTACCACAATAATTGACCCCTTTCTATAATATAAGAATAACTCAACGGTAAAGAAAGTTAGTTTTCGCACACCAAATATAAAGGTAGAATGTCACATATGGGTATTTAAAGCGCAAATAACACATAAGATCGTATATCAAAGCTTGGGTACTCTTGATCCAATGTTCTAGAGTCTTAGGTATCACGGGCTTTTTTTGTTTGGGTAGATCTTGGTTTGGGGGTCTCGCAGTTAGCTTACCACAGCGAACCTTTTGGGCTTGTCATCTTGGCGAACGGGGAATTTATAATTCGAAGTAGGAAGGGACCGAGTCTTACGTAGACTGCCTACGTATCCCGCCGTGGGAAATCAGGCCCTACATAGTTCTATTACAAAGAAGGATATACATTACTTCCTAAATATCCTTTGACTAATCCTAACAATAGACATCCCCAGACCAGGCCCGACTAGGGCTTCCCGCGTATCCCTCCATCGAGACATCAGGTCGGCGCGGTTCCTTTATATTTTTATGAGGGTGGGGGTAACATTTGTGCAAAAGATGGGACACCTAATATCTACCCAAAAGTATAGCTTCTGCAAGCCGTTGTCCTTACGAGTTTGCTTTCTTATGTCGAATCTTTCTTTGCTCAAAACCATGGTGGGACCAGGACCAAGATCTGTCCGGTCCTAATCATGTTTTCGGGCTCAAGCTTGTAAGCATGGCATCCTTCAATATCATGCCCCCTGGATCCAGTATAGTACAGGCAGAACTTGTTTCTGTTGGGCCCTAACGGTGCAGTCTCTTAGACAAGTTCCACAGGCCTAATTTTTTCAATGAAGCCAAAGTTGAGAAGAGGCGAGTGTATGACTCCTCAAAAACTGTGAAATCGTACCGCCACACTTGGGTCTTGAGGGTACTCCCTCTCCTGGGATGATAGGGTCGTCGACCAGTAAAGTATGCGGCCCCCATAAAGTTCTGATGGCCTTATCGTCGATTAAATGAAAAATCCTCCTTCTCAACGTCAGAAATTCGTTCAAGGTATAGCCTGCCTGATTGAGATGAAACAGGCATCTTTTGTAAGTGTACACCAAGTCGGGGACCAGTAATCTAGCCGTAGTGGTGCAATCCATCCCTGCAGCCATCATTTTCCTGAATGCCTCTTTACAAGTGATAGGCAACGGAGCTACTCTGAATGGGGAAGATTGAGCTGTGAAGGCTATGCTCCATGGTGCCGGTGCAGGGAGATTTGCCCTTCCAAAATTCTCCGAAGCCACAGTAGAGGCGGCAGGCATTAGCGTAGAAATCCGTTCCTTCCTCAGTGGGGGCACAATAACCAGATTCATCGTCCACGTTACTCCCTTGAAATTAGGGGAACATCTTGAATGGGTCCTCCTCTCTTTTGGTATCTATGTCGACAGGCTCCGTTTCTTCCATGTCTTGACGCTCTTCCTCTTCCTCTTCTGGTTCCCCTTCTTCTTCTCCTGACTCTTCTTCTTTATCTGACTGTTCTTCCTCAACAGGTTCAGGGTCCCTTTCTCAGGGCTTTGTTCCCTCCTGTGGGTCCGCTGCGAACACCCATGGGTCTTAATAGGCCCCTTGTTCCTCGTTGGTCCCCTCTGGGGTTCCTTCTCTAAGTGTCACAGGTCTTCTTTCTAGTGGTATGTAGTTCAGCACCAATTCCCTCACCTCTTCAGGGACATTTTCATAATACTGTTCTTGGGGTATGCCTTCCGGCAGGTTCCCAACCATATCGAGTAATCCGTCTACCTCCTCAATATTTCTCCCTATTTCATGGAGGTGTTTCTCCATTTGCAATACTTTACCTCGTAGCATCTCAGCTATCTCTCCTAGAGTCCGTGCTTCTTTCCCTCCTTGGTTCGTCATCGTAAGCCAACCTTTTTTGGAGATAAGTTCGGGTAAGTTTCAAGCCTCATGGTTTTTCTTTTGGGTATATAGTTAGATTATCGGATCAGTTGTACTCAAGCTCAATATACAATCACACACATAACAGGTAAGCATGCGAGGCACGTAGCAGATAAGCACATAATTTACAAGCATTTACACTACTCGCATCTCTAAGACCTCTTGAGTTAAGGCTTTCCTAGTCGTTTGAAACATGTAGGTGCCATTTATGAAGTTGAACCATTGCCCCGAATAAGCCATCATAATTAATAATAAATAGTAATATCTTTCCTAAAGAGATTACAAAAGTGATGACAAAAGCCGACATGGGACTTATAAAAAAAAAAGAAATATCAGCAATCAAGTAGGTCCTCCGGCGATCGACGTCGAGGCTTAGCTCGTTCTGGCTTTCTTGACCCTTCGAAGGTGGTCTGGATACGGAGGCGTTCTTGATATAGCTCCATTCTGACAATCACCGGGTCTGTTTCTTCTAAGATCCTAGCCAAATGCTCGTCTGTACCTTCCAAGCATTCTTTCATACGCTCTTTTTCTTAGGCTTCTGGGGAGGTGCGGGCTCTGGTGCAGGTGTGAGAGCTAAGTGTCCCTATAGCCATGCACGATACCCGGGGTCGCACCCTGCTTCGAGCTTGTCTAGAGCTATAGTATCCGGGCTCCAGCTCATAGGGCCATTCCATTCTCTGAGGATCACCTCAGCGTGCCTGATTTTTTGTTCGGTGTGCTCAATGATGAATTGCTTAGAGTTTCCTACCTGAGATATCACTTGTCTCCTGCCGAATTTCCTTAAATCCCTGGATGGATACTAAGGGCGGATTCCTCGAACCCCAACTAGTGGCACAAATGAGCAATTCTTGCCTCAGACTACCACACTCTCGGATATAAAATTAGGGAACATCCAACGGATTCGATCTTCAGTCAAGTCGGTGAAGAATTCAGCCCAATAATTTTTGGACATAAACCCGAGATTTGGACAGTAATTCACGAGGCGATCTACCCGGTTCTGTCGACTCCAGCCCTGAACTTCTTTGGCCATGTTAAGGTGTTTGATAATCCACCATTGCAGCAACATATTGCACCCTTGGAAGTATCGAAAACGATTCCGACACTTGTCTAGAGCCCGAAAGATGTCGGCCAATATAATGGGTGCAAGGTCGAAATACCTCGTCTCTTGATCTTTGGTTATGTCGTGGAAGATCGCATAAGCCAGATATATCACCTTAGTGTTTATGGCCAATGACTCGTCCTGTGGGAAAACCATAGTGCCAAAAAAGGCTATAGCGAAGGCTAGAGGTCTAGTGGTTTCCCACTCTTCTCGGCTCCTGAATTCTTTTTGATATAGAGTGTACTCGGCGACATCTCCGAACCTTCGGTATAGATCTCTGAAGGCTACCGTGGGCCCTTGCGCCCAGGACGCTTCGATCAAGGTAAGAAATCTCATGATCTGGCTGACGGTAGGCTTGTGTGGAACAACAAATTATGGTCCGGCTTCTGTCGCCTCCTCAGGCAGGTTCCATTGCTATCTATGGCATCTCTAATCTCTTCTAGGGTAGGAGTCATTTCAATATCATCGAAACGGAACAACATTTCTTTATCATCCCAATATCCCGCCAATACGTCTATCAGCTCCGGGCGACCTTTCATTGTCATAATGGAGGGCAAGTGTCCTAAAGTGCAGTTGATTGTTCTCTGGTGAGTATCCCCCAACCATTCATACCAGGCCCTCAACAATTCTGGAGCCTCAGTGATGATGTCAAAATGGATTCTTTGTTCCATCTACAAAACCAAACACGGTTAAGATTCCCCCATCCCCATAGGATCAATGGCCCATCACATAGGCACGAACATGTTTCCACATAGCACATAAATGAGATGTGGTGTTTTTCGGGTCATAGACCGTCCGAACACAGGGTAGTCACTCTTAATGGGCCTTAGATAAGTCTGAGATACCCAAGGCTCGTCTAGGTATAAATGCTCTAGTTCAGTAGGGTTTGGCTTAACTCTACCCTAATTTTACTAGAGTGGTTTTTGACGAATGACCGGGAACCCGAGCGGACAACTGGGGCTGAACCATTAGGGCTGTTGGACGACCGCGTACCAACACTGCCTCATGACGGTTCCAAAAGAAAGTTTTAGTTTTATAGTGAAGGAACGACCACATGCTTCGCGAAGTCCCCTTTGGAACAAAGTGTAAAATAAATGCTAGGACTGGAGGAGTTATGATATGCATGCAATGACAGTTAATAATTTTGAGGAAGTAAACACATAGACAATTAAGGCAAATAAAACTCATATTATTTTGGAGTCTTTATGATTAGAACCATCCCGTCTCTAGCGGAGTCACCATCTGTAACGGTTCGCTTTTTACGAGGCAGTTAAGGCATAAAAGGCTACTACTAACTCGTCGGTGCTCTTTCGGACTTTGTTTTAAAAGAGTGGCCACCTAATGTTTAGGAAATTAGGAAAATCATTTTTGAAGGGTTTATTCAAATACCTTGAGAAAAACCTTCGTAATCTAGAGTTCTAAATAAGAGTTCTGACGATCCCGTGGGGAAGGTGTAAGGCACCCCAGTATTAAGGATTCGCACTATACGGTTGACCTTCGAATTTCAAAGTATGAGCATTTGCCTAAACTGTCTATTTTGTGTTTATTATCGCACTTAAAGAAACTGTCATTTTGAAAGTTGCATATCATTTTGGAAAAGAATTTGAATATGTCCCCCTTATATACGGGGTATCGTAGTTTTCGGATTTACAAAATCCGTGTATAAATAGTCTCCTTTTATATATATACGGAGTATATTTTGTTTTCACAAACGAAGAAAGGCGAGGTTCTTGATTTTTTCATAGTGTTAAATTCATGTCATACTCATACTTTGGCTCGTGTCACTCCGTTTTGGTACGTTCAGTCTTATCCGAAACTTTGCATTACAATTGATTTTTATGTTATAAAAAGAGCATTTTTGTATGTTCAAAGGGAGTATACCCATTTTTATGGCCTTCTTCTTGGCCCAAAGCTGTAATCCTAGGCAAAACTTTGGTTCTATTTTAATTTTTTGGGAAAAGAGAGCCATGTACACATTTCTTTTATCCAAATCTTGTCCTTGTTAAAAAAAGCCTAAATGCGGAATTGGTCCATTTTTTCTTAGAATAATATAAAGTTGTCTTTTGATTAGGGATTACCCGTGTGCTGAGGCCTAAAGTTTGTTTCAAATAGTTGTAAAAAAAGATCTCCTTTTGTACAAACTTTGAGAAAAACGGATTTGTTTAAAAGGGGTTGTAACTTTATTAAGTCCTAAAAAATGCTTTTGTTGTCAATAATCGCTTCTACCCATTTGGAGTTTAAAGCCCAAGTTATATTAAAGGAGTTTATGAAATATCGTTTTTTATACTTAGCCTTTTTTCAAAAAAAAAAAAAAAAAAAACTGTGGAACATTTGCTCAGGGTTTTGGAAATTTGTTAGGGACCTAAAGTCATCTAAACGGTATAAGCACCGTTGTCCTAAGACGGCTAATTCTAATCATAATATTTCCACTATAAGATGAGTTTGGATACAGATTACAAGTACATCAAAGCTTAAACAAATAATGTAAAAGGATAGTGAAATAGAATTAGACTAAGGGCACCAATGGCTGGGCCTTCTGCGCGCCTTGCTATTTGCTTTGTCTTCACAGACTCGATTTTTTAATTAATTTCCTATTGGGCCTTTGGCCTAATAGGTAGGCTTTGGCTGGACCCGAGTGGCAATGCGAGTGAGGAGAGGGAGGAAAAAAAAAAGAAAAGGACCCGGTTAGTTTATAAACACTGAACTAATCACTAAGATAATAAAACTATACATAGTATAAAACATGGAAGGTACTCATATTATTTCATACTTACCCCATTTCTCCATGAATGGATTTGCCTTGGTTGGAGGTTTTGCAGTGGCATGGGGACTAAGTCCTTGCCTTATATTCCTGATGTCGCACAAGTTCCAAGGGGCTTCTAAGAACCCCAGGCATGGCTAACAACAAGAAGGCCTAGATGACCCCGAACTACCATAGTTTACCTTCAACCAGTGCATCCAAACAAGAGGAAAAGGGAGTATAGAACTGGGGAGTAGCAACAGATTTCAAGCAAACTCATAAACAAACTACAGCCAAGTGCCATACTCTAGAGGGAGGCATCTATATCAAACATAGCAAATGACAGCACCTAAGTGAGACCAGATAATCAACAAGCATAAAAGTAATGAGGGCAGCACACTCAGTTTCATGACTGGATGATGACAAGGATAATGCACACAACTGCTTTAGAGGGAACACAGATAATGATCAATCAAAACCATAGACTGAGTGTGCCGCCCTCATTACTTCTATGCTTGTTGATTATCTAGTCTCACTTAGGTGCTGTCATTTACTATGTTTGATATAGATGCCTCCCCTAGAGTATGGCACTGGGTCGTAGCTTGTTTATGAGTTTGCTTGAAATGTTGTTACCCCCGCCTTTATACTTCCTTTTCCTCTTGTTTGGATGCACTGGTTGAAGATAAACTATGGAAGTTCTTAGAAGCCCCTTGGAACTCGTGTGACATCAGGAATATAAGGTGTCACGACCCAACCGGAGGGCCGCGACGGGCACTCGGTGCTAACCCACCCGGGCACCTCTTAACATATTTTCACATTTCATCTAGGTGAGCCACATGGCTAAATCATACTTTTCATTCATCATCATTCTAATATCATTGGGCGACAATTCATTTATATCAACATTAACGACTATGCCCAAATAAATGTACATAAGCCGACGAGGCTTGATAAAATAATATCCCAAAATATAGGCTGACAAGGCCAAACACATCTAACCATATACATATGTCTACGATCCTCTAAGAAGAGTATGTCATAACATATAGGCGGGATAGGACCCCGCCGTGCCCATGAATATATACACAAAAGAATCTATACCAAAAGTCCGTAGCTCGAATGAAGTGGAGCTCCGCCATGTAGTCCCCGAGAAATATAGCTATGGATCAAGTCTGTCTCCCGGCCACCTGCGGGCCGACGCAACGTCCACAAACAAAAGGACGTCAGTACGAAGAATGTACTGAGTATGTAAAGCATGATCAACATCAATATGGAAACATAATAGATGACATATGAAATAGCATAAGATGGGAGATAATAGTATCATCGTCATAGCACTTACTTGCCTTTCATAGGGACATTCCATTTCTATCGTGTATCCGCGTACCTACATCCATATCCATATCCGTATACGTATCCGTACTTATTTACCTTTCGTATCCATTTTCGTATTCGTATTTATATTTCCAATCATGCTCATGTTCATATCATATACATCGCATATACATAGCCTTTACTTAGCATTTACATATACTTAACATATCCGTACTCATATCGATGTCATATACATAGCATTTATATAGGATACCCGACCAAGAAGGTTCGGTGTTTCACATACCTGGCCCTACCAAGGCTGAGTGTCATACATACCTGGCCCTACCGAGGCTCAGTGTTATTCGTACCCAACTGCAGTGGTGTGCGCGCATTATCTATATATCTATATATATATATACATATCTATACATTCTACCCGGCCATATAAGCTCGGGGTTTCATAGTAGCTATACATGGGCACATGTACATATAAGCTCATAAGCATCTTTAGCATCATTGCTATCGTTGTTCATTACATCTATCCTTAAAGGATTACTCGTCGTATAAGGAACTTATTATAATCGTATCATATCGAGAATCATAAGCTTAGTAGCTTTTAGAGATAGGATCATTGGAGAATATCGTAGGCTCATAGAAGGATAGACATTTGGCCAAAGAACCATGCCTTATGAAAGAAGGGTTAGCCTTACATACCTTCCCGTTCAACTATTCTATCACTTGCACGTTCTCCTTCAATGCTCACGTTTCTACCTTCATTAGAGTTATACTATCATTAGAAATCGATAGCTTAGCATACATGACTAGGGCTAGAGAAAATTAGACAAAGATCTCCTTTATTTATACAACTTCCCTCATATCACATATCAACTCCCAAACGTCAACAACAACATTTACAATATCATAACAATAGCCTTTATTCACCTACATTATCCTTACTTCTCAATTCACTTCTAATCATCCACATTCATGGTCATATCACACGATTATGTTCATTCATATACAATGTCGATTCCATGTTCTCAATATCATTTATAACATGATTATAATCATAATGTATCAAGAATCATAACTCAATCCAAACATTTTCTCAAAAGTGACACTATTCCCACATTTGTGACCCATTTCTATATCCTTTTGCAATCCAAGTGTTTCAACTTTCAAATACCTTAAATAACATGGAAATACCATAAAACTTACCTTAGATGGTGTAGGAATAAACCTTGGTTGCAAACACTTCACTTGAGCAAACCCCTAGTTTTTCCTTCACTTGGATCTCTTGCTTTGGATGGACTTTAATGGGTTTCTTACTCTTGATTCACTTAGTTTGATGTAGTTGATCACTAATATCTCTTGAATTTGTGTGGGAGAAGTGTAGAGAGATGTTTTAGAGAGAAGGAGTGAAAAATGGAAATGAAATAATGAACTTGGTCCTCTTTTTAATAACCCAAAAATCTGATCTGTCGGGAGAATATACGGACACTTATACGGTCCGTATAAACTTATACGGTCCGTATAAGTGATCGTGAAATGGACCCTTCAACGACTCTTCTCTGTGACCATTAGACGGCACATTATACGGTCCGTATAAGTGACCATATAATCCCACCAGTGAGGGACCTTCACTGTGATGGTCCTGCGGTCCATTATACGGTCCGTATAACATTATACGGTCCGTATAATGGGCCGTATAACTCATCAGTCCACTGAACTTGCTCTCGTCACTTCGTTTGATCTCCAATCCTTATGGAACCTTCTTAACACTTGTTTATCACCTCATTAACAATCTAAGGGATGTTATAACTTTTCTCCACAACATCGTTAAATCATCATTAACTTGTTACTCGCAATTCCTTTTCGATACATATCATAAGCTTTTCCTTCTCTTGGCAACCTTTCTCGTCTAACATCGAATGTCTTTGAAATCTTACTTAGGGTCATCAAATGTCATTCCTTACTGATTGAAACACCGTGTACTTCGTACTCTTCGTTAGTCTATTCACTGTGCATCAACGAAAAATTTCCGAGGTGTAACATAAGGCAAGGACTTAGTCCCCGAACTACCATAGTTTATCTTCAACCAGTGCATCCAAACAAGAGAAAAAGGGAGTATAGAACTGGGGAGTAGCAACAGATTTCAAGCAAACTCATAAACAAACTACAGCCAAGTGCCATACTCTAGAGGGAGGTATCTATATCGAACATAGCAAATAACAGCACCTAAGTGAGACTAGATAATCAGCAAGCATAGATGACTGGATGATGACAAGGATAATGCACACAACTGCTTTAGAGGGAACACATATAATGATCAATCAAAACCATGGACTTGTTAAGATAGTCATGGAAATAGAAGGAGTAAACTGGAACACTTTAGGTATATCAAAGCAAGTTCAGGAGGTTTTATGGTCAAATGCAAACTGGTCTTTTTTCAATCAATCACTTAGCCCAGGACTCCTCATAAATAAAAAAAGAGAGGTTCCAAATTCCCATGTTCAGACAGCCTAACCCACTCATTTGTTAAGGTTCACAACCACTGCCCAGAGAAAACAAAACCTAATTACACTAATTCAAGTGATGCCATTCATCCTATCTCAACTATGCTCAAGATTGCACATAACCAAATCCAAAAACAAAAAAAAGCACAGTATTCTCAGAAAAAGGGGACTTGGGAAGACCTCACAGACAGCCAAAGCTCATAGCCATGTTTGGAAACTTTTAGAGTGCACATTCAGAACTGGCATCCTTTAAAACTTACTTCTCTTTATTAACTTGGACACACCACAAGCTAGTGCACAAAGTAAAGCTATTGGTTAATAGACAAGTGAGCTTTGAAAAACTTTGTTAAAGGGAGGGAAATCTCAATGGACAAGTCAACCAAACAGTCTGTCAACAGTTTTGATTCCTAAAGTATTCCTTCAACATATTTTAGACTAATCCAAGGTTTTTCCCAAAGAACAAAAGGGGAGGAAGAGAAAAACAAGAAATGAATTTACAAAGATGATCGCAGTTTTGGCAAACAAAGAGACCAAACATCAGATAAAGGATAAGTCTAAACCAATAAACCAAGTAGCAGGTCTCAGACATTAGTCATGGATGAACAAGTTAGGAAAAGTGGACAAAGGCATATGGCCAATAGCAAAGTAAATGGCAAATCCCAGTGGACACTCAATTTTCTCATAGGTGGACTCAGGCCCACATAACACAACCATCAGCCCCATTTTTCCTTTACACATACAACCAATTTTAAACAAATAAGGCTCAGAAAACCTACAAGCCTTTCAGACAAAAAGGATTTTCAGAAGGCAAGGTGGGAATCACATAACACTCAACTTTGACAAGTATTGACAGTAGCTTATTTGGTTCTAGGTGTGTCTTCCCTCCTTATTAGACACAGTTAGACTGTTCCAAATTACCCTGTGCCTTTATGTGTCCCAAGGCCATGAAAAGGAGTTTTAAAAGAAAATGATGAGATCTCAAGCTAAGGAAAAGGGAAGCAGGATAGGGTGGGGTCAACACCTCCCTATATCCTCCTCCTGAATCTCCCTTTCAGCAAAGGGATCCAGGGTTCCACTGGTCATTACCTCCAGTTCATGCCCAGGCTCACCTTCACTCTCCCAAGACCTCTTTCCTCTCCTTTATGTACTCCCCCTCATACCCTAGTGACTCCACTAAGGGCCATGGGAGGAACCAGAACAATTCTACTCTACCATACAGTTTCCACAATAAGCCTATGGAACTAATGTCCAGATTGTAAAAGTCTTTGTTACCAAATTCACTATGAACACTAGGAACAGTCCCTTATAAACACATAGCACACAAAGAACAAGTTGATTAATTCATAAAGACTATGTCCTGATTTTTAAAATAAACCTTAGTCATCAAGTTAAAATGATTTACTGGGAACAAGCCCTTCATAGACATATAGCAGACAAACAACAAAACTAGCTGATTTATGAGGACCAGGTCCAGATTTTAAAGACATTTTATTACCAAATTCCCTTATGAGTACTAGAGACAAACACACCATGAACACATAGCAAGTAACAACAAACTAATTCTTCCTTCAAACTAAAACCATGATCATAAAAGAGGCTTTGTTCCTAACCGCTTTGTAGTTCAAAGGAGAGAATAAACATTTCCTTTTCCATCAGGATCAAACCACACAAAGAAACAATCAACAGACTTCAAACACCACCATCTTAGCCTTATCACGACCCTTTTTTAAAGGAACTTATTTTTCAACATCAAAGGGAAACACAACAGTATCCAGGGAAAACCACACAAAGACAAGCTAAACAAGGTTTATAACAAGGATCCTGTTATCCTCCCAACCTTTTACCCTTTATTCTTTCCTATTAGTATAACTAGATGATAATTCTTCAAAGAAGCAACAAGGTTTTCCTTCACACAGACATGACTCATAGGCAACTTCTAAACATGAGGGACCAAAAGAACTCACACACATACACAGAATCCTGGCTAACTACCAGTACTTAAACCCTACTTTTAATGCCATTTTTATCAAAGTAGAAATATTTCATTGGCTAGGTGAGAACAGACATGACAACCACCTCTTAACCAACCTGTTAGACTAGGTGATTTGCCCATATTCATCAAACATAGACCATCTCAGGACTGCTCTGAGTCTAGTTTATTATAACAACATTAGAAACCTTACTCAAACATATCACAACCACACACTCCGCATGTTTTACTCAGAGGTAGTTTAACAAGTTCCCATACTTACCACAAACAGGACAATCAGACAAGAAGCAGAGCAAAGTGAGTTACTTTGGGCAAGTTAAAACTCTTCTCCTCCCCAGGATCACCTTTTAAGACCTTTGTTTTTCAATATACATTAATATGACTCAAAGTGCCCAGTTTTCAACCAAACAAGTATGACTTAGGTGAGACAAAAAAGGATCAGGTTAAACAAGTTGCCAAGTAAAAAAGTAGAATTCCACAAAGAGCACTCAATATACTTTCACTTTTTAGAATCAAAATTCCATTAGAGGACAGACATGATCAGGCCAGATCTAGCACATGACAAACTCCAACTCCCAAACAAACAACATATTCAGGAAAGACAAGGTGATGACCAAACTAGGTCCAGTTCCTATTAGACTTTCAACCTTTCAAACAAGTACATGATTAGGTGAGACAATAATGATCAAGACTGAAGTTCAACATAACAAGCCTTTAATTTTTCTTGACACATAACCACATAAGACAAGCAATGATCAGGTTGGGGTTCAACATCACAAGACTTGACTTTCCCATGACACTTAACCATATGAGACAAGCAATGATCAGATTAGATTCAGCATAACAAGACTTCAACTTTCTTATAAAAAGCCATAAACTAACTTGAACTTTATTATAGAACCACACACAACCTTATTAACTATACATAAAAAAAATCTAAACATGAAAAGCAATAAACTAGAATAATAACTTAAACTTCATCATACAACTAATCTTATTAACTAAACATGATATAAATCTAAATATAAAGTATTAAACTAAAATACTAACCTAAACTTCATCATAAAACCACACATAATCTTACTAACTATGACATAACATAAATGTAAAGCATTAAACTAAAAGGTATTTACCTTTTTTGAGTGCAACCGGGGTCAAGCAATGGATTTGGAGGCCTTTGTGCTCCAATACCAAACTTGAGCCACCACAACACCACACAACAAATAAAAAATAAATTTTAGAACTAGGAAACTGAAAAAAGAAAACCTTAGATTTAAAACTAAAGTTTTTGATGTTGGAATCTTTAAGACTTAAAAATAGCAATTTTCAGCCTCTTTTCAGTTTCCAGACCCTTTTCTCGAACAAATGGGGGTTTCTATTTATAGAAACCCTAGCAGACCTCTCAGACCTCAACCGACGATGTAGGACTTGCAGATTTATGCAAGTCTCAGTCACAAACTCAATATACAGTCCAGTTCTAAAGTGTAAAAATGAAATCAACGGCCTACAGGCCTCAAATCGCAATAATAATGCTAGAAGAATATAAAAGAAGGGGATTGTACCTTTAAGGTCCTATTTGGGCCCCTTTTTTGAGCTTCGTCCTCTCCTTCACGTTACACGCTCCAACCATGGGACAGGATTGAAAAATGGGGCAGGGTTGGTGGTGGAACAGGAGGCGGCGCTAGGTTTTTACCCCTAGCCGCCTCCCCTTTCTTTCTTTGCACCAACAGACCCTTCGGGTCTTCTAAATGAAATGGGTGGAGGAGTATACTCCCTCCCTTTTAATCTCTTAATGGACCGGGTCCTGGTCCTTTGTTGGACTGGGCCTGGTCCTTTATTCTTTTAAAAAAAAAATGTTGGGCCCATTGTAAATATAAATATATGTATACGCACCATGTATATTGGTATATACATGGTGTATGTACATATATATGCATAGAGGGTCGGGAAAAAACAAACTAATAAATTAATAAAGAAAAACTAATTATCAGTCTATTAGGACTTAAATAATTTAAAACATGACTCATAAATAAAATAAAAATTATTTGTAGATATTGGTTTTGAAATAATTAATCAGATAAAATAAAATTAATCAACTAGCAAACGCACACAAAATCAAGATTTAAAGGGTAAAATGGTCAATTCTTTTAATTACTCAAAATACCTTGGACAATAAAATGGAATAAAATTACTCATTAATCTAATTTTTCTTGATTTAATTAATTAAACAAATAATTATCCAAAAAGGGTTTTCTTGCCCCTTTGATTAATTTCAATAAAAAATATTCCCTAAATATCATCAATTTTCACAAAAATTAAAATTACCCTAGAGATTTCTTTATCAATTTAAGAGAGTGAAATATTATCTCAAATAATTTCATAAAAATTATCTAGACCCTTTAGGGTGCACAACTGATTTTTTTTAATTGTCCAAGAACTCTGAGCACTTAAAATAAATTGCGGGAGGTCAAAAATTAGGTGTCAACAACTTAGTCTTGGAATTACCTTAGAGGAGTCCTTATTTGAAAAGTAAGGATCCAATGTGCTTCATGTCAAATAGAACCAATGTAGTATTGCATGCTTCGTGTTTTGAATCCATTTGTTTTATTACTTTATCCATATGTCATGAACCTTGGAGAAATCAACTTTTTGATACCTCATATGTGTAGACTTTATTATTGATAAGATGTGTGGATGCACAACAAGTTTATCCCTCCTTGGAGTGAGAGTGTGATTTTTGCCTTTTGTGCTAACCCTCATGCTTTGAGGATCATGTTTTCGTATGTCTTCCCTTGGGTTTTGCTAGGTTTGGATTCGAGGATGAATCCCTTTGAAGAAGGGGAGGATGATATGATTCTAAGAAGCTCATGAGCGATTATGGGGGCTAAAATCCATGTTGGAACCTTAGACGTACATTCTCATATCACACGCCCTTTGATGATGAAGGTTGGACCTTTGGAGGCCATGGAAAGACAATTCACAAGGGCATACATAATGTGGATGATTACTTGGAAGAGGCACAAAGATGATGGCCAAAAGATGGAAACCACAAAAAGTAGCTAAGAGCGCAATTGGATGTGTGAAGGCCCAATGTTGGGTTATTTGTGCAAAGGCCACTTTTGGGCCCTTGTTGTAATAGGGCTTAATGGTTAAATGCCAAATGTGGCTAGTAGTTAATTAATTGTGGCTATGCATGTAAAAACAAAAAGACGTATAAGCTTGCCTTAGCCTATTTTTATTCCTTAGCTTTAGATTTAAGATGAAACTCTTATGTGTGTTTTCTCCTTGTATGGACCTAGTTTAGCAAGGATGAGCTAGTATTAGGATTAGTGGGTGGAATCCTTTAACTCTTATCTTGAATCTCTCTTGGATAATCTAGGACTAGATTTCCATATATGAGTTTAAATCTCTTCTTCCTTGGATTGGATTCATCTTAGATTATTGATTAATAGGTGTAGGTATCAAGTCCTATATTGATTAGTCACAATTATAGTTGATTAGATCCTTTGTTTCTTCTATTCTCATCTCCTATTTCTTCAATTCTCATCCCTAATTCTTACTATCTTTAATTTCCGCATTTATGATTTGATTTGGTGTTTCTCCCGAGTTGAATCGTATCACTGGATAATGATGAAATGTCATTATTTAATTTTTTGGATAATGATGACATGTCAATTTGATTGGACAATGATGTATGCTTACGATTAAAATTGTTCAAACACCTGTTTGTAAGCATTTTAAACATTTTCAACATTAGGGGAAAAAAAAATCTAAAAAGAAGATTAGGATTAGCTAGACTTTAAAATTTTGTCACTTTTACTTATCCTATTTCGGAGGAAATGGTCTTTCATGATCATTTACAATTTGAGTAGAATAAAATGATCTTTTCAATTCTCTTATTTGTTATTTATATGCGCAAAAATAAAAATCTTGTATAACAAAACATAAAATTATTTATGAATTTATAAGAATTTAACAAAACCAAATGATCTATGTTATTTGTCGGGCCGTGCTAGCAAGCTTAGTTTAGGGTTGAAAATGCGAATTCATTTTAAAAATTTCCAATTTAAAAGGTTAGAAAGCTGAGTTTTCCTTTATGAGAAGGACATACAAGGTTCCAATAAAAAAATTACTATAATTTGGACAAAGCAATTCATATTTCTTTGGTCCCTATTTGAATGTTTCTGTCCAATACATGGCAAAGCTTTGTCCATTGAACTTTGAGTTGTCGTGTATGAATAGTTCACGTCTTGTATTTTACGTGGTATCCAGAAAAGAAAATAATTGATTGTTGGACTATGCTTATCATATATACACCTTCAATTTGTATTGTTTAACTATTTCTCCACGGAATAGTTTAAAACCATAAAAAGCTTCAATTATATTGGCTTTGGAGAAGTATGACAAATATGTGAGAATATGTTCCGTGGAAGTCTAATTAACTCAAATAAAATTCTGTAGGGTTTTAACATTGTAACATCCCGTTTTTTCTCCTTCACAGGACGTGAGCATCATTGAAGTTTTTGAATCAAGGGTTTTAATAGAGTTCTTTTTTTGAGTTAATTAGACTTCCACGGAACATCTTCTCACATATTTGTCATGCTTTCTAACCTTTTAAATTGGAAGTTTTAAAATGAATTCACATTTGCAACCGTAAACTCAGCTTGCTAGCACGGCCCGACAAATAGCATAGATCATTTGGTTTTGTTAATTTTTATAAATTCATTTATAATTTTATGTTTTGTTTTCCTAGATTTTTATTTTTACGCATAAAAATAACACCTAAGAGATTTGAAAAGATCATTTTATTCTACTCAAATTGTAAATGATTATGGAAGACCATTTCCTCCGAAATAGGATAAGTAAAGTTGAGAAAATAAAAAAGCCTAGCTAATCCTAATCTTCTTTTTAGATTTTTTTTTCCCCTAATGTTTAAAATGTTTAAAATGCTTACAAACAGGTGATTGAACCATTTTAATCGTAAGCATACATCATTGTCCAATCAAATTGACATGTCATCATTATCCAAAAAATTAAATAATGACATTTCATCATTATCCAGAAAATATAATTATTTTATTAATCTATAAATATAAATCTCTTTATTTATTCTTCAAATTGAATATACGCTAATCTCTAAAGCGAACTTATCATTTATTTCTATTTCTGATACTTACAGTAACTGTCATGATTATATTTACTTAAGTATGTTAATATGCATATAAACTTTCAGTTAAAGGGCATGATTTTTAGCAAACTAAAGTTCCTATAAGTTTAAAACAAAAGAAAGACCAAATGAAAAAGGAAAAATGAGATTTATTTTATTTTTTTATAGCAAAAGTTCACTCAACTCACACATTGTATTTGAATGAGGTGGATGAAATACCGGCTTGCATCCGCTGTCATATGTGATAAGGATGTGCTATCGAGAGTTAAAGGTAAGTTCTATAGAGTTGTTGTATGAGGGAGAGTATAGGCTAGTCAAGAATTCACACATTCAGAAGATGAATGTAGCATAAATGAGGATGCTTAGATGGATGTATGAGCACACTAGAAGAGATAAGATTAGGAACGAAGATATACGGGACAATGTGAGAGTGGCCTCAATGGTGGATAAGATGCGGGAAGAGCTGCGAGATGTTGACAGTGATTCGTCTAAGGAGAGGCAGTGATAGGGATATTTTATATATAATATTATTATTATTATTATTAGTAGTAGTAGTAGTAAGTATGTGAGTTTATCCATCAAGTATGCCATAATTCTTGTCTTCAAATCGTTTTCCTTATCCTTTCACTTGACTTGGGAACAGAAACACCATTTCAAAAGGGGTCTTATCCAGCATCTCTTTATAGAAAATTATTATTCCCTCTGTCTCTGTAACGTCTTTCGAATTTCGAGATTCAAACAAATCTTTTTTTATTTAATCATAATTTTTCATATATCTTTTAAATATTTTGAATTGTCAATTATAGTGACTTGTATTACTTTTTACTTGGTTTCCAAATTCGTAAATTGTATTTTTAAAAACTTAAAGGTTCCATACCCAAATTCACGGTCGAAATTAAATTATTTGACTTTCGAAATTCAAACATCCACATAAATTGAAACAGAAAAAGCAGTACAATTATTTTTCTAAAGACAACATGCGCATATACGTACATACAATATAAACTGGCACCGATGCAAGTGTAGATATCAATTTCGGACAGGAAAAAAAGCATTAAAACCAATACAATTTCAAACGTAATCTTACAAGCCAATATGTGATAATTGACATTGTTTGTGCGCACTATTTTACTTAGAGCCCAAAGCAGTTACTTCATCACATAGGATTGAAATTTTTTTCCCCAGCTTTTACCATTTCTAAGTACAACTTTAATAAACAGTTACTAAGTTCGTAATTAGGAAGATCAAAGTTTCAACATTAACTAACAAACGTGCTGACGTTTATCACCGTTTTTGTAAACGATTAGATCGACCTAAATAAGCATATACCAATCAAAGATTTTTATATTATATAAGTTTCCATTGTAGTAGTTAATGAAATTTGCTTACGATACACTCAAAATTCACTGAATTGAGTGTTTTTACGTCCTTATAAAGATGAGAACTGGAAATTGCTTCCTCTCTGAAAATACTTTCGTAAAATAAGCTACTGAACCGAGCATTAATATGAAACCCTATTCTAGTCTAATTGTAATAGTTTTATTTATGGTAAATTGTAATTATGGTAATATAGGATGGGTAGTCCTATTAGAATAGGGTTACCTTATTAGACTAGGAGAATGAAGACCTTACTTCTTTATAAGGAGGTCATCATATGATGAATAAAAAGTAGAAAAAATTCTCTCATTATTCTTGTCTCTCTAAATTCTCGTCCTTGTTCTCGATTTTAACATGATATCAGAGCCACATTAAAAAGAGCACAAAAATCCTAAAATAATAGCAGGTGACAGAGAAACGTGCCATAAAAGCAAAGGAATCGCCCGTGAAGAAAACAGAACCTAAAGAAAAACAATCTCACCTTATGACATTGCGCCAGCTGATGATTCTGGAATTGTGGTGACACAAGTCCAATTGAAGGGTGAAAATTACGAAGAATGGGCTAGATCCATGAGGACAACCCTAAGAGCAAGAACGAAGTTTAGCTTCATGGACGGTACAATCAAGAAGCAGGATGAAGAGTCGCGTGACTTGGAAGTTTGGTGGACTATAAACTCAATGTTGGTGTCGTGGGTATGTGACACCATAAAACCAACGCTTCGCTCAACGATTTCACATTAAGAGGAAATGGAAGAATTCGGACGAGCATCTGAGAGTGATACGCCGTTATTAACGGCCCTCGGATGCAACAACAAAAGGCGGAACTTCCGGATGCAAGCTGAAAGGAAGGGCCATAGTGGATTACTATGGAAAACTCACTAAGCTGTGGGAGAAATTGGCAAATTATGAATAGATTCCAACTTGTATGCGCGGAAAGTGCACGTGCAATCTAGGAACTGTCGTAGAAGCCAAAAGAGAAGAATAAAAAGTGCATCTTTTCCTTATCGGACTGGATGAGACAACGTATGTTACAGTGAGGTTGAACATACTGGCCCAGTAACCGTTGCCATCATTGAACAAGGTCTATTTGAAGCTGGTGCAAGAAGAACGTGTGAGAAGAATCAAACGAAAAATAGAGAATAGTAGCGAAACCATAGCCTTTGCCGTACAAGGAAGAAACCCTTATCATGATCGAGGTAAAGGGAAAAATGATGGTGCATTCTGCACACATTGCAAGAGATCCGGACACGTTTTGACTCATTGGTTATCCGGATTGCTGGCCAAGATATAAAAAAGGAGACAAGAAAATCGGAGGAAGAATACGAGGACAACAACAACATCAGAGGGATGCACTGGGACTCGGTCGTGGAAGAGGCAACTAACAAGCTAACACCGTGGTTGTCAAAGAAGAAACTCATGCAGAGACCGGACTGCTGAACATAGGCGGGACAGGACCTCACAATTTGATCGACGAGATCTGGAAGACTGTAATTCACGTGTTGAATTGACAAGGAATAAACTCAAATGGCAAGATGGATAGTTAGACCGAAAACTCATCCTGGATCACTGACCCGAAACTACCAATCATGTGACCGGTAATCTGAAAAAATTGAGCAATCAACGAGACATTCCTAAATGTCCAGTTGGGCTTCCAGATGGAAGTAGCTCGGTGGCCACAAGAGAAGGAACAACTAAGCTAATAATAGGATATGGTTGAAGGATGTCCTTTTATGTTATGGATTTAACATGCAATTTAATTTGTGTGTCACAACTTGTTGATCATTTAGATTGTGATGTAAAGTTTACAAAAGTATATGTGCCATACAGAACCCCACTACGAGGAAGCTTCTTGGAATGGGTGAGCGTCAAGGTGGACTTTACTATTTCCAGAATGTGCCACAGATACAAGCTATGATGGCGAAGGTAGTTGATTAGTTCGATCTTTGGCACAAACGGTTAGGTCATCCTTCAAAGACAAGCAACGAAGTCCATTACGTCATTAGGCCTAAAAGAGAGTAGTATTAGATTAGAAAAAGAATATGATATGTGCCAAAGGGCAAAGCAAACAAGAAGTGTTTTTCCCTTAAGTGATAATATAGCTTCGATATCTTTGAAAATGATTCATTGTGATTTATGGGGACCTTATAGAACCCCTTCTTCATATGGTGCTTCATATTTGTGACTGTTGTGGATGATCGTTTGCGAGCCGTGTGGATTTTTCTATTAGTCAACAAGAAAGAAGTGTCCCAAACCCTGAAAAAAAAATTTGGCTGGGTGGATAGGAAATTTGGTAAGAGGGTGAAGATTGTTAGAAGTGATAACAGAACTGAGTTCACATGTGTAAAGACTTACTTCTTTGAACATGAAATTCTTTTCCAAAAATCTTGCACAAAGGACACCACAAAGCAGATGGAAGAGTTGAAAGAAAACACCGTCACATTCTTAATGTGGTGCGAGCATTGAGATTTTAGGGTCATCTTCCGATCAAATTATGGGGAGAATGAGTTTTGACTATGGGGTATTTGATCAATAGAACATCATCTTCGATTTTGAATGAAAAAACCTCCAATGAAATTTTATAAGGAGAGGCGCCGCGATATGATCATTTAAGGGTGATACGGTCACTATGCTATGCACACACAAATGGAAGAACAAGGGATAAGTTTAAGAGTCGGAGTCATATGTATGTCTTCTTAGGATACTCCTATGGAAAGAAGGGTTTGAGATTGTATGACTTAAAGAATGATGAATATTTAGTCTCAAGAAATGTGGACTTCTATAAGACTAAGTTCCCCTTTGTTGTAGGATCAAGTAACTTGGTCGACAATATAGAAGTGACTGGACAAAACCGAGGGAGAAAGAAACCAGCACAGCTTCGAAGAAGGCCAGGTTGATAATGTAGGTAAGCACGAAACTCAGACGGATGAAGTACGGACACCGGATACCAAACCTACAGATCAAGAATTAGATCGGATAGATGCCGGTCCAGATAGAGAAAATGTGGAGGAAGTACACACAAAAGGCATTCGTGCTAACGAAATGCCACGGCAGAACAATTGGGTCGGGGTAAACTTCAAAAGCATGAATCGATTCGGTTGCGCGACTACATCACTGAAACATTCCAAAAAGAAAGTCCATAAGTGCGTCCGCTCGATCCTCAGCAACCCTCAGGTGCGCCTTACCCTTTAGCTCACTATATATCTTGTGATAATTTTTCCTCGCAATAACAAATCTTTCTTGCAGAATGTTTCCTCGCAACAACAAATCTTTCTTGCAGTAATCACCATAGGAACCAAGCCAAAAACCTTCTCGGAGGCAATAAAAAGGAACATCGGAGAAAAGCCATGCAGAAAGAGACCAAGCATTGGAGGACAATGGAATGTGGACATTGGAAATATCGCCATCGAATAAGAAAGTGCTTGGATGTAGATGGGTGTACAAGATCAAGTACAATTCTGACGGCATAATCGTGCATTATAAAGCTCGATTGGTTATTTTTGGGAATAAGTAGGAGGAAGGAATTGACTATAATAAATCGTTTACTTCAGTTGCTAAGGTAGTAACCGTTTGGACCTTCCTGGCAGTTGCGGCTGCACGAAAGTGGGAGTTGCATTAGATGGATGTTCATAATGCCTTCCTGTAGGGTGACCTTATAGAGGAAGTTTATATGAAATTTCCACCGGTATTTTGAGTTCCTAGTCCGAGCCAAGTATATCGACTTCGAAAATAGTCAAAAATCTTTGTATGGTTTAAAACAAGGCCCACAGTGCTGGCTTGCGGAATTGTCAAGTGCTTTATTGAAATATGGGTTCATACAGTCATACTCAAATGATTTTCTCTTCACGATGCACCGACTAGGTATGCAACTTAACATCTTAGTCTATGTGGATGACTTGATTATCTCCAGAAACGATCATAGTGCCGTTGAACGATTCAAAGACTATCTCTGAGCATGCTTTCACATGAAGGATTTAGGCCCTCTAAAGTTTTTTATGGGAGTTGAAGTTTCCCTTGGACCAATTCGGTTATTTCTCTGTCCACAAAAATATACCTTGGATATAATCTTTGAGTTCGGATTATTAGGAGCTAAACCAACCAATACTTCTATGGAACAGAATCACGGTTTGGCATTGGCCGAATGAGCCAATATGGGTGATTCAAAAACATACCGACATTTGGACGGTAGATTGATATACCTATTTTTCACTGTCTGAGCTGTCGTATTGCGTACATGTTCTGTCCCAATTCACGTAGCAACCAAAGAAAGCACACTGGAACACGACTCTTCGTGTGGTGTGTGTTACACCTCGGAAATTTTCGTTAACGTACAGTGAATAGACTAACGAAGGGTACGATGTATACGGTGTTTTGATAAGTAAGAAATAGCATTTGATGATTCTAAATAAGATTTCAAAGACATTTGAAGTAGGAGACGAAAGTTGTTAAGGAAAGTAAGGTACATGTCGTGTGTCGGGCAAGATTTATGAGTATCGAATTAATGATGACTTAATGATGTTTTAGAGAAGAGTTATAATGTCCCTTAGGTTGTTAATGAAGTGTTAAACAAGTGTCAAGAAGGTTCCATAAGGATTGGAGATCAAATGAACGACGGAGATCATTTCAGGGAAAAAAGGGTTATACGACCAACTTATACGGTCCGTATAACATTACACGGTCCGTATAAGGGTCCGTATAACACCCAGCAGAGATGATGATTTCTTAGTGGTGAACCACGACCACTTATACGGGCCCTGTAATGTTCCATGGACCGTATAAGTGTCCGTGGAAGTCCCGACGGGCTGAGTAAGTTCAATTATATATATATATATGTGATCCCACTTCACTAATTTCATTTCCCACACTTCTTCATCTCTCTCAAGACCTCTAGAAGGTTCCACATACTTCATCCACAAGAAAACAAAGGAAATCAAAGATCAATATCAAGAATTCAAGTGAACCAAGTGTATGAAACACATCAAAGTTCATCCAGGCCAAGAAGTTTCAAAGGAAGTGAACTAGGGTTTTGGGTGCAAGAAGAGTATTACACTCAAGACTTATTCTTCCATTATCTAAGGTGATTTTTATGGTATTTCCATGTTATTTGAGGTTTTGGAAAGTTGAAACACTTGGATTGTAGAAGAATATATAAAATGGGTCATAAATGTGGGAATAGTGTCATTGTTGAGCCATAGCTTGGAATGAATCATGAATATGGATATGTTGTGAATGTAAGTATGTTATGAATGACATTTAGAACATGGGATGAGTGTTATATATGAGAAAGCGTAATAGTGAACTATGATCATGATTATAAAGGGATTAAAGTGAAATTATAAACGTGGATAGTATAAATGAATAAGTGATTGTTGTTTATGATATTGTGATTGTTGTTATGGATGATTGGGAGTTGATATGTGATGTGAGGAAAGTTGTATAAACAAAGAAAATGCTGCCCAATTTTCCCTAGCATTAGTAAGCACGTTCATGTAATCGATTGGCTAATGTTAATACAAATTCTCTTAAAGGTAGAAACGTGGGCATTGAAGGAGAACAGGCAAGAGATAGAATAGTTAAACGAAAGAGGTATGTGAGGCTAGTACTTTCTTTCTAAGGCATGAATCTCATGGAATGATTTTCCCTCCTTCTTCAAGAACTTCCTATATTTGGGGAAACTAAGAGTCTATGTTCATGAATAACCATATGAAATAAGAGATACATTACGAGCATGATAATAATGATGTTGAGCTTAAGTCTAAAAGATCCTAGAGTCCATGATATAATGTTCCTATAAAGCTAATGATGCTATCCATAATCTATTGATGTTTTTCATTATATACACTCACCTTCTATGCTAATTCCTTCAAGGTGAGGCAGATTGCTTATGAATGCTCCATAATGGAATATGGGGTTCACGACCTTATGTCACCCCAATAGAGTATAGTTGTCCTTGAGTTTCCATGCATGTATTATGATGAGTATATTATGATGAGTATATTATGATGAAGTACATTATGACGAGTATATGATGATGACATTACACTGCGCCTATATGGCCGGCGTACATCGCTATTGGCAAGGCAACAGATACACCATGTCTAGATGGCATGGGTAGCACCACTAGTGGGCGGCATGAGATGGTACCCCGGACGCGGGAGGCATGGACGCAGGCTAATGCTATTGATTATCACACCGTACCTATATGGACGGGAAGCTTATACATATATGCATACATGATATGATGATGATTATGAAGTAAGCCAGCATGCATTATTTCTTTTATAATTGACAGCCAGTTACAAATTACTCCTTATTTGATGCTTCCTTATTTCATTGATGTATTATTATCGTTGATGCCTAACATACTCAGTACAATGTTCGTACTGACATCCGTTTTCTTTGGACGCTGTGTTCATGCCCACAGTAGACAGGAGGTGATCCGCACTTGTAGGAGCTATTAGCCGATTGAGAGCACTCTATTGTCCCGAGGTGCCATTGATTATTCTTTTGGTATATATATATATATATATATATATATATATATATATATATATATATATATATATATATATATATATATATGTATATATACACACGTATATGTTTTGGGCATGACGGGGTCCTATCCCGTCCCTATGTCTATCACTCTAGTAGAGGCTCGTAGATGCAGTTAGCTGTGGGTAGTATGGTCTCCGCTTCTCATATATATATATATATATATATATATATATATATATATATATATATATATATATATATATATATTATTTTGATAGCGAAGGGCTCATGTTTGTAAAGTGAATATGTTTTAAATGAAAAATAGTTTTTTATGATTATGAGCATAAGAAATATGAGTGAATGCAGGATGAGTGCTAGAATGAGTGGTGCTCGGTGGTTAGCCCCGGGTACCCTTCATAGCCCTAGTCGGGTCGTGACAGTGTGCTACTTGAAGAAGAACCTAGGAAAAGGCCTTGTGATAAGAAAAGATTATGATATCCAGTTGCACGGACGGTGTAATTCGGACTGGGTCAAATGTCCGTTAACTCGAAATCACTTGCCGGTTGGTTTATCTACCTCAGGAATTCACCTGTATCATAGAAAACCAAGAAGCAACACATTGTCTCTCACTCATCAACGGAGGCAGAATACCGATCAATGGTAATGACAGTATGTGAATTGAAATGGTTAAGGGAATTTTGCATAGTTTGGGCGTTGAACATAAATCTCTGGTGAAAATGTACTGTGATAGTCAAGCGGTATTGTATATTGCACAAAATCCAATGTTTCATTAACGGACTAGACATATTGAAGTCGACTGTGACTATGTCTGGGATACACTCCAATCTGATATAATACTGTAACAGCCCATTTGGTCATTATAGTCTTTTCGGTACTTTTGACCCTTTCCCAAGCTTTTTAAACTCACATTTGACCTGAAGGGATCGTTGAAACGCTTCCCAAGGTTTTTGGATATGATTTAGGTGACTTTGTGAGAAATTTGGGCTTAAAGCAAAAAATAGTTGACTCAAAGTTGACTTTTGGATAAATGAATCTTTTTCAGAAGTTCATCGATTCCGAGATGTCCGGATGGTCCTTTAGAACTTGTGTGTATATTCAGTTCGATTCCCAATGCACTTTGGTGCATTTGGGACTTGGGATGGAAAGTTGATTTTGAGGTAGCGGGGGTTGACTCGGTCAATGAGACCTCCGTTGGAAATTTTGAGGTCACGAGTATGTTTATAGTGTATTTTTATATATGTCTGCATATATGGTATGTGAGCAGATGGTCTCGAGGGAGAGTAAGAATTTCAGGTGAATTAGTGAAAACTTGGGAATTTCTGGTGTCTGGTGCCCGCTATGGCGGCACCAAGATCGCGACAGCAGTACCGCTTTAGCGATTACTTTGCCCGGTAGCAGCTTGTGTATTTGGGGCAGGACTGCAGAAGTGGGACCGCTGAAGCGCTAGAGTGGGCGCGGAAGCGGGGGACGGGTAGTTAGATTCATTAAATGAGTATTAAAAGCCCTAAGTGTTTCATTCAATGCGATTCCGACTTTAGAGCTTTTGGGGAGTATTCAGGATATTCTTCATAGATGATGATTGTGGTAAGTTCATTCACCTTCCTTTCCATTCCATGTCGCATTATTCATCTTAGGAATCCATTAAGCATGCTAGTTTCTTTAAGAAATGGTGGATTGAAAGAGTTTTTTGTGGGTTCTTCATTCTAGGCTATTAAATCTTGATTTGTTGATTGGGTTAGCTTTATTAAGCATGGAATTGATGACTAGAATCTATTATTGCATGATTCTTTCCTAATTAGTGACTAATTTATGGAATTGGAAGTTAGGGTTCATACCCAAATTTGGAGGTTTTGCTTAGAATCTGAATTTAAGTGATTTGTTAGTTCTTCTAGCTTATAATTGATGGGCGTTGATCATCTAGAACATTAATTTCATGTTGATACTTATAGATTCCTTATTCCATCTTTCTCGCTCATAAACCCTATTCCATAGGTTGAGTTTTGAGTCTTGAATAAAAGTAAGGTTTGAATGATGTTTCTTGTTGTTTCTAATTTCATAATCCGGATATAAATTGACTTTCATTATCTCGAGGCACAAAGGAAGGGGAAGACTAAGGTTTGACTATCGGAGACTTTGCTGCTTGGCTCTCCAAGTAGGTTATAGTTTACTTTATGGTGAGACTTTGATTAGCGAAGCGTATGTTTAGATGATATTATCAGAGAATGCATGTAAACCTTCGGGTATGAAGTTGGGTTGGATATTGTCTTAGGTTGGCCCTTGTTGTATGATTTGGGGGCTAGCCACCCCGTTGTGTTGTTGACTTATCATGATCTATTTGTTTATTGCCGCCACGCGAGGCATCGGGTATCAGGACTAGTGATATATCATGACTATGATATTGCGGTACTTTACTTGATTTGATAGTGAGATGAGAATTGTGATTCCAATGTGGCTTATTGTGTAGCCTTATTATTGATATTAATGGCGTGCCATGTGTGGTACTGTTGGGATTGAATTGGTGGTTGATATTACATTGCATTTTATTCATATTCATTTCCATGATACATTGATATTGGATTGTTATGGTACTGATAATGATAAGTGAGGGAGTGTAGCCCTCGAGGTCTTTGTCGGAAAATGTAAAAGAGAGATGAGAGTCTGTGATCCGAGGTCATTTTCCAGAGCGAAATGAGTGTACGTTGCCTGAGGTCTCTTGCTGGGAACGAATGAGTGCCCGATGCCCGAGGTCTCTTTCAGGGATCGAGAGAGTGTTCATCGCCGAGGTTGTTGTTGGGACGAGTGGAACATAGACTTCACGAGTCCCTCATGGGTTGTGCTGCCAAAATGTGATGTTCCATCGGCCGGAGTACATATGTACGGTGCATATGCATTGCATTCATCATGCATACATTATTGCATTGCATTGTACCTTTTGGTTTCCTATGATATTGTTGCGATACGATTGTGATATACTCGTTTGGATTTGTTATACCGAGACTTGGTACAGTTGGGTTTAGATGCTATAACATAAGTGATGACTTGTTGTGATATGATTGTGATGTATTGGTTCAGATTGATTACACTGAGACTTGGCACTGTTGGGTTTAAATGCTACAACATAGGTGATGACTTGTATCTTGGATAGGGATTCGTGTTGACTTGTACTTTATTGTTTACATGTTTATCTTGCTTTATTGTCTTTATATACGTTAGCTAGTCTTAGTCGGCCTATGATACCTACCAGTACTTTTTGTTTGTACTGACCTGCACTTACTGAATTTTTAATGAATGCAGAGTACCAGGTTGGATCCACTTCTATCCCTCGTAGCTGATATTCAAGGATTGCTGATTTGAGTCTCTTCAGGGTGAGCATGAGGACGTTCGCTGCCTGAAGACTCTTTCGCTGCCCGAAGACTCTTTCTATTATTATGTCTTGCTTTCCATTCTGAGACATGATTTTGAGACTATTTATGTACTATTATTCAGACTTGTAGTATTTAGTATAGATGCTATTGTATGACCAGACCAGATAGTGGGGTGGATTTCATTTACTTCTGCACTTATTTATATCATATTATATTGTGAGACTTACGTTATTTTACTTTCTTCCGCTATTTTCTATTATTTGTGAATGTCAAGTTAAGAGTTCACCTACCGAGGTAGAAAAGGTAGGTGCCCGCACGACTTAGTGAAATTGGGCCGTGACAAGTTGGTATCGGAGCCCTAGGTTACCCGGTCTATAATACAAAAGCATGTCTAGTAGAGTTTCGTAGATCGATACGATGAGTTCCGTACTTATCTGCGAGAGGCTATAGGACATTTAGAAAACTTTACTTTCTTTCATTATTTTGTGCTGCTTTATTCTAATTGGTATCGGGAACGATCGAATTGGTATCTAATTCTTATCTTTTCTCTCACAGATGGTGAAGACTCGAGCCCCGATAGCCTGAGATCAAGTGTCGGAGCCCCTAGCTGCAGTTAACACCAGGAGACGAGCGGCAGTTAGAGGATACGATTGAGCGGGAGACCGTGTGACTGCACCAGACAGGGGCAGGGCTCCTACGGTAGGGCAAAGACTGGCTTGCGAAATCTCCGTCTCCAGAGCCCGAGCCTGAGGTTCAGCAGGTTTGAGACCAAGCCGTCGGGGATGATGTGGCTCCAGCACGGGCACAACCCGAGGCCACTTCAGAGTAGATGATGCAGGATACTATGGCTCATGTTCTACTTCATTTGGATGCCCAGCAGGATGCCTCTGGTATTACTTCTCGGGGTGGAGGATCACAGACTAGAGGTGGGGCACAGACTCGTGCTGAGAGGTAGACCCGTGCGTCGCATCCTGCTGCGGCTTTGGCTCCACTGATGGATGCAATACCAGCCCCGGGAGATGATCTTAGACCCATGGCAAACCCTGTTATGACTTTGACTGATCAGGAGCTGGTAGGGACATTCAGGAAGATGGATTCGTGATGTGCTGAGAAATTACGGCACATCTGATGCCTTTTTACAAGAAGTTTTACTTTTCTTTAAGCGAGTCTTTGTCTTTTTGATGTGTTTTTATTGTTTTTAGGTAATTGAGGACTATAAGGCAAGAATGAAGAATTTTCACTGAAGTTGAGAAATTTGGAAAAGTACGGGCTGCACTTCCATCCCGTCCCCCGATGGCCAATTCCAGAGAGCACTGTAAATTAGAGGCGAAGGACAGGCAAAAAGAACGGATCGTACTTTGAAGTACGGCCCGCACTTTGAGCCTGTACTTTGAGATTCTATTGAGCTGAAGCTAGCCCGTACTTGGAATGTCAAAGTACGTCTTGCACTTTGCCCGTCGACAGTTGTTTTGTAATAATTAATTTTTCTGATTTCTAGACCTATAAATAGTTCTCATAGGGTTTTCTGCAAGGGGACCGTTCAATTTTTTATTATTTTCCTTACCTTAGCATTGAATACTCATAGTTCTTGGAGATTTTTAGACAACAAACAATTACAATTACTTTTTTCCAATTTCCATCAATCAAAAGTAAGCATTATGATTTCTATATCTTTTTATTGTTCTTCTTCTTCTATGAGTAGCTAATTTCTTTACTAAGGTTGTGAACCCAAAGATGGGTGTTTTGTGATTGGGAATCGTGATTGATACATGCATAATGGATTGTTAGGGTTTACTTGTTCTTCATTATTTATTAATAATTAGTGGTTGCAAACATTAACTAACGTCATAAACCTTAATTTATTTGGGAAAATAATTAGGGTTTGGTAAGAACTAGTAACAAGAACTCAAAGCTTTAAACTTTTTTTAATAAATTCACTTAGGAATAAGAAGAATTTACTTGGCATAATTAATCGTTCTTCATATCAACTTTCTTATAGATGGGAAAATCATAGAAAGAAATAATATTTATTTATTGGGAGATAGTAGAGATTCACATAGAGGTTAAGTGCATTCATAATATGATCAATTAGAAGTATATCAAGATCAACCCATGATCATACACTTTATCTGACAGGAACACAACCTTGGTTTCTTGTCACGACCCAACCGGAGGGCCATGACGGGCACCCGGTGCTAACCTACCCGGGCACCCCTTAACATACTTTCACATCACATCTAGGTGAGCCACATAGCTAAATCATGCTTTCATTCATCATTCATGATAATCCCATTGGACGACAATTCATTTATATCCACGTTAACAACTATGCCCAATTAAATGTACATAAGCCGACGAGGCTAGCAAAATAATAACCCCAAAACATAGGCCGACAAGGCCAAACATATCTAACCATATACAGATGTCTACGAGCCTCTAAGAAGAAAATGTCACATCATATAGGTGGGACAGGACCCCGCCGTGCCCATAAACATGTACACAAAAGAATCTATACCAAAAGCTGCAGCTCTGAATGAAATGGAGCTCCGCTATGTAGTCCCTGAATAAAGCAGCTATGGATCAAGTCTATCTCCTGCCACCGCGGCGGCATGACGCAGCGTCCACAACAAAAGGACGTCAAGACAGAATGTACCGAGTATGTAAAGCATGATCAATATCAATATGGAAGCATAATAGACAACATATGAAATAACATAGGATGGGAGATAATAGTATCATTGTCATAGCACTTACTTGCTTTCCATAGGGACATTCCAATTCTATTATGTATCCGTGTACATACATCCATATCCATACTCATTTACCTTTCGTAACCATTTTCGTATTCGTATTCATATTTCCATTCATTCCCATATTCGTATCATATACATTGCATATACGTAATCTTTACATAGCATTTACGTATACTTAGCATATTCGTACTCATATTGATGTCATATACATATCATTTATATAGCATACCCGACCACGAAGGTTCGGTGTTTCACATACCCGGCCCTACCAAGGCTCAAGAGATACATACCGGCCCTACCACGGCCCGGTTACCCGTACCCAACGGCAAGGTGTGCGCGCATTACATATATATATATATATATATATATATATATATATATATATATATATATATATATATATACACACACACACACATACATACATATCTATACATTCTACCCGGCCACATAGGCTCCGGGTTTCATAGTAGCCACACATGGGCACATATACATATAAGCTCATAAGCATCTTTAGCATTATTATTATCGTCGTTCATAAAATCTATCCTTAAAGGATTACTCGTCGCATAAGGAACTTAGTACAATCGTATCATATCGAGAATTATAAGCTTAGTAGCTTTTATAGATAGGATCATTGGAGAATATCGTAGGCTCATAGGAGGATAGATAATTGGCCAAAGAACCATGCCTTATGAAAGAAGGGTTAGCCTTACATACCTTTCCGTTTAACTATTCTATCACTTGCACGTTCTTCTTCAATGCTCACGTTCTACCTTCATTAGAGTTATACTATCATTAGGAAATCGATGACTTAACATACATGACTAAAGCTAGAGAAAATCGGACAACATCTCCTTTATTTATACGACTTCCTCCATATCATATATCAACTCCTAAACATCAATAATAATACTCACTACATCATCACAATAGCCTTCATTCAACTACATTATCCTTACTTCTCAATTCACTTCAATTCATCCATATTCATGGTCATGTCACACAATTACGTTCTTTCATATACGACATCTATCTCATGTTCTCAACATCATTTATAACATGATTATAATCATAATGTATCAAGAATCATGACTCAATCCCAACATTTACTCACAAGTGACTCTATTCCTACATTTATGACCCATTTTCTATTTCCTTCTACAATCCAAGTGTTTCAACTTTCAAATACCTTAAATAACATGGAAACATCATAAAACTTACCTTAGAAGGTGTAGGAACGAAACTTGGGTGCAAACACCTCCCTTGATCAAAACCCTAGTTTCACCTTCACTTGGATTTCTTGTTTGGATGAACTTTAATGGGTTTCTTATACTTGATTCACTTGGTTTGATGAAGTTGAACAATAATTTCTCTTGAAATATTGTGGGAGAAATGTAGAGAGATGTTTTAGATAGAAGGGGAGTGAAAGGTGAAATGAAATAAATGAAATTTGGATCCTTATTAAATAACACAATTCAGTCCTGACCAGAACATACGGACCAACATACGGTTCGTATATTTTTTTACTGGCCGTATGTCTAGACCGTATGTTTGGTCCAGTGAGGTGTGCCATTCTGGGCTGAACCTACGGCTATACATACGGTCCGTGAATTTTATACGGCCAAGATGTCCGGCCGTATAATGTCCAAATTATCCGAGACTTGTTCTCGTCGACTCGTTTGATCTCCGATTCTTATGAAACCTTCTTGGCACTTGTTTAACACCCCAATACCAATCTAAGGGACGTTATAACTCTTCCTCAAAGCATCATTAAAACATCATCAACTCAATACTCATAAATCTTGCCCGACACACAACATATGACTTGCTTTCCTTAACAACTTTCTTTCCTTACCTTAAATGTCTTTGGAATCTCGTTAAGGGTCATCAAATGCCATTTATTACTTATCAAAAAATCTTATACGTCATGCCCTTCGTTAGCCTATTCACTGTACACTAACGGGAAATTTTCCAAGGCGTAACATTCTTCCCCCCTTAAGAACATTCGTCCTCGAATGTTAAGCACTCGGGAATTCTATGAAAATTTTGCCAGAGTTTCCCCTATAATATGACACTACCATCCTGTCACAACAACTCATAATAACAATGCCTCATAGGGCCACAACATAATAGCAATAGAATTTGGCCACACACGACCTAAATGCATGAAAAGGAAAACATACATACCTTTAGATCTTGATGTCTCATCTTGGCCCTCTTCCGGGGGCTGAAATAAGTGTGGATACTTGGATTTCATAATTTCTTCCGCTTTTCATGTCATCTCTTCTCGGTTATTGTTTCTCCACAAAACCTTAACTGAGGCCACTTCTTTGTTTCTAAGCCGCCGTACTTGCCTGTCTAGTATGGCAATGGGTATCTCTTCATAAGTCAATTTTTCTGTCACTTGAACATCACTTACTGGGACGATCTTAGTAGGATCTCCAACACATTTACGAAGTATCGAGACATGGAAAACTAGATGAACTGACTCCAAATCAGGAGGTAGATCTAATTCGTAAGCCACTTTGCCTACGTTGTGCACAATTTCATAAGGCCCAATGTACCGGGGACTTAACTTCCCTTTTTGCCAAATCTCATAACGCCCTTCATTGGCGACACTTTCAAGAATACCCAATCTTTAACTTGGAACTCTAAGTCCCTTCGGCGATTATCCGCATAGGACTTTTGACGACTTTAGGCTGCTAACAACCGATCTTGTATGAGCTTAACCTTCTCTATGGCTTGTTGGACCAAGTTTGGCCCTATCAATTTAGTCACTCCCACTTCAAACCACCCAATTGGGGATCTACACTTTCGCCCATATAAAGCTTCATACGGTGCCATTTGAATGCTAGAATGATAACTATTATTGTAAGCAAACTCAATGAGTGGTAAGTGATCATCCCAATTACCTCCAAAATATAACATACAGGCCCGTAACATATCCTCAAGAGTCTGAATGGTACGTTCAGCTTGCCCATCAGTCTGTGGATGAAATGCCGTGCTAAGGCTCACATGAGTCCCCAAACCCTCTTGGAAGGACTTCCAGAAATTAGCCGTAAACTGGGTTCCTCTGTCTGAGATAATAGATATTGGAACACCATGAAGTCGCACTATCTCTTTAACATAGAGTTTTCCACAATCTTCTGCTACATACGTCGTTCTGACTGGTAAGAAATGAGCTGACTTCGTGAGTCTATCCACAATCACCCATATGGAATCATATTTACGTCGAGAATAGGGTAAGCCTGTAATAAAGTCCATGTTAATTACTTCCCACTTCCAAGTTGGGATTCCTATAGCTTGCAACAACCCGCCCGGCTTTTGGTGCTCGATTTTCACTTGTTGACAATTGGGACATTGAGCTACAAATTCCGTTACATCTTTCTTCATCCCATTCCACCAATATATAGACTTAAGATCATGATACATTTTTATTGCTCCGGGGTGGATAGAATAACGGGAACAATGAGCTTCTCTCAATATTTGGTGGCGTAAACCTGCCACATTAGGAACACAGAATCTGCTCAAATGATAACTCCTCTTTCTGAAGGAGTGTATCTCTGTAATGAATTAGCATGAGATCTTCGTATTGTCGCTCTTTCACTTTCACTACTAGCGACGAGACTGCTGAATTCTGAATGGTAGTTCCCCCGCCACCCGAGTCCACTACTCGAACTCCTAGGCTAGCTAACTGTTGGAGCTCACGAGCCATTTCTCTTTTTTTGTGGTTGTACATCACATAAACTTCCCATAGATCGGCGGCTAAGAGCGTCAGCCACAACATTTGCCTTTCCGGGGTGATATAGAATGTCAACATCATAATCTTTTAGCAACTCCAACCATCGTCGTCGTTGCCGCAAATTCAACTCTTTCGTCAAGATATATCAAGGCTTTTATGATCTGTGTAAATATCCACATGGACACCATATAAATAATGTCTCCACATCTTTAATGCATGAATCACCGCAGCCAATTCAAGATCATGGGTTGGATAATTCTTTTCATGTTTTCGTAATTGCCTTGAAGCATACGCAATCACCTTGCCATGTTGCATCAACACACATCCTAGCCCAACACCTGAAGCATCGCAATATACAACATAACCTTCCAATCCCTCTGGAAGTGTCGGACCGGCGGAAGTCAATCTGTCCTTTAGCTCTTGGAAACTACGTTCACAAGCATCTGTCCATTGAAACTTAGCTGATTTTTGGGTCAGCTTCGTGAGTGGTGCAGAAATAGAAGAGAAACCTTCAATGAACCTCCTGTAATAACCTGCTAAGCCCAAAAAGCTAGAACCTTCGTAGGAGTTGTGGGCCTTGGCCAAGTCTTCACGGCCTCAATCTTTTGGCTATCTACCCAAATACCATCGGCTGAAACAATGTGCCTCAGAAATGTCACTGAGTTCAACCAGAACTCACACTTAGAAAGTTTTGCAAACAACTCTCAAGTTTGAAGAACTCCAAGGACAGTACGTAAATGATCCGCATATTCTGCCTCAGATCTAGAATACACCAAGATGTCATCGATGAACACAATCACGAACAAATCTAGGAAGGGCCTGAACACATTGTTCATCAAATCCATAAACACTGCCGGTGCATTAGTTAGCCCAAATGACATTACCCGGAACTCAAAATGGCCATATCTTGTTCTGAAGTCTGTCTTAGGGATATCTTTCTTCCTAACTCTCACTTGATGGTACCCGGATCTTAATTCTATCTTCGAAAACCATCTGGCACCTTGTAATTGTTCAAACAAGTCATCAATCCTCGGAAGAGGATATTTATTCTTAATCGTCACCTTATTCAATTGTCGATAATCAATGCACATTCTCAAGGAGCCATCCTTCTTTCGGACAAACAATACGGGTGCTCCCCACGGGGACGAACTAGGCCTAATAAAGCCTTTCTCAAGCAAGTCTTTCAATTGCTCCTTCAACTCTTTCAATTCTGCGGGAGCCATTCTATAAGGAGGAATAGATATAGGCTTGGTGTCTGGCAACACATCAATAGGAAAATCAATCTCCCACTCGGGAGGGAGGCCTGGAAGCTCCTCCGAGAACACATCCGAAAATTCATTCACCACGGGAACTGACTGAAAAGTCGGCGGTTCAGCTTCTACATCTTGAACCCACACTAGATGATAAATGCAACCTTTTGTGATCATTTTCGTTGCCTTTAGATAGGAAATAAACCTACCTCTTGGTGTCGCAGTGTTTCCTTTCCATTCTAAAACTGGTTCTCCCGGAAACCGGAAGCGAACCATTTTCATTCTACAATCAACATTGGCGTAACAAGAAGCCAACCAATCCATGCCCATAATAACGTCAAAATCCACCATTTTTAACTCATGCAAGTCAATCATAGTACGACGATCACAAATCACAATTAAACAATTTCTATATACTCTGCTAGCTATTACCGATTCACCGACGGGTGTGGACACCTCAAAAGGTTTAATCAACTCCGGTTTGATTTTAAACCGACCCGCGATATACGAAGTAACATATGACAATGTGGAGCCCGGATCTATCAAAGCATATACATCATGAGAAAATACCGATAATATACCTGTGACAACATCAGGAGAAGACTCAAGACCTTGGCGTCCAGCCAAAGCATAAATACGGTGCTGAGGACCGCTAGAACTGGGGACTCTCCCTCTGCCTCTACCATGGCTGACTGGCGCATGTGAGCCTCGCCCTATAGGGCGCATAGATGATGAAGATCCGGCTATCGAACCTGAAGGCTAGGTCCTACCTCTACCACCAACTGAGGGGCAATCACGCATAATATGGCCTGGTCGACCATAGGAATAGCAAACCTCGGAACCCAATTTGCACTGACCCCAATGTAACTTCCCACACTGGGAACATCGTGGTACGGGTGGCCTTGCCTGGCCCGAATCACCTCTAAACTGAGATCCCGAAAAGCTCTGACTCGGCCCGGGATGAGTAGATCTATCAGATCTCTGGCCTAAAAATCGTGGAGGCGCACTAATCATGGAATGGCCTGAATGCCTCGAAAACAACTGTCGGTGCCCGCCTCTATACTCACTCATCGGACCTGAAGATCTAGCCCTCTTGTTATGCCCTCTATCATGCTCACGCTCACTTCTTTGTTGTTGTAGACTTTCTTCTAAATTATGAGCATAGGCTTGGATGTGTGAAATGTCCATATTGTCCTGAAGGGACGCGGTCAAACACCTATCCATCAAATGTGGCCCTAGGCCTTTCACAAACCGGTGCACTCGATCGCCCATATCCCCTACCATGGCCGAAGCATACCTAGCCAAAGAATTGAAGCGGAGACTATACTCTAGAGCACTCATACTTTCTTGCCTCAAATTCAAGAACTTGTCGGCTCTCGCTCCCCGAACTTCTGGAGGCAAATAATGTCGGAGAAATGCATCTACAAATTCTTGCCATACCGGAGGAGGTGCATTGGCTCCCCGTGAAGCCATCCAAACCGTGTACCAATGAACTGTAACATCTCTCAATCTATAGGACACTAACTCCACCGATTAGATGTCCGAAGCATGTATCAACCGAAGCGTCCTCAACATACCATCAATGAAATTCTGGGGGTCCTCATCTGGCTTTGATCCAAAGAATTCTAGAGGGTTCAAACTAATGAAATCACGGGCCCTTGCACTAACAACCCTATCACCTTGCCCTGAACTTTACCGCTGAGTCTGGGCAGCAACCAATTGAGTAAGTAAATGAATGGCCTATTTCACATCTTGGCCTGAAGCATCCGGTGGAGGAACCGGAGGTGCTGGAGCTGGGGCTGAGGCTCCCTCACGCTCCTCTAAAATAGGTACTGAACGGGGGGACTGAGATTGAGCCGCACTCTGGGACTCACTTTCCTCTACTACCTGTGGCGGTACTCTTTCTGCCCATTTTTCTGCCAGTTTTTCTGCCACCGTCTTGCCCTTTTGGGCTGCTGTAGCCTTTCTCTTCACAAGCATTTCTGAAATACATAACACACGGTTAAGGAACAAGAAGTTCTTATATCATAGTTCTATCGCACGATTCTTATGAAGAAAGAAGGTCATTCATTCCTAAAATGCTCGCAGTTTCTTGTTTATAAGTGTGGCGCGCAACACACCCAAAACCAAGACTCTACTGGACACGGCTCGTAGACATACCCTAGGACAGAACCGCTCTGATACCACTTTTGTCACGACCCAACCGGAGGGCCGCGACGGGCACCCGGTGCTAACCCACCCGGGCACCCCTTAACATACTTTCACATCACATCTAGGTAAGCCACATAGCTAAATCATGCTTTCATTCATCATTCATGATAATCCCATTGGACGACAATTCATTTATATCCACGTTAACAACTATGCCCAATTAAATGTACATAAGCCGACGAGGCTAGCAAAATAATAACCCGAAAATATAGGCCGACAAGGCCAAACATATCTAACCATATACACATGTCTACGAGCCTCTAAGAAGAATATGTCACATCATATAGGCGGGACAAGACCCCGCCGTACCCATAAATATGTACACAAAAGAATCTATACCAAAAGCTGCAGCTCCGACTGAAATGGAGCTCCGCTATGTAGTCCCTGAATAAAGCAGCTATGGATCAAGTCTATCTCCCTGGCCACTTGCGGGCATGACGCAGCGTCCACAACAAAAGGATGTCAGTACGAAGAATGTACTGAGTATGTAAAGCATGATCAATATCAATATGGAAGCATAATAGACAACATATGAAATAACATAGGATGGGAGATAATAGTATCATTGTCATAGCACTTACTTGCTTTCCATAGGGACATTCCATTCTATTACGTATCCGTGTACATATATCCATATCCATACTCATTTACCTTTCGTAACCATTTTCGTATTCGTATTCATATTTCCATTCATTCTCATATTCATATCATATACATTGCATATACGTAATCTTTACATAGCATTTACGTATACTTAGCATATTCGTACTCATATTGATGTCATATACATATCATTTATGTAGCATACCCGACCACGAAGGTTCGGTGTTTTACATACCTGGCCCTACCAAGGCTCAGTGTCATACATACCTGGCCCTACCAAGGCCCAGTGTTACCCGTACCCAACTGCAGTGGTGTGCGCACATTACATATATATATATACATACATATCTATACATTCTACCCGGCCACATAGGCTCCGGGTTTCATAGTAGCCACACATGGGCACATATACATATAAGCTCATAAGCATCTTTAGCATTATTATTATCGTCGTTCATAAAATCTTTTCTTAAAGGATTACTCGTCACATAAGGAACTAAGTACAATCATATCATATCGAGAATTATAAGCTTAGTAGCTTTTATAGATAGGATCATTAGAGAATATCGTAGGCTCATAGAATGATAGATAATTGGCCAAAGAACCATGCCTTATGAAAGAAGGGTTAGCCTTACATACCTTTCCGTTCAACTATTCTATCACTTGCACGTTCTTCTTCAATGCTCACGTTCTACCTTCATTAGAGTTATACTATCATTAGAAAATCGATGACTTAACATACATGACTAAAGCTAGAGAAAATCGGACAGCATCTCCTTTATTTATACGACTTCCTACATATCATATATCAACTCCCAAACATCAATAATAACACTCACTACATCATCATAATAGCCTTCATTCAACTACATTATCCTTACTTCTCAATTCACTTCAATTCATCCATATTCATGTTCATGTCACACAATTACGTTCTTTCATATACGACATCTATCTCATGTTCTCAACATCGTTTATAACATGATTATAATAATAATGTATCAACAATCATGACTCAATCCCAACATTTACTCACAAGTGACTCTATTCCTACGTTTATGACCCATTTTCTATTTCCTTCTACAATCGAAGTGCTTCAACTTTCAAATACCTTAAATAACATGGAAACATTATAAAACTTACCTTAGAAGGTGTAGGAATGAAACTTGGGTGCAAACACCTCCCTTGAGCAAAGCCCTAGTTTCACCTTCACTTGGATTTCTTGTTTGGATGAACTTTAATGGGTTTCTTATACTTGATTCACTTGGTTTGATGAAGTTGAACACTAATTTCTCTTGAAATCTTGTGGGAGAAATGTAGAGAGATGTTTTAGAGAGAAGGGGAGTGAAAGGTGAAATGAAATAAATGAGACTTGGATCCTTATTAAATAACACAATTTTAGTCCCGACCAGAACATATGGACCGACATACGGTCCGTATATTTTTTTACTGGCCGTATGTCTAGACCGTATGTTTGGTCCAGTGAGGTGTGCCATTCTGGGCTGAACCTACGGCTGGACATACGGTCCGTGTATTTTATGCGGCCAGTATGTCTGGCTGTATAATGTCCAGCTATCCGAGACTTGTTCTCGTCGACTCATTTGATCTCCGATTCTTATGAAACCTTTTTGGCACTTGTTTAACACCGCAATACCAATCTAAGGGACATTATAACTCTTCCTCAAAGCATCATTAAAACATCATCAACTCGATACTCATAAATCTTGCCCGACACACAACATATGACTTGCTTTCCTTAACAACTTTCTTTCCTTACCTTAAATGTCTTTGGAATCTCGTTGAGGGTCATCAAATGCCATTTCTTACTTATCAAAACATCGTATACGTCATGCCCTTCGTTAACCTATTCACTGTACACTAACTGGAAATTTTCCAAGGCGTAACATTTCTTTTACCATATATTACAATACAAAGCAATTAGCTAGCAATTAGTCATAAACAACCAACTTTCTACAAAAATCATCGGAGTAAAGACATTAGACCTAAATTAAGAATTCTACAATTTTAGTAACTTATTCACACCTTATTCCATGTGGGATTCGACCCCAAACTTGTTGGGTTACTATATTTGACATCGTCCTCTTTACGCTAATCAAAGGTATAATTTGAGCGTATCAAATTTTGGTGCCGTTGCCGGGGAATACGGTTTTGAAATTACTAAATAGTGTTTGCTTTGATTGAACTCTGTTTCTTATTCCATCACACCTTGTTTGCCATTCCTTATGAATTAGGTGAACATGTCAGAATCAGCGAAACCAACGGGCAGCAACTAGTAACCAGGGTGGTAAATTGAATGATCACGCGAATGAAACGGGTGACGAGAATGTCTTCGCTGATCTTGTACCAGAGGAAGACTATGTATTTGCGATTGTTCATCCTCGGGTTAGAGTTACTAGTTGCAAAATTGACTCCTCTCTCTACCAGTTATCGAAGCTTGAGGGCTAGTTTCGAAACTCTACCGAGAATGATCCTCAATGACATTTACAGAACTTTGTGGATGTATATGCTCATCACATCCAAAACAATGTGTCATAAGATGCTATTCGGCTGAGGCTTTTCAAATATTCCTTAGGTGGAGAAGTAAGAACGTGGTTTGAGAAGCTGCCTTGGATTTTTATTGCTTCATGGGCAGATGGTAGCAGTCTTTTTCAATAAGTGGTATCGTCCTAGCAAGAAGGTTGAGATCCTTGACAAAATCTATGAATTCAAGCAGCGATCGGGGGAACAATTATACGAAGCTTGGGAGAGATTTAAAGAATATCTGCAGAAATTTCTGAATCATGGTTTTCCGAAGAACATATTAATGGAGAAGTTCTACTGAGGGATGGATCCTATAACACAGTCAATTGCGAACAATGCAGCTGATGGCTGTTTTATGGTTAAAACTTACACTCGAGTTACCAACATACTTAACAGATTGACTACGCACAATCAGGCTTGACACTCGAACAATGCTGATATTGTACCCTATGGGAATGCTATGATCCAGAATATGGTAAAGGAGAATCAGTATACTCAGCAGACATTGGCTCAGCTTGCAACAAACATCTCTTTGCTGACCAAGAAGTTTGATGAGAACCAGATCAAGAAGGTAAATGTTTGTGAAGATGCCTCAGGTATGCCGAAGGGGATGTACCTAGTCCAAGAGGGTCCATATCAAGAGGGACCTCCTATGCAGGTTGAAGATGCTAACTATGTGAACAACTCTCAAAGGGGTTATCAAAGGCAGAATTACCAATGGAGTTACCAAAATCAAAATCAATGGAGACCTCAGCAGGGCCAAGGTACTTACAACAACAGCTAGGGGAACTACAATAATAATTATGGTGGTGTGAACCAAGGGAACTACAACAACAATAGCAATTTCAGAAATAAGAGTTCCAATCCATATATTCCACCAAAAGGGCAGTCAAATGATTAAGGTAGTTCTAGGGTTAAGGCAATTCTTGAGAAGGTTCTGGAAAATCAAACCAAGTCTGAAAAGACGTTATTCGGGCTAACAGAGATAGTGGGATCTCATACAGCGGCTATTCAAAAGCTCGATTCATAGATGCGTAATATTTCTAGAGAGTGGCACCCTCCTAAAAAGGGAGGACTTCCTAGTGCCACTATTCTGAATCTGAAGAATGGGAGAGGTAGTGTTGACCGTGTGTTTGCTATTAGTACTTGGAGTGGTAAAATACTCAAAAGTGCTGAAAAAAAAGGTATTGATCTCGAGCCAATTCATGAAGAGGAGGAGGTGCAGTATGATGCACCAATTATTGTTGATGAGGATCCTCGTGAAGAAAAAGTTGTTGATATTCTAGAAAGTTCGAAGGTGGTTGATGATAAGAGCAAGCAGGCTGTAAAAGGGGCTCTCCGCCCTTTGACTCAGCTTTTCAAATCTAAACCTCCCTTTCCTCTAAAGGTTGGTGAAGAAGAAGGAAAATGCTAAGTTCGATAAATTTTATGATCACCAAGCGACTATTATCTCGAACTTTCCATTTTTGATGCCGTCGAGAGATGCCGCTTTGCTTAGTACTTGAAAGACCTGTTGACCAAAGAGAAGACGGTGCAACATGAAACCCTGAGTTTGACTCACACTATGAGTTCCATTATTTCAACAACTACAATCTAGAAAACAAGAGATCCTGGGGCGTTCACCATCCCTTGTTCTGTTGGGTACCATGATTTTACTCGTGTTCTGTGTGATAATGGGGCGATTATAAATTTGATGCCACTTGCTATCTACAAGCAATCAGGTTTGGGAATGCCAAGGCCGACTACTATGAGATTAGAAATGGCAAATAGATCTATTAATAGGCCGGTTGGCGTAGTTGATGATGTTCTTGTGCGGGTTGGTAAATTTATGTTGCCCGTTGATTTTGTGATTCTTGACTGTGCTATTGATCGGGACAATCCTATTATTCTGGGGAGACCTTTCCTTGCTACGGGAAGAGCTCTAATGGATTCGAAAAAGAATGAAATAAAATTCCGAGTCAATGATAAGGAAGTCACTTTTCAGGTGAGTAAGGGGATGAATTTACAAGTGCTTACGAGAGCATTTCAGTGATTGATTTTTTTTTATGTTGTTGATGAAGCTGTGGAATTAAAGATGGAAGAGGAAAGTTTGGGACAAGCTCTTGTTGCGATCCTTGTAAATTTTGATGCTGATGATATGGAGGGATATGTGGAAACGGTTAATTCTCTTGTTGGGTTGGGCTCATATTCTTACCACCCAAAGATGCTTAATATTGATCTAGAAAATAGAACAACTCCTTCAAAGAAAGCCTTCTATCATTGAGCCACTGAAGCTTGAGCTTAAGCAACTCATCACATTTGAAGTTTGAGTTCCTTGGTCCAAATAATATGTTACCAACGATTGTTTCGGCATTACTGACTGAGGAGCAAATCAAAAGGCTTATGGAGATATTACATGAATATAGGTGTGCTATTGGTTGGACCATAGCAGACATTCGGGGGATTCCTTATGGGATCTGTGAGCATAAAATTCTGTTAGAGGAGGATAGCAAGCCGAGTGTGGAGCATTAAAGGAGACTGAATGAAAATATGCAAGAAGTCTTGAAGAAAGAAATCATCAAGTGGTTAGACACTGGAGTGGTTTACCCTATTGCCGACAAAGAAATGGGTGAGCCTAGTTCAATGTGTTTTGAAAAAAGGGCGGCATCACAGTGTTGCCCAATGCATAGAATGAGCTGATTCCGATGAGGACTGTGACAAGTAGGAGAGTTTACATGGATTATCGCAAGCTTAACACTGCTACTTGCAAGGAACACTTCCCTATACCTTTTATTGATCAAATGCTTGATCGGCTAGCGGGCCGGTTGTCACGATCCAGCTAAAGGGCCATAAGGGGTAACCGGAGAGCTAGCCTACCGAGCACCACTCATCATACTCATCATCATATTCAACTTAGATCAACACAATTCTCAAACAAAGCTTACCATGAAATGATCTTCAATCACTCCTCCAAAATATACATATGTGTACCATGTATAAGCCCACAAGGGTACAAAATGATATACAAGACATGCACTAAAGAGATCATAAGATATCTACTACCCACATATGTCTACGAGCCTCTAACTAGAGTACCGAAAGTCATGAAGACGGGGCAGGACCCCGCCATGCCCTAAATATAAACACAAAAGAATGTACCAATGAACAGCAACTCCGGAGTAGTGGAGTTCTTCTATGCATCTGCTGAATAAGCTCCTAGGAATCTGGACCGTCTACCTACGGGCATGAACGCAACGTCCACAAGAAAGGACGTCAGTACGAATAATGTACTGAGTATGTAAGGCATGCATAATGATATAATAAAGAGATAAGGAACATGAGATAAAGAGATAACCTGCATATATGATTTCTTCTTAAGGCGAATACTATGCATGCTAACTTTTACTTTTAAAACCACATCATGAAACACACACACACACACACACACACACATACACACACACACACACACACATATATATATATATATATATATATATATATATATATATATATATATAAGTAAGCTATCTGAGTCATATATCATCACTAGCCCGCATCCGGGATAGTCATCTCACGCCGCCCACTAGTGGTGACTGCCAGGCCAATTAGGCCCGGTGCAACTATCATCATCCATAAGCCGCCCACTTACGCCCAGCGTAGTGGTGTCTGCCCGGCCAACTAGGCCTGGTATAATCATATATAAAAATAAGCATGCAAGTGAGCGCAATTAAAGCTACAGTCATCGGAGTGACGTAAGGTCGGTGACCTCCGATTACCTTATAGAATAATAATCATCACCACATCTCACCTCGAAGGAACAAGTAACATAAGGTGAGAGCATAACAATGAGTGAAATCAAGAAAATCATAGGATAAGCTCAATTATCTCACAACGTCTTTGTAATCATAAGCTTTGGAACTTCTAGCACTAAGATCGTCATCATCATAATCATCATAGAAAACATCTCATCTCTTTTCTCATAAGAAGCTCTTAAGAATCTTTAACTTTCAACTTTTGGGAAGTAAGAAGGTCATGGAAATATAGAAAGAAAGTTGTAATATAAGAGTCATGCCTTTGAAAGAAAGGGACTAGCCTTAACATACCTTTGCGTCTCCTTAACAACTGAACGTTCTCCTTCCAAGCTCACGACTTTACATCAAGAGACTTTCGCACTAAAATTAGATAATTGAAGATACGCTTAAGTTTAAGCTAAAGCGACCAAAAGCTAACGAAAATTGGGCAGCATTTCCTTTGTTTCAACAGTTCTTTCTCCATAAATTAAATAACTCCCAACATCAATAGCAACACCCATAATACCATAACCAATAGACTTCTTCAAGTTAAACATTGTTCAATCCTCAAAACTCCTTTTCAAAGTCATCCATAACCATAGCTACAACATAATACCATATTCATCTACATATAATACTTCCTCAACATCATTAGTATCATCCACAACAAAATTATACTCAGGGCACACCAAAAACTATGACTCAAGTCAAGTTACTATTCAAGAATATCATTAAACCCATGTTTGAGCTTCATATTCTACTTTCTTCTCTCATCCAAGTCATTCAACCACTCAAATACTCTTAATAACATGAAATAGACGTGAAACTCACCTTTGATCACATAAGGATGAACTTTGGTTGCATATGCTTCACTTGAGAGAAACCCCAACTTCAATACCAAAAGATTTCTTGACTTCTACAGACCCTAGAGGGCCTTTCCATACTTGATTTGTTTGACCTCCAATCCTTATGAAACCTTCTTGGCAGTTGTATAATACTTCATTAGCCATCCAAGGGGTTTTATATCTCTTCCTCAAAGTGATTCTAAGCAAGGATTAACTTAAACGATGTGAAATTCTCCTAAACAAGACTTTACCATAACTTTCTCCGACGAGCTTTCTTCTTTTGCATCAAATGTCTTTGGAATCTTAATTAGAATTATTAAGTATCCTTCCCCACTTGTAGGGACTTCATGTACATTTTAGTCCATCCACAGCACAACGACATGAAATGTCCGAGGTGTAACATTCTCCCACCCTTAGGAACATTTGTCCTCGAATGTTAGGTTCTCGGAGATTCTACGAAAATTTCGCCAGAGTTTTCCCTGTAATATGGCACTACCATCCTGTCACAAAGAACCCAAACTAGCATCGCCTCACAGGGCTACAACAACAACGGCAATAAAGCATGGCCACACACGACCAAAAAGCATCAAGGAAAGCATTACATACCTGAGGACAATGGCGTCTCGTCTTGAACCTCTTCTGGGGATGGAAATAAATACGGACACTTCATATCATCTTATATTTCCCAATTCATCTCTTACTTCTGTGTTCTTTCATAATACCTTCATCATGCTTAAATTTTTTTTAATTTTTAATTCACTACCCCGAAGCCATTTGGGAGGGCGGTAAGAACTTCTCATAGAGTCTTTTAATAATCTTCATAAATCTCTTCAAGATGAAATTTCCACATTCTAATAGTTTGATGTTCTCCCATTCTTGCAAGCTTCATACGACCATCTGGATATATCAATCCCAAGACACCCTAACAGGTCTCTCATCTTCCTTAAAGGTCTAACATACGTGTTCATAGCATGCCTTAGGAAGTTAGAAAATGAACTCTATCCGCTTATCTATCATAAAATGGGGGGTTTACTAGGATGACCAATATTTCCCAAGTCTCTCGGAATGTATCGATCTTCAGGCATCAATAGAGAACTGAGTATCTTAGCCTGACAACTCCCACAGATAGCTTATATGATTCCTTACAATTGCAACATCCATTTCAGCTTTAGATCCATCCTTATTCTTGATTAGTGCCACGAAATTGTCTTACACAAACTTACTCCTTATTATATTTTTCATCACCACCTTTCACCTTCAATTTCTCATTTAGATCCATCTTACTCCATTCACTTTGCGACGCGACCTTAATTCCTCTACGTTTTGAATACTCTAAGCTTGAAATTCTTATATCCCCCATAAACTTTCTCCTAAATAATCATACACAGTTGTTCTTTTTCATTGTAGGTTGCTACCGTCAAGTATTCGCATGCTTTCAAATAGTTCATTTCCATTTCAATCCTCTTCTATTGCCAACCCACATCCTTCTCTTAACAAAGACATTCTGACTGGGGTATTTTTTTTTATTTTTTTTAACCTTTGAGGCTTTCCCTGTACAATGTTTCCCCAATTGGTATGCGACATTGGAACTTCGTATCCATATAACTAGCTTGCGGTGGCTATTTTACTTGACTTCTCGTCTTAGTCCATTATTCACTTTTCCCCCAATCCTAATCTTACACTCATCGCCTGTATATCCTCATTATTAAATCATTCGCATGGGCCCTTGTTGTATGGAAATACTGTTTCATTCTTATCTATCTTACGCTTGGATAGAAGCCCTAATACTTACGCGAAGTATCTTCTTAAGGTTAGTACCGCTTTTCCATTATATGCCCATCCTTTAACTCTGTCTCGTAATCTACCTTATTGTTGTACAACTTCCATGTTGTATTCTTCACCCCTCTTCCATTTTACGGCCCATATCTTGCATCATCTCATTCTTACGTCTCCGACTGCCACATTGCCTCGGAATGTCGAAGACTACTTCTTTGATTGTCTCTTTAGATTACTGTCTAATTGCTACAACTATTCACCATGTGGGAATGCCTTCACCCCAATGTTTCTTTAGTTAATTCTATCTAGACCCATAGATCATCTTGCATATTTATCATTTCCATCGATGTAGCTTATAACCACTCTATGCTCCCTATGCCGGATCGTCCACAAACTCGCCCTCTCTCGGCTCACTTTTTTTCAATAATCTCTCTCTGAGACCTTTACCTTGTAACTCACCAGGGATGCAAATTCCATTTGTTACTGTCTTAACATACATATAAAATCAGTCCATTGATCATTCCCAATCAAACCTTATTTCCTCTTTCTTCTTACTTCTAATCTTTTTTCTCAAATGATTTCATTCATAGGACAATAGTCATATGCATATTTCAAAGTACCATTGATTTCTCTTTTCAACACTGTAACTTAAGGTTCAATGTCAATCCTTCCATACTCTTCTCCGATCCGATTCCCACTGCCATAGGAGTATTGTACTCTGCTATCTCAACGTATTAATAAGGGGTGACACATGGTCCTTTTAGAATTCTTTGGAGGTATGTCGTGTAAACTCGGCTTTCATGCATAAGATATCTTGCTCAACAAATGGTTCCATATTCCTTGTAATAATTTAATTAGCCACACCGTTCTTACATCACGATTCAAAATTTCAATCAATCCATGACACCTATTAACATTCCTACTTAGTGTTAGAATATCCACAGGGTTTAATTCTCTTCCACCCTCTGTTTATCAGGTTATTGCTCTAGTAGACCTTTCTTATATTTGCCTCACTTCTGCCCTTCCTTCTCTACTTCCGACATGTCTTTCTTTCTTATCTTTTCTCTTTTTTTTTTCCTACTACACTCATCACACATACTGAGCATTCGTCACTTATCGTTCTTTGGTTTCGTTGATCAATCTTATCTTGTTTTCGCTTCCGTTCATATCAGTAATAACAAATTCCTGTCATGTAACCGTTCGAGTAAATTCCTGGATAAAGAACCTGAACTATAACATAGAATACTACTGCGGTCATCAGGTCAACCAATTGCTAGGCAAGGAGCTTTTGTGAACACATCTCTTTTGATCCATTTCCTCGAGGTATCACCGAGGTCAATAAGGCTGGCTCATAATGACATGAAAATTTTTCTCCCACTATAATCATCGTGTGAAGTCTAACTTAGTAATCTGAATCAGTGCTACATGCATTAGCCTATACGTATACATCAAGTTCGTTTCATAAATCAATCTTCCAAAGCATAAAAGGGCTAGTCGAATTCTTCTAACTTGCAACTTCTTTTGGAATGCTTATCTCTGTATCCAAGCATATCATTTTCCCTTCTCATGCTTCTTATTCTATCCTGACCTAATCTTCGTTCCTTTTTGCTTAATACATACTTGCTAAATTTATCCCGCATTTGACAACTAACTTCGTCTCTAATCACTCGCTGCTGGGCCCTTTCTTTCTTTTCGCCATAATCCTACCGAAAGTTCCCACAATTTCCCTTAGGTTCCTGGAAAAATTTCGACACTGTAAATCTTACCATCCCAAACCTGCACACAGCCCAAAAAACACATCTCATGCCTTAGAAGGCCATATATGGAAACACATATGACATACAACTCAAAGAACACAGGGTAGTCGATTACTATAAAAGAAAGTAAGTGTCATAAGTTGTACCGGAACACCCTTTCTAGAATTTCATTTTTTTCTTCTAAGCATTATGTCAATCACCTCCGTGCATTATGTTACTCAACTCCCTTCACGGAGGTTTACTTACTCATAAATCATACTTCTAGCTATGGCGGGGTCACCAATAGGTATAAACACCTCAAAATGTTTGATTGGCTCAAGTTTCACCCTAATACGGTCGGTAACATCAGGAGTAATATATATATAACATAATAAACCCTGAATCAATCAATGCATATATGTCATAAGAAGACACCGATAATATACCTGTGATAGCATTAGGGGAAGACTCAAGATCCTGTGGTCCCGCTAGTGCATAAAGGCGGTGCTGAGGACCACTCGAATTGGATGCTCCCTCTCTACCTCTGCCTCGGCCTGCAAGCTTTGTCTCGGAGGGCGTACTGATGATGAAGAGCTAACTGCTAATCCCATGGGCCGAATCTTATCTTTACCACGCATCGATGGACAGTTGCGCCTGATATAGCCTGGCCGAGCACATGCATAACAAACATCCGAACCCACGCGGCACAGTCCAGAATGTGGTTTACCACACTGAGTACATCGTGGTATAAATAATCTCATCTGGCCTGAATCACCCCTGTTCTGGGAACTGAAAGCTCTAGAACTCTGAACTGGCCCAAAACAAGTGGATCTATCAACCCTGGGTCCAGGAAACTGTAAAGGTGCACTAGCTGTTGAACGAGCTGAGTGCCTAGAGGACTGCTGGCTCGGGGCACCTCCGAACTCACGGTCGAACCCTGAAGACCTGACCCTCTTTCTCCAACCCCTATCACCATAGCCCGCACCCTAGCGCTGAGCTTAAGCGGCTACTAACTGGGTCAGCAAAAGGATAGCCTGTCTCATCTCCTGGACCGAGGAATCTAATAGAGGAACTGGGGGTGCTGCAGCTAAAGTTGAGGCTCCTCTTTGCTCCTTTGGAGTGGGCGAAGTATGAGAGAACTGAAAAAGGACCTTACTTTGGGACTCGCCCTCCGCCATACCCGTAGGTGACTCCCGTTCAATCCTTCTTTTGGTCACAGTCTTGCCCTTTCACGGGTTGATGTAGCTTTTCCTTTCATAGACTTTATTGAATACATAGTGCACGGTTAAGGAAAAGGAAATTCTTATATCATGGCTCTATCGTGCGATCTATGATAAGAAGGAAGGTCAATCATTCCTAAATGCCCCGCAGCCTCCTGTTTATACGTGTGGCGCGCTTCACACTCATAAACAAGACTCTACCGGACACGGCTCGTAGACACACTCTAGGACGAACTGCTCTGATACCACTTTTGTCACGACCCAGCTAAAGGGCCATGACGTGTACCCGGAGCTAGCCTACCGAGCACCACTCATCATACTCATCATCATATTCAACTTAGATCAACACAATTCTCAAACAAAGCTTAACATGAAATGATCTTCAATCACTCCTCCAAAATATACATATGTGTACCATGTACAAGCCCACAAGGCTACAAAATGATATATAAGACATGCACTAAAGAGATCATAAGATATCTACTACCCACATATGTCTACGAGCCTATAACTAGAGTACTAAAAGTAAATGAAGAAATCTGAAGACGGAAGACAGACCCCGCCATGCCCTAAATATAAACACAAAAGAAAGTACCTACATGAACGACCTATTGGTTTGAGATGATGCGGAGTGCTCTGTGCAAGTTTTTTTTTAATAAGCTCATAGGAATTTGGACCATCTACTCCGTCTACGCTTTTTCTTTTTTATGGTGGCATGAATGCAGCGTCTACAAGAAAGGACACTAGTACGAGTAATGTACTAAGTATGTAAGGCATGGATAATGATATAATAAAGAGATAAGGAACATGAGATAAAGAGATAACCTGCACATATGATTGCCTCTTAAGGCGAATACTATGCATGCTAACTTTTACTTTTAAAACCACATCATGACACACATATATATAAGTAAGCTATCTAAGTCATATATCATCACTAGCCCGTGTCTGGGATAGTCATCTCACACCGCCCACTAGTGGTCAATCAAATTGCCCCAATTAGGCCCGGCGCAAACTATCATCATCTATAAAAGATTTCGCCCACTTACGCCAAGCGTAGCGGTGTGTCCGCCCGGCCAACTAGTGCCTTATTTCTTTGGTATAATCATATATAAAAATAAGCATGCAAGTGAGCGCAATTAAATAATGCTAGCTCTTTCAATGATCGGAGTGAAATTTTCGTAAAAGCCAATACCTCCGATTACCTTATAGAATAATAATCATCACACACATCTCGCCCGTATGAAGGAACAAGTAACATAAGGTGTGAGCTTAACAATGAGTGAAATCAAGAAAATCATAGGATAAGCTCAATTATCTCACAACGTTTTGCAATCATGTTTTGGAACTTTTTTTTTTTTTAAACTTTTCAGCATTAAGATCGCATCATCATAATCATCGTAGAAAACATCTCATCTCTTTTCTCATAAGAAGCTGTTAAAAATCTTTAACTTTCAACTTTTGGGATGTAAGAAGGTCATGGAAATATAGGGAGAAAGTCTTACTACATGAGTCATGCCTTTGAAAGAAAGGGACTAGCCTTAACATACCTTTGTGTCTCCATAGCAACTGAACGTTCTCCTTCCAAGCTCACGACTCTACATTAATAGAATTTCACACTAAAATTAGATAATTGAAGATACGCTTAAGTTTAAGCTAAAGCGACCAAAAGCTAACGAAAATTTGGCAAATTTTGTGATTTCCTTTGTTTCAACAATTCTTTCTCCGTAAATTAAACAACTCCCAACATCAATAGCAACATCCATAATACCATAACCAATAGACTTCGTCAAGTTAAACATTGTTCAATCCTCAAAACTCCTTTTCAAAGTCATCCATAACCATAGCTATAACATAATACCATATTCATCTATATATAATACTTCCTCAACATCATTAGTATCATCCACAACAAAATTATACTCAGGGCACACCAAAAACTATGACTCAAGTCAAGTTACTATTCAAGAATATCATTAAACCCATGTTTGAGCTTCATATTCTACTTTTCTTTCTCATCCAAGTCATTCAACCACTCAAATACTCTTAATAACATGAAATAGACGTGAAACTCACCTTTGATCACATAAGGATGAACTTTGGTTGCATATGCTTCACTTGAGATAAACCCCAACTTCAATACCAAAAGATTTCTTGACTTCTACCAACCCTAGAGGGCCTCTCCACACTTGATTCGTTTGACCTCCAATCCTTATGAAACTTTCTTGGAATTTGTATAATACTTCATTAACCATCCAAGGGGATTTATATCTCTTCCTCAAAGTGATTCTAAGCAAGGCTTAACTTAAACGATGTGAAATTCTCCCAAACAAGACTTTACCATAACTTTCTCCGACGAGCTTTCTTCTTTTGCATCAAATGTCTTTGGAATCTTAATTAGAGTTATTAAGTATCCTTCCCCACTTGTAGGGACTTCATGTACTTTCTAGACTCACGTTAGTCTATCTACAGCACAACGACATGAAATGTCTGAGGTGTCACAGCGGTCTTACTATTGCTTCCTGAACGGGTATTCGGGCTACAATTATATCAACATCGCGCTTGAGGATCATGAGAAGATGACATTTAATTGCCCTTATGGGACATTCGCTTTCAGCAGGATGCCCTTCGGACTCTGCAATGCACAGGCTACCTTTCAGCGATGTATAATGTCGATATTCTCTGATATGATGGAAGACTTTCTTGAGGTCTTTACGGATGACTTCTCAGTTGTTGGTGATTCTTTGATTATTGTCTTGACCATCTAGGTCGAGTGCTTAAATGCTGTGAGGAGACTAATCTGGTGCTGAATTGGGAGAAGTACCACTTCATGATGAAGGAAGGGATCGTCCTCGGGCATAAAATCTCTTAAAAGGGGATTGAGGTTGATCTTACTTGAAAGATCTGATGTGATTTCAAGAATCTCCACCTATCTTGAAATGTAAAACTTAAGGGTGTCAACATTTTGAGTTTCTTGGAACATGCTAGTTGCTATAGGTGTTTCAGCAAGGATTTCTCAAAAATTGCCAACCCGATATGTAAGCTTCTTTAAAAAGAAACTAAGCTCGAATTTGATGAGAAGTGCTGAAAGGCATTTGATGAACTGAAGGAGAATTTGACCATAGCTCCTATTATTGTTTCTCCTGATTGGTCTCTACCGTTTGAGTTGATGTGTGATGTGAGCGGTTTTCTTATCGGTGCTGTGCTTGGCTAGAGACATAATAAATCATGCACCCTATCTATTATGTTAGAAAAGCATTGAATGTGAAGACAAATTTCGTATGAATTACACAAAAGAAAGTACCGAGCAAGAGGGAGTGCTTGCTATAGTCTTTGCTTTTGAAAAATTCCGAGCCTATCTGTTGGGGTCTAAAATTGTGGTGTACATAGATCATTCTGCATTGAGGTACTTAATGGAAAAGAAGGAAGCTAAGCCGCGACTGATCCGATGGGTGCTGCTGTTGCAAGAGTTTGATTCCGAGATGAAAAACTGCAAGGGAACTAAGAATCAGGTTACTGACCATCTCTCTCAGCTTGAAGAAGCCGAAAAACCTTCAGATGTGCTAGATACTAATAATGCATTTCCAGATGAGCGGGTGTTGGTAGTATCAATGGAGGTGGCACCATGGTATGCAGACATTGCCAATTATTTGGTAGCAGGTATAATTCCAGAGGAGATCAAGTCCTATCAAAAGAAGAAGTTCTTGCGGGATTCTCGTCAATACTACTGGGACGAGCCCTATTTGTTCAAAACATGCGCTGATAACATCATTTGGCGTTGTGTTCCTGAGAGTGAAGTGATGGCAATTCTAAAGGCATGCCATTACTCTACAGTTGGGAGTCATCATAGTGGTAACCGAACTGCTGCTAAAGTTCTTGAATGCGGTTACTATTGGCCTACTCTCTTTCATGATGCAAATCTATTGGTGTGGTCTTGTGATCAGTGTCAGAGATAAGGGAGTATATGTAGGAGGCAGGAGATGCCTATGAACTTTGTAATGAAAGTGGAGGTGTTCGTTGTCCGGGGTATTGATTTTATGAGGCACTTTGTAAGCTCTTGTGGAATGAAGTATATCTTGGTGGCTGTGGATTATGTGTTGAAATAGGTAGAAGCAGTGGTTTTACCTAATAATGAAGCCAAGAGTGTCATGGGGTTCCTAAAAAAGAACATATTTACTCGATTTGGTACCCCGAGGGCTATAATCAGTGATGGTGGTTCTCACTTCTGCAATATAGCCTTCGCAGGATTGATGGAAAAGTATGACATCAATTAAATGGTGGCAACACCTTATCATTTTCAGACGAGTAGGCAAGTTGAAGTCTCTAATTGAGAGATCAAGAGTATTTTAGCTAAAACGGTGAATGCAAATAGAACTAATTGGGCCCGCAAGCTCGATAATGCTCTATGGGCTTACCGGACTGCTCTCAAGACTCCGATTGGGACTTCATCTTTCAAGCTAGTTTTTGGTAAAGCTTGTCATTTGCCAGTTGAACTTGAACATAAGGCCATGTGGGCCTTGAAGAAATTGAACATAGATTGGGAAGAAGCGACCAAACTCAGGTTGTTTCAACTCAATGAGATTGATGAATTGAAGTCGTACCAGACCTATGAGAATACAACATTGTATAAAGATAGGATGAAGCAGTATCATGACAAGAAAATCCTGAAGCGGGAATTCTACAAGGGCGATCCGGTCCTGCTATCTAATTCTAGATTGAAGTCAAAGCACGGCAAGGTAAAATCAAGGCGTTCCGGTCCTTTTGAGGTGGTAAGTGTTTCACCCCAGGAGGCGATTGAATTGAAGTCCGAAGATGGAAATCGGACATTTAAGGTGAACGGGCAGAGGGTGAAGCACTGCAATGGTTGCATTGATGGGGATAGAATTGTTGATCGGTACCGGTTGAAGCATCTGGGAACGAATGCTGACCCAGAGAATACTGACCAGGAGTAAATTGGTGACACCCTCATACTGCGACGTTAAATCAAGTGCTTCTTGGGAGGCAACCCAAATTTACTTCTGTGTTGTTTTTATTTTATTTTTGTAGCTTAGATAGTGTTAGTATAGGGTAACATTTGTTTTGGTGCAGGATGAAAAGTGCAGGAAAACATAGGCGAAATAGGATGCAACAGTTGAAGACAAATTTTTTTTGGAAAGAGTACGGCCCGTACTTTTAATTATGGCCGCACTTGTAACCCACACTTCAAGGTTCAAATTAGGTGTTCACTGGAAATTGCCACCCCAGGTACAGGAAGGAAGTGCAGGCCGTACTTCAAAGTACGAGACACACTTTCATCCCGTAACTCAAACGTAAAATAAGGTGATCACTGGAAATTGCCACCCTAGGTATGTCTTCCAAGTACTCCCGTACTTCAAAGTACGGGCTGTACTTTTCGCGAAAATTAAACAGTCGAATTTTAATAGATACGGCTTTCCCTCTTCTTTCCCCACTTTCTCCACAACCATTCTTCTTCTCCATACCATCAACCCACGACCTTCCACCATCAACACCCCACTAACTCCATCTCCTTTACTCACAATACACCCACTCTTCTCCCCCAAATCCACCAAACCCTAACTCTCATATGTTAACTGCGAAAAAAATTGCTTTCTTGCTTTACTGTAATCTTTGTTACCTAATCATCCGAGAATACATCCAGGTATGTTGATGTAACTTTTATTTCTTCTTGTTTTATTTCCCAATTTCCCCAATTTTTTTTTATTTTTTTTTCTTTTTCTCTATTTTTGATTTTTTTTTCTGATTATGGGAGGATATGATTGTTGCTATCCATAGGGTTGAGATGATAACTGTAGTAGGTTGGTTTTGAATTGAGTTGGGGGTAGGAATTTGGTATTGTGTAATGCACAGACTCGTGGAGGCTAGTATAATCAAACCTCTACTGAGTCGGTAGGCGTTTTAATAGACGACTTTATTTTTGAAGTCCAAAATTGTTATGCCCGCCAAACGTTCGATGAGTCACCAAGGTAAACAAAGAATGAGTGCATTGGGTGAAGTCTAAGTAACCCATGTCCTGATAGCGTGTTAAATTTGAATGTGCAGTTATGTATCGCTTCGAAGGGAGTCAAGTTTTATATGGTTTTTGATGTACGAACAAAAATGCGGGCCGTACTTTGATGTACGCCCCGTACTTCTTGCTTGTACATCAGAAGAATTTTAAGGAACTCACTGTTTTTTGACATGTAAGGTACGACTTAAAAGTATGGCCTGCACTTCAAAGTGCGGTCGTACCTTTAAGTCGTACTTTCAAGTACGAGGTAACTTTTAGGCCGTACTTCAAAGTACACCCCATACTTCTCAAGTATGGGATACACAACTGAAAGTGTATACATGTATTCAAAATCACTTTACAAATTTATGCCTTAATTTCTGCACATTCTCATATGTGTTATGCATTTGTGAGAACATGTATGAGGCCCAAAGAACCAGTAAAGAGGGGTGGTGGTTCCAAACCTGCTCAAGAGAGGGGTCGGGGCAGAGCTAACATTACCACCCAGCTTCGTGATGAAAACTCTAATGAAGAAGCTGTGATTGCCCCGCCTCCCAAGAGATCGAGAACCACCAGCACCAGCAAAGCAAAAAAAGCGCCATCACCGCAGGACTCCTCCCAGTTTGAAGAGGAGGAGTACTCATCTGAATCGGAGTCCAGCAATTCAAGGTCCTAGAATGAAGGGTTCGGGAATGAAAGATCCGGCAATGAAAGGTCTAGGAATGAAAGATCCGGTAATAAAGGGTTCGAGAGTAATAGATCTAGTGATAACGAATTTGGTGATGAGGGGTCTGCTACTACAAGCGGGTTCGATGCTAAGGTTGACTCTAGTAATGATAGTGCTAGGGAGTGCAACCGGGCTGAGCTCTGTACTAAAAAATGGAGGATGACCTATTATTCTCGGTAGAGGGTGCAAAGGAGCGATACGAAAAGGGGATTGATGGGTCAAAAAAAGGGGGCAACCCTATCTTTGAGGAGAGGCGTATCGGGTTTTGTGATTTGGAGGATCAGCCTCAGATTAGAGAGACACTCTAGCATTATGGGCTAGGAGTTTTCAGTCGACCTCAGGGGAAGTATTGTCCTGTCAGGGAATTTTATACAAACTACGATGCCTATGTGGATTGCGTCAGAAAGCCCAATCAACTTAAGAAGAATGTCCCGAGGCCTGATGAGATAGTGGTGAGGAAGGTAAAAGTCGACATTTCCGCCAAGGCAATAAATAGGCACTATTTTGGCGAGAATTATGTCGGTCCCCCTAGGGCAGCCATAGCTAAGTCTAGAGACAAAATTGATCGGAGGGCTATGCAGTCTGTGATTGAGTGGGTTGCTTCAGTTATTGCTAGGGCCGACCCACCATGGCTCCATAAGAAGTGCAAAGTCCTTAAGATCTCACTGACCCTCATAGCAAAATTTTGGTGGAATGTGGACCGGTTCAGAATTATGCCAACTAAGAGTGAAAACGCACTTACTTTGTACCGGGTAGTGACAGTTACGGCAATCATGTCGGGTTATCCATTGAATACTGGGGAATTGATCGCTAAGGAGATACGGAAGAGAGCACTACAAAATGCCACGTCCCTGCCATTTCCATGCCTTATCACTGATTTATGTCGGCAGGCAAATGTTCCGAACATCCCCATTGAGATCATTGTCAGGAACCCACTTGCTATTATGATATCAGAAAGACCCGACGGGAGGATGCCAAGGCCAATCTGCCGATAAAGGATTTCCCAACAGGCCAAGAAGAGGCCGATGTAAAGCCCGAGGATGAGAGCACGGAAGACGTGACCATTGCGGTACCTCCCACTGATGTGGTTCCTGATACTGAGACAATACCATCCACCGCGGCTGAGCAGAGCACTGCTACACCTCTTTCCCCGAGGATTGCACCTCCGTCTACGAGGACTGCACCTCTTATCGCGAGGACAGTTTTTGCTGCAGCATCAGTGCAACGACCAGCCGCCACTCCTTCATCCACTCAGCCATAGTCTGCTAATACCTTTGCCATAACAAGAGAGAATTTCTGGAAGTTGCGATCAAGGCTCATCAGGATGATGTTTAGTCTAGGATATTGGCAAGACAGATGGAGGCATCGGTGAAGGGACTGATATGAGCTATTTCAGACCCAGTTAGATGGTTTTGAGACTAGACTCACTGCGATAGAGTGTTAAGGCCCAGGAGGGGCTAATGTCAGTGGGTTTAGAGTTGAGCTGGATTAGCTCAAGGCAGATATGCAGACATTGCTGGCTCATGAACTAGTCGTTGTTGTGGAGCAGGCTGAGGCCATTGATGAGGACTTTGATGTATTAATCGATATGGTGACCTTAGTACCAGATAATGAGTTGCTTCCCGGGGATAAGGGGAAGAAAGTGGTGACGTCCGAGACTCCTTCTGGACAGGTGCTTGATACTGCTGTTCATGACCAGTCGGATCTCGACGAGATAGAGCAGATTGAGATAGCCAAGCTGCAGTCCATGATAGAGCGACCTTGAGACAGGACGAGCAGGCCTAGGGAGTGATCATCGAGTAGCACCACACCAGAGTTTTCGGCTACTGTTGCCCTTCTTACTGGTGATACCACTGGCGGTGAGACTATTGCTATTGGTGCTGAGATAGTGGTGACTGAGGCGGATGGTCATAGTGCCTAGTGCGCCCCAGGTACCCCTACCCTTCCTTTATACTTATGCACTGGGGACAGTGCCCAGTTTTTCAGTTGGGGATGGGGGTTGGTTATCTGTATACATATGTTTAGGAGCCCTCGGCTTTTCTTTGTCGTGTGTTCTTTTCCCAAGGGGCTTATTTTATGTTGAACCTGGCATGTTTAGGTAGTGTTTAGGTATAATAGAGTAGTTTTGACTTATATGGTAGTACTCTTGTAACTTACGGCATGTTTGTGTTGTTTTTGTTAAAAATGGTGAACCCTTCAAATTTACATGCATGCTTAGGAGTAGCTACGAATTGGCGTGATTGGTTCTTTTCATGAAATGATGATTATGAGGGTATCATGTAAGATAAATGATCGCTTAGACAGTTTTGGTAAGTTGAAATCCTTATGCCATTATGTGAGTAAGTTGTTAGTATATGCTCATGTATTTACATCTGCAATCTAGAACTTGCCCAGTTAGTCGTGCTTAATTAATAAGGATATTTTGGGTGTTGAAATGATTCTAGGCTTTCTTTATGTGAATATTGAAGCCAATTTTGCCTTAAAAGCCGACCCAGTCCATGAATATTATCATTAGTCTCCCCTTTTGAGTCTAAAGCCTTTTTCTTGACTAGCCGTAATCAGCCCATACCCTTGTTTGAAAATATCCCATTGTTTGCACATGTTCCCTCCTTGACACTAAGAATTGATTGAATGAGGCTAAAAGCCTGAGTTGGGGTGAAACGTGTGTGAAAGCGTAAGTTGGGGGTGCTGCGAGTTACTTAGTAAAGAAATCGGTGTGGTTGATTAAGTAGTTGTGTAAGTACTTATAAAAAATAAAAATAAAAGAGGCAAAACAAAGAGAAATCAGAAAAGATTTTTTTTTTCAAATAGCAATTTGAAATAAGTTGATGAAACCACACCGAAAGCAAAGGAATAAAGAGAGGGAGAGCAAAGTCGAATTAAGGCAAAAATAGTTTAGTGTGAAGGAGGGTGAGTCACTAATATCCAAACATGTACCATTTCCGTCCCCAAGCCTACATTACAACCCGATAAAAGTCCTAGAGTGATCTCAACCAAACAATCCGAAGTGTATAGCATCGAAAATAAGGGCAAGCCTATGTGTTACGCCTCTCGTTTTCGTCGTAGGAGAACTTATGGTTTCCTAGTTGGGTATGCCTTTAGAATAGAGACCCGTGCCCGAGTTTTGGAGATAAAAAGTGTCTTACCCCGTGTACAAAGGTACCAGCAGATATTCACCCGTAATTTACAGGATTAAAAGTTGAACGAATCGAATCGAGCAATCGAACCGATTCGGAACTGCGGACATCGATCAACGTCGACGGGCCGTCGACACATGTCGACGGCCCGTCATTGCACACCATCAACATATATCTGCAGCTTCTGATCTGCAGGCGCTAGTCGATGGAGTTGTTGAACCGCTCGTTGAACCGCATCGCTGGAACTTTCTAGTTCCAATTATAAATATAAGATCCCATGATTTATTCCTCATTTTTCCTCATTATCAGACAAGATAAAACCCTTAAACCTTCCTTTTTGTACTTTCCATCATATTAGTGGAGATCTGGTAAGATTCGAGCCCCGTAAACCCGAGCTTGGGAAGGAGAAGCTGATTCCTAGGGTTTCATTAAAGTTGTGAAGCTTGGGAAGTTGGAGTTGAAGTTGATCCTTGGAATTTTAGACCCCTCAAGGTATGTAAATGATTTCTACCTTTGTACTTAAGCTAATTACTAAGAGTTTTAGTGGTTTTAAGTAAAGAGAAGATACTTATGAAAGTGGTAAGTTCATGATGGGTAAGATGGTGATTTGGGGTTGTTTTAAGAGATGATTGGGAATGGATTTCATTATATCTTGATATGTAAGTGTTTTCATTGTTGTTGTTGACATTGTGGTTGATGTTGGATTAAATTGGAAGTGGAAGGATTGTTAAGTTTACAAGGGAAATGTTGTCCATAATTCGTTAAGCTCTTTTTGTATTTAAAATGGTTAGTAAAGGAGGTAAATAGACTAATTAAGGCCTATGTTATCTTGATTGTTGACTTACAAGTTCAAGAAGTAGAAATTGGATGAATAGATACACTTCAAGTTATGTTAAGGCTATTCTTCCTTCATTTTGGCATGATCCTATGTTATGAGCCAATAAGAAATTGAACGAGCTTCCATATTACTCTACTCTTAGAAGCACTAGGAGTACTTCAGTCTTTGATGCTCCTATACCCCGTATGATTGTTCCTTCTGTTCATGGGTCTTAAGATTACTTATGTTAATGATGTTAGCTCAAAGGTTGTCCATCGGAGATAATATGACCTTATGTCACTCCGAATGTTCTATGTATACATATAAGTTATGCATTGCATTCATATACATATGCATATTGACTCATGACCAGAAGGCGTTATATACGCATGTATTATATGTATATGGGGTATGGGGAAAGGGATAGGCGTTATATATGCATTACCACCTAATCAGCTGGTGCACTTTGATGATGATATATGGATCGGACCGTACGTTCCTCGGCATTATTACATGATATATGGATAGGGCCGTACGTTCCTCGGCACTATTATATGGGATATGGATCGGGCTGAACGTTCCACAGCACTATGACCTATATTTATATGCATGAGCATGATTATCGTTGAGAGCATGCATATTATGAGCCCACAGAAGCATTGTCAGTTATACAGATTTATGCACATAATTACCGATACTTGTTCATACAAATCTATGTGGACAGTCAGTGACATTTGAGTTCCAGATTTCGTTTATGATTCTTATGCTTATGCTTATGTTACTCTTATGCCTTACATACTCAGTACATTATCTGTCGACTCCCTGTTCTCGTGCGGTTGCGTTCATGCCCGTAGGTTCGAGGTAGACAGACGGGTGGTCCGGCCCCTCGGTAGGACCTCTATATCCGGCAGTGGTTAGTGCGCTCCATTTGATCCGGAGCTGCAGTCTATTTTGGTATGCCAATCTTTTGGGATGTATATGCATATGGGTATGACGGGGCCCTGCCTCGTCCTTTCTACAGTTTTATACTCCAGTAGAGGTCTGTAGATAGTTGTATGTATTTGTCAGATGATGTAGCCTTGTCGGCTTCTATTATTTTGTGTGCAGTATTTATAGCGGCCTAGTTGACCCGCACTATTCTTTCAGCATGTATACGTATATCCAGATTGTACAGAGCTCATCATGTCACCCTTTCATGAGGCAATATGAGATTAGTTTAAGTTACCTATGCGCCCTTAATGTTTAGTGTGGTTCAGATATGAGTATAGGTGTGTTTGGTCGCTAGGGGTTAGTCATTCGTCACGACTCATCGGTTTGGGTCGTATAGTGTATGTGCATTTGTGATACTTGAACTTCTTTGTGAGTGAGAGTGTTTCTTTTCTTCTTTGCCTTAGTCCCTATCTTGTTGTACGTATGTGTGAGGGACATTCTTTGGTCAGTGTGAGGGCATTAGGATTAAATTATGAGCATTCCCCAAAAAAGTGACGTCTGTGTGTACATTGATGCGTCTGATAATGTTATGTCATGGATTGAAATGTCACTGTGAATTGTAGTATCCTTGGTATGAATTGTGTTATTTTTTTGAAAATTGAGATGGTTACTGGTGATAAACATGCATGCCCGTAGTTCAGAGTAAAACCATAGTAGACATCATTACTCTATTGTATCTAAGTTAGTTGAGTCATTTGTGTTGTGTGACTTACCTGAGGACAAGCAAAGACTTTACGTTGGGGGTGTTGATGTGCTGAGAATTTACAACACATCTGATGCCTTTTTACGAGAAGTTTTATTTGTTTTTAAGAGAGTCTTTGTCGTTTTGATGTGTTTTTTATGTAATTGAGGACTATGAGGCAAGAATGAAGAATTTTCACTAAAGTTGGAAAATTTGGCAACGTGCGGGCTGCACTTTGAAGTACAGCCCGCACTTCCATCCAGTCCCTCGCTGGCAAATTCCAGAGAGCACTGTAAATTAGAGGCCAAGGACAGGCAAAATGGACGGACCTTACTTTGAAGTACGGCCCACACCTTGAGCCCGTACTTTGAGATTCTATTGAGCTGAAGCTAGCCCGTACTTGGAATGTATGTGACATACTTTGAAGTACGTCCCGCACTTTGCCCGTCGACAATTATTTTGTAATAATTAAATTTTCTGATTTTGAGACCTTATAAATAGTTTTCATAGGGTTTTGTGCAACGAGAGCATTCAGTTTTTATTATTTTCCTTACCTTAGTATTGAATACTCTTAGTGCTTGGAGATTTTTAGACAACAAACAATTACAATTACTTTCTTCCAATTTCCATCATTCAAAAGTAAGCATTATGATTTCTATATATTTTTATTATTCTTCTTCTTCTATGAGTAGCTAATTTCTTTACAACGGTTGTGAACCCAAAGATGGGTGTTTTGTGATTGGGAATTGTGATTGATATATGCATAATGGATTGTTAGGGTTTACTTGTTCTTCATTATTCATTAATAGTTAGTGTTTGCAAACATTAACTAACACCATAAACCTTAATTTATTTGGGAAAACAATTAGGGTTTGGTAAGAACTAGTAACAAGAACTCAAGGCTTTAAACTTTGTTTAATAAATTCACTTAGGAATAAGAAGAATTTACTTGGCATAATTAACCATTCTTCATATCAACTTTCTTATATTTGGGAAAATCATAGAAAGAAATAATCTTTATTTATTGGCAGATAGTAGAGATTTACATAGAGCTTAAGTGTATTCATATAACGATCCATTATAAGTATATCAAGATCAATACCCATGATCATACACTTTATCTGACGGGGACACAACCTTGGTTTCTTTTACCATATATTACAAATCAATTAGTTAGCAATTAGTCATAAACAACCAACTTTCTACAAAAATCATCGGAGTAAGACATTAGACCTAAATTAAGCATTCTACGATTTTAGTAACCTTTTCACACCATATTCCCTGTGGGATTCGACCCCAACCTTGTTAGGTTACTATATCTGACATCATCCACTTTACGCTAATCAAAGGCGTAATTTGACTGTATCAATCTGCTGAGATTCACTGGTCCTTCTAGAGAGGATGCATATGAGTTTACAGTGGACATGTACGAGTTATTGCATAGGATAGGGATTGTTTAGACCCACGGGGTCGATTATGTATCATACCAGTTTCGCGGAGACACGAAGACCTGGTTGAGGTACTTCATTTCTTGCAGACCAGAGGGTTATCCTCCACTTACTTGCACACAGCTTTATCAGGCCTTCCTTGAGAAGTATATGCCCCGTGCCTTGAGAGAGGCTTATGTGACTCGCTATTTGTATTTGGCCCATTATTCAGCACCTTTGATTCCTACTGAGCCTGACAGGATTCGACGATTTGTTCGTGGGCTTGCTACTGCTCTTTAGATTCCATGCCTTTAGCTTAAGGCCATGGATGCTTCTTTCCAGTCCATTATTGAGCATGCTTCCTTAGTCGAGGCTGCTAAGGCCTGCGCTTTTAGAGGGGTTAGTGAGAAGAGGCAGCGACAGTTTGGAAGTCATAGTAGTTCTAGCTCGAGAGGCATCGGACAGTCTTCTAAGCAGTATCAGCCCTATTCCGGCTGCCCTGTCTAGTCAGCATTGCAGGCATTTCTAGTGGGCCATCTAGGTAGAAAGCTTCTAAGAGCTCATTTTCTCGACCAGCAGACATAGTTGTTCCAATTGGGTCTTCATTTTCGATCCATCAGGCTCTGCCTCCTAAAGCATGTTCTATATATTGAGTGCCTGGTCATTTTTCTCTAGATTGTCAACGACCCAGGCATGGTTATCAGCCCTAGAGGACTCCGGTAGCTTAAGGTAGCCGAGGTGGTGCTTCCTTGAGATACGGTGCTCAATTAGGACGCAATGGTGTACATATTTCTAAGGGTGGGTTCCAGGTCGGTAGAGGTGGGTCCCATAGTTTGAGAGGTGGATCACAGTCTGGTTGTGGAGGGGCCCAGTGTTATTCGTTTCCAAGTAGACCCGAGGCAGAGGCCTCAAATGCTGTCATTTTAGGTACCACCTTTGTCTAACATAGAGCAACATCAATATTATTTGATCCTGGATCAACTTATTTGTATGTGTCTGCATATGATGTTATTAGTTGGGACTTTACTTGTGATAGCATAGCACGTGTCTGCTCCAGTCAAAGATTATGTTGTGGTTGATCAAATCTATCGGTCGTGCTTGGTTACTTTCATGGGTTATGACACGTGGGTTGACTTGATAATACTTGATATGGTGTATTTCGATATTATTTTGGGTATGACCTGACTTTCTTCTTATCATGTGATCTTAGACTGTCATGCCAAGATAGTCACTTTAGCCATATTGGGCATTCCTAGACTTGAGTGGAGAGGTACTCCTACTCCCGCTCCGAAGAAGATTATTTCCTTTCTTCAAGCAGAGAAATTAGTCAACAAGGGGTGTTTAGCTTATCTGGCTCATGTGCCTGACACTACTGTTGCATCTCTACCCCTTGAGTCCGTTCCCATTGTGAGCGAGTTCGTGGAGGTATTCCCGTTTGATCTGCCAGGTATGCCACCTAATCGCGATATTGAATTTTGTAATAACTTAGATCTGGGCACCCGCCCTATTTCTATTCCGCCATATCAGATGGTACCCACCGAGTTGAGATAGCTTAAGGAGAAGTTCCAGGATTTACTGAGCAAGGGATTTATTAGATCGAGTGTCTCCCCTTGGGGTGCTCCTGTGTTGTTTTTGTAGAAGAAAGATGGATCTATGAGGATGTGCATTGATTATTGCCAGCTGAACAAAGTTACTCTTCGGAACAAGTGTCCTATGCCTCATATTGATGACTTATTTGACCAGCTTCAGGGTGCTTCAGTGTTCTCGAAGATTGACTTGCGTTCAGGCTACCATCAGCTGAAGATCAGGGCTGAAGATATTCCGCAGACAGCTTTTCGAAAGAGAATGGGCATTATGAGTTTCTGGTGATGTCATTTGGGCTTATGAATGCCCCAGCTGCATTCATGACTTTGATGAAAGGCATCTTTATGCCATTCCTTGACTCTTTTGTGATTGTGTTTATTGATGATATCTTGGTGTATTCCAAGAGTTGAGAGGAGGATCAGAACCATCTTTGCACTGTGCTTGGGTTATTAAAGAAGAATAGTTTGCTTGCTAAGTTTTTGAAGTGTGAGTTTTGGTTGGAATCTGTGGCGTTCTTAGCCCACGTTGTGTCTAAGGATGGGATCATAGTGAATCCTTAGAAGATTGAGGTTGTGAGGGATTGGTCGAGGCCCATTACTGATCGAGATTCGTAGTTTTGTGGGTTTGGCCAGTTACTCCCTTTGATTTGTGAAGGGTTTCACTTCTACTGCTTCGTCATTGACCAGGTTAACTCAAAAGGATGTTCCCTTCCAATAGTTCAATGATTGTTATAAGAGCTTTCAAAAGCTCAAGACCTTTTTAACTTGAACCCTGATTCTAGCATTACCTGTGGAGCATAAGGATTTCTCAGTTTATTGTGATGTATCCAGTGTGGGTTTGGGTGCTGTTTTGATGCATGAGGGTAGAGTCATAGCCTATGCTTCCTGTTAGTTAAAGATCCATGAGAGGAATTACTCTACCCATGATTTGGAGTTGTTCGCTTTGGTCTTCGCTTTGAAGATCTTGAGGCACTACTTGTATGGTGTCAATTATGAGGTTTTCACTAATCACGATAGCCTTCAGCACGTGTTCACCCAAAGAGATCTCAATTCTAGGCAGCACCGATAGATGAAGCTCCTGGAGGACTATGACATCTCTATTCTTTATCATCCAGGGAAAGCCAATGTTGTTGCTAATGCTTTGAGTTGCAAGGCCACGAGTATGGGGAGTTTAGCTCGTTTGTTTGTTTTCGAGCATCCATTAGCCACGGAGGTTTAGACTCTAGCCAACAATTTCGTTCCTCTTGATAATTTAGCTCCAGGCAGAGTTTTAGCTTGTGTGGAGGTGAGATCATCCTTGTTAGATCAGATCAGGACTCATCAGTTTGAGGATGCTCAATGGAGCAAGATTCGAGATAGGTTTCTGAAAGGTGAGGCTAAGATTGATTCTGAGGGTACTTTGAGGATTAAGGGGCGGATGTGCCTTCCTCGTATTTGTGAATTGATTCATTTCATTTTGACTGAGGCCCATAACTCTCGATATTCCATTCATCCGGGGGCAACTGAGATGTATCGTGATTTGAGGCAGCATTATTGATGGCACTGCATGAAGAGGGATATAGACGATTTTGTGGCTAAGTGTGGCAATTGTCAGCAAGTTAATTATGAGCACCAGTGACCCGGTAGTGTACTTCAGAGGATTCCCATTCTCGAGTGAAAGTGGGAGAGAATTGCTATGGATTTTGTTGTGGGTCTTTCGAAGACCCTGGGTAAGTTTGATTTGATTGAGGTGATAGTTGATCGGTTGAATAAGTCCGCTCATTTCATTCCAGTTTAGGTTCTTGATTCTGCGGAGAAGTTAGCCAAGTTATACATTCGTGACATTATGGGATTGCACGGGGTTCCTGTTTCTATCATATCTGATTGGGGTACTATCTTCACTTTCCATTTCTGGAGAGCTTTTCCTGATGAGTTGGGTACCCGAGTGGATCTTAGTATAGCTTTCCACCCCCAGACCGATGGGCAGTCCGAGCGAACCGTTCATGTGCTCGAGGATATATTGAGGGCTTGCGTTATAGACTTTAGTGGTCACTAGGATCAGTACTTACCGTTGGCAGTGTTTGCGTATAACAACAATTATCACTCGAGTATTGACATGGCGCCTTTTGAGGCTTTGTATGGTAGGAGATCTAGATCTCCGGTTGGTTTGATACATTTGAGGTTCGACCTTGGGGTATGAATCTATTAAGTGAGTCTCTTGAAAAGGTGAGGGTCATTCAGGACAAGCTTTTGGCAGCTCAGAGCCTACAGAAGAAGTATGCAAATCAGAAGGTCCGAGATTTAGATTTCATCATTGGTAATTAGGTTCTATTGAAGATTTCACCCATGAAGGGTATTATGAGATTTGGGAAGAGAGGTAAGTTGAGTCCGAGGTATATTGGGTCATTTGAGATCCTTGATCGTGTGGGCAATGTTGCTTATGAGTTGGCCTTGCCAGCGGGCTTGGCAGGCGTTCATCTAATTTTCCATGTGTCTATGCTGAAAAAGTATAATGACGATGGTACTTATATTATTCGTTGGGACTCGGTGTTGCTTGATGAGAAACTGACTTATGAGAAGCAGTCTATTGCGATTTTTGATAGGCAGGTTCGAAAGTTGAGGTCTAAGGAGATAACTTTGGTGAAGGTGCAATGGAAGCATCATCCTATTGAGGAGGCCATTTGGGAGACTGAGTCCGACATGCGTAGCCGATATCCTCAGTTGTTTGCCGATTCAAGTACTTTTTCGTTCTTTTTCCTTCGTCACTCAAGGACAAGCAATAGTTTAATTGGTATATGAGGTAACGACCCGCTTGGTCGTTATAGTCTTTTCGGTACTTTTGACCCTTCCCCAAGCTTGTTTAGCTCACATTTGATCCGACGAAACCGTTGACACACTTCTCAAAGTTTTTGGATATACTTTGGGTAACTTTGTGGGAAATTTAGGCTTAAAGCGAAAAAGAGTTGATTTGGGCTTAAAGCGAAAAAGAGTTGACTCATAGTTGACTTTTGTGTAAACGAACCTTTTTCAAAAATTTGTCGATTCTGAGAGATCCGGATGGTCCTTTAGAACTTGTGTGTATATTCGGTTCCGTTCCCAATGCACCCTGGTGCATTTTGGGACATGGGTTGGGAAGCTGGTTTTGATGTATCGGGGGTTGACTCGATCAACGAGACCTCTATTGGAAATTCTGAGGTCACGTGTACGTTCGTAGCATGTTTTTATGTATGTCAGCATATATGGTATGTGAGCAGATGGCCTCGGGTGAGAGTCGGGATTTCGGATTGAATTAGTGAAAACTTGGAAATTTTTAGTGTCTGGTGCCTGCTATGGCGGCACCAGGACCGCGACAGCGACTGCTTTAACGGCTTGTGTATTTTGGGCAGGACCGCTGAAGCGCTAGAGTGGGCGCGGAAGTGGGTAACGGGTAGTTAGATTCATTAAATGAGTGTTAAAAGCAATAAGCGGGTGACGGGCAGTTAGATTCATTAAATGAGTGTTAAAAGCACTAAGTGTTTCATTCAATACCATTCCTACTTTAGAGCTTTTTGGGAGCATTCAAGGCTATTCTTTATAAAATATCATTGTGGTAAGTTCCTTCACCTTCCTTTCCATTCCATGTTGCATTATTCACCTTAGGAATCCATTGAGCATGCTAGTTTCCTTAAGAAATGGTGGATTGAAAGAGGGTTTTGCGGGTTCATTATTCTAGGCTATTAAATCTTGATTTATTGATTGGTTTAGCTTCATTAAGCATGGAATTGATAATTAGAATTTATTATTGCATGATTCCTTCCTAATTACTGGCTAATTTATGGAATTGGAAGTTAGGGTTCATACCCAAATTTGGGGGTTTTGCCTAGAATACAAATTTAAGTGATTTGTTAGTTCTTCTGCCTTATAATTGATGAAATTGATCACCTAGAACATTAATTTCATGTTGAGACCTATAGATTCCTTATTCCATCTTTCTAGTTCATAAACCCCATTCCATAGGTTGGGATTTGGGTCTTGAATAGAAGTAAGGTTTGAATGATGTTTCTTCTTGATTCTAATTTCATAATTCGGATATGATTAGACTTCTATTATCTCGAGACTCAAAGGAAGGGAAAGACTAAGGTTTGACTATTGGAGACTTTGTTGCTCGGCTCTCCAGGTAGGTTACAGTTTACCTGATGGTGAGACTTCGATTAGTGAAGCGTATGTTTAGATGATATTGTCAGAGAATGGATGTAAACCTTCGAGTATAAAGTTGGGTTGTATATTGTCTTAGGTTGTTCCTTGTTGTATGATTTGGGTGTTAGCCACCCCATTATATTGTTGATTTATCTTGATCTATTTAATTATTGGCTCGTTGCCACGTTGAGACATTGGGTATTGGTGACTAGTGATAGATCATGACTACGATATTGCGGTGCTTTACTTGATTTGATACTGAGATGAGAATTGTGATTCCATTGTGGCTTATTGTGTAGCCTTATTATTGATATTAATGGTGTGCCATGTGTGGCACTGTTGGGATTGAATTGGTGGTTCATAGTACATTGCATCTTGTTCATATTCATTTCCATGATATATTGATATTGCATTGTTATGGTACTGATAATGATAAGTGAGAGAGCATAGCCTCCGAGGTCTTTGCCGGAGAACATAAAAAAGAGATGAGAATCTGTGATCCGAGGTCATTTACCGGAGCGGAATGAGTGTACGTTTCTAGAGGTTTCTTGCTAGGAACGAATGAGTGCTCAATGCCCGAGGTCTCTTACCGGGATAAAAAGAGTGCTCGTCATCGAGGTTGTTGCCGGGACGAGTGGTACATAGACTTCGCAGGTCCCTCATAGGTTGTGCTGCCGAGATGTGATGTTCCATCGATCGGAGTACATGTGTACAGTGCATATGCATTGCATTCATCATGCATACATTATTGCATTGCATTGTACCTTTTGGTTTCTACGTGATATTGTTGCGATATGATTGCGATGTACTCGTTCGGATTGGTTGTCTGAGAGACTTGGCACAGTTGGGTTTAGATGCTATAACATAGGTGATGACTTATTGTGATATAATTGTGATGTACTAGTTCGGATTAATTATACTGAGACTTGGCACAGTTGGGTTTAGATTGCTACAACATAGGTGATGACTTGTATCGTGGATATGGATTCGTGTTGACTTGTACTTTGTTTACGTGTTTATCTTGCTTTGTTGTCTTTATACACGTTAGCTAGTCGTAGTCGGCCTATGATACCTACCAGTACTTGTTGTTTGTACTGACCTCCACTTGCTGTATTCTTTTATGAATGCAGAGTACCAAGTTGGATCCACTTCTATCCCTCGTGGCTAATATTCACGGATTGCTGATTCGAGTCTCTTCAGGGTCAGCATGAGGACGTTCGCTGCCCGAAGACTCTTTCTACTATTATGTCTTTCTTTCCACTCTCTAAACATAGCCTATCGAGTATCATATGGATTTTCATCCCCATGTAGTATAAAACCAATCACCATAAAGCCTTCGAACAACATCCAAAAGATGGCTTTTGTAGTTTCATGATCTAGATAGTACCTGCAGTTGAAAAATTCAAAGCATATAAGATTAAGAGGAAAAAAACTTTAGGAAAACTTAATAAAAGAGAATCTTCCAGCTTCCTCAGACACGATGAAAACCCAACCCATCGAATCTGTATCTCCCGGCTATAGACCATGATATCCCCGTGCCTGTGCAGGTACCGATGCAGGTGCAGCAGGATGGTTCTGAGCTGGATCAAAGTTGGTGTGGATGGTTGTGACTCAGGCTCAGAGCTACTATCTCTAAGGCGCAAATTAGATACACTGGGAGGTGTACCACGTGGAGAAGGAGAAGGAGACAAAGTGTCCGATGTAGTAGGAGATCTGCCCCGTGGTGGGAAATACATAGGTGTAGGTATAAAAGTAGGATGGGTAAATGAGGGCGGCTGAGGTGGTGCCGCCTGGAAGACCCACTGACCAGACTGGGGCTGCATAGTAGAACCAGGCATAAAAAAAAGGAGTTGGAGTAGAGTACATATGTGGAGCGGAGGGAATGGACTAACTACTAGTAGTTATAGGATCTATAGGTCTCTTATCTTTTTTTTTTCTTACCAGTACCTCGACCCCTACCTCTACCTCTACCTTGATCACTACCACATGATGACATCTGTCTACAAATTTAAGTTAGTATAAATTAACTAATATAATTGACAAGTACAGAAAGTTAATTACGTTAGAATAAAAATTTAACAAGTATAGAATTGTTTAATTACCAAGTATAGAAGAAACTAACATGTAACTAGTCATTCTCCCACTCATCCTCGCTTGTTTCATTTTCATCAGATGATTCTTCCCCATTGCTTGTTTCAGGTCCATCGGTTGATTCTTCCTCAACATTTTCTATGATAGTTACATCATCTTCATCAACTTCTTCTAATATGTTTTGAGGATGTTCCAGACTATTTTCTAACTCTGTGTCCATCGTTTGATGAACAAATGGTACATCATTTTGATATGCCACGTCTAACGCATTATCGACCTCAATCCTCCCCACAGGCTTAGTCTTTATAACCACCCACCAATCAGCCTTATCTCTACGCAAAGGATATGGAGCATAATACACTTGCTTAGCATTTTGTGCAATTATAAAGGGATCACAACGATTGTATTGTCTTGTGTGTTTAACATCAATTATGTTTTGTTGACGATTCACCCTTGTACCTCTTTGGCTTGGATCAAACCACTTGCACCGAAATAATGTTATTTTCTTCTTAGGGTAACCTGGATACATAAGTTGTAATCCTACAACACACAGTAATAATCAATTGTTACATCGCTACTATTAGGATCGCCTTTAATGCACACTCCACTATTATTCATCTTCTTATATTGAGAAATTTCTTCGGTTTGAAACTGGTAACATTCACAATGTACATTTTCATTGTCTTAACTTCACTGCCTGGTCCGAGAGCTATATCTTCCACAAATTGGGTATGTTCTCCTGTATGATAAACCTATATAATAAGGAGGAAAATTAAAAATCAATAACTTATATATAGCCTACATTTAATTATAATTATGCAATGAACTTCCACACTTAAAAAATTGTACAACCAATGGGAAAACTTCAAATATATGGCTTCATAGCCCTCAAGTTCTATAAAGTAACTGTTCGATATATGCAAGATTTTCACTCGTTTCACCCTTATCAATTACTCATGTAATTCAGTAATATAATTCGACACTCACTAAATATATACTTGAATTTCAGGGCAATTGAGCAAAACATGTGTCACGGCTGATTGTCTCTCCGTGCTACTCATGGTTCGTTTTGGAGGCTTTTTAGAACCTCATCCTGGTTGATTAAAGATGTACATTGGTGGGTAGTTAGGATCAACCCCACCCTTATCATTACGGTTGGGCCTATTTCTCATACACAATATTTGCTCTTCAAAATAATATGAACAGAAATGCACTGTTTCCTTTGCGAGATACGCTTCGTAAATAGATTCTTTAGTCTTACATCTCTGCTTAGCCAATTTTTTGCATTTGCCAATGGTCCTGCACATGTTTAATATCATGTTATATAATAATTAGTTAAAAAAATACATTAAAGAAAGAGGTAGTAAGTTTGGGTTCCTTACCTTTCGAAAGGATACATCCACCTAGTTTGAACCGGGCCTCCAAGGATTGCCTCTTGTACAAGATGAATGGGAAGATGTTCCATCACATCAAAAAACTCACATCGAAAGATCTTCTCGAGCTTAGTTGTAATGACTGGCGTATTGTGTTCGATTCTTTGAAGGTTTTCTACTGTCAAAGTGTTAGATCATAAATTCTTGAATAATAAACTTAACTCTGTGATTGGTTTCCATATTCTTTCCGATAGACGGCTAAATGCAATAGGAATTAAAGTTTCCATGAAAACATCGCAATCATGACTTTTCATACCAATCAATTTTCCTTCATTCATATCATCACGCTTGTCAAAATTGGATGCATACCCTACGCATCCGCAAATTCTTAACCAGTCGACAAATCTCTCGTTTCTCCTCCAAAGTGAATGAAAAACTAGCCTTGGGCTTGAACACTTTATTATTCACTAACTCTTGCAAGTTCAATTCAGGGCACCTACAATATTCCTTGAAGTCCAATCTAGCTTTTGGGTTATGTTTTTGTCTTGCCTTTAACATACATAAGAGTGTTGAACAAATTATCAAAGTAATTTTTTTAATATGCATCACATCAAGATTATGCCATAGAAGATTATCCTTCCAATACGTTAACTCCCAAAATATGCTCTATTTAGTCCAATTATGTTCAACACCAAGGGGCAACTTTTGTGATCTGAGGCAAGGGACAAACCCTCCCCCAAATTTCCTCTCCTGACAATGCTCGAGATGGAGGATCATTTTCAGTTTTATTCTTTCTAAATGCTTGTTTCATTTTCCTGAATTCGTGATCCATAGGCAAGAACTGACGATGACAATCAAACCATGAATTTTTATGGCCATGTTTTAAAGTGAATGCTTTACTATTTTCCATGCAATACGAACAAGCTAGCTTTCCAGCAGTCATCCAACCAGACAACATCTCATACGCAGGAAAATCATTAATAGTCCACATCAAAGAAGCATGCATATTGAAATTGCTCTTAGTTGATACATCATATGTCACTACACATTCACACCACAATTGTTTTAACTCATCAATCAAAGGTTGTAGATAGACATCAATCAAAACTTTTGGAGTACGGGGACCAAGGATAACACAATTTAGGAATATGTAAGGACTTGTCATACACATCTCAGGCAGTAGATTATACGGAGTAAGAAATATAGGCCAACAAGAATAGGGTGCAGCCGAAACAGAGTATGGTGTGAAACCATCCGCACACAAACCCAAATGAATGTTTCTTGGTTCACTAGCCAAATTAGGATAAGTTCTATCAAAATGTTTCCACGCTTCTCTATCCGATGGATGACACATAACACCAGGTGTCCTTCTATTTTCATTGTGCCATCTCATGTGAGAAGCAGAACTCGGCGATGCAAGCAACCTCTTTAACCTAGGTATAACAGGTAAATAATGCATCGCCTTAATTGGAACCATCTTCCCACTAGGTGTCTGCCTATAACACGCATGTCCATATAATTTACATTCATTTAAGTCGGCATCTTGCTTATAGAACAACATACAACCGTTTGGACAACAATGAATTCTATCATACGACACTCCTAATTCAGAAACTAATCTATTTTCTTGATAGTAACTCGTAGGTATGTCAAATTCCGGACTAGCTAGTTCCCCCATAAGCTTAATCGTTGAGTCCATAGCAACTTCAGCAATAGTCCAATCGGATTTGATATTAATCATTCTAACTGCAACAAATAACTTAGAATGCTGACTCCCAACCCAAAGTGGATGAATGGCCTCTTCTAATTCTTGATAGAAGCCCATTGCCTCTTCATTAGGAGGTTGCTCAAAATTTTGCTTAGGTTCAAACCTAGACTGTACGCCAAAAACATCATTAACCATATCATTAACTCGATCATATTGGACATGACTATATTCTTATGACCTACTACTTTCACCAACAACCATATTATAAAATATACCATTGACCCCATCTGTCTCCCCATGATCAGTCCAAACATAATATTTGTCCTTAAACTCATGACTATATAAATGAACCCTAACCGCTTCCCATTTCAAATACTTCTTACACTTGCAACAAGAACAAGGACACCTAATTATCCCTTCATTTTGAAAGGTTGCATGTGTGATAAACCCGTTAACACCTTCAACAAATTCATCCTGCACACCTTCACGATCACTGTTATTCATATTACACATCCACATACGATCCATCTACAAATATATGCCCACAAATTATTGAGGTTATCGAAATATATTATAACTTATGAATTCTAACATAAAATATAACTTAACAAAGCACAATCCCAACTAATTCTAACTTTGAATTCTCAATAACAATTCTAACTTTAATAACTGATGGATTCTAACTTTAATATAACTCTAAAAAGCACAATCCCAACCAATTCCAACTTTGAATTCTCAATAACAATTCTAACTTTAATAACTTCTGGATTCTAACTTTAATATAACTTTGAAAAGCACAATCCTAACCAATTTAAAAAATTGAAAAGTAAATCTAGTCAAATAAAGTCTACATTTTAGTTTAGAGGTTACAGAAATATTTTAAGTTAACAATTCTAACTTTGAAAAGCACAATCCCAACCAATTCTAACTTTGAAATTCTCAACAACAATTCTAACTTTAATATCTTATGGATTCTAACTTTAATATAACTTGGAAAAGCACAATCCCAACCAATTCTAAAAGTTGAAAAGTAGACCTAGTCAAATAAAGTCTACATTTTAGTTTTGAGGTTATAGAAATATTATAACTTAACAATTCTAACTTTGAAAAGCACAATCTCAACCAATTCTAATTTTGAATGATCAATCACAATTCTAACTTTAATAACTTATGGATTCTAACTTGAATATAACAATCCCAACCAATTCTAAAAATCGAAAAATAAAACTAGTCAAATAAAGTATACATTTTTGCATAAATTCAACATCAATAATATTACGAATGATGATAGCTAAGCTAACACAAATACATTGACAATGAATATAAAAAATAGCACAATCTCAAGCAAAAAGAATATATGAAAAGTAGACTAGTCAAATAAAGTTTATATTTTTTCACAAATTCAACATCAATAACTTAAAAAAGCCCAATCCCAACCAATTCTAACTTTGAATTCTCAATAACAATTCTTACTTTAATAACTTATGGATTCTAATTTTAGTATAACTTTGTAAAGAACAATGCCAACCAATTCTAACTTTGAATTCTCAATAACAATTCTAACTTTAATAACTTATGGATTCTAACTTTTATTCTAAAAATTGAAAAGCAAATCTAGTCAAATAAAGTCTACATTTTAGTTTTGAGGTTATCGAAATATTATAACTTAACAATTCTAATATTGAAAAGCACAATTTCAATTCTAATCTTGAATCCTCAATAACAATTCTACTAACTTATGAATTCGAACAAAAAGCACAATCCCAACCAATTCTAAAAATCAAAAAATAAAACTAGTCAAATAAAGTATACATTTATGCACAAATTCAACATCAATAATATTACAAAAAATGATAACTAAGCTAACACAAATACATTGAATATGAACATAAAATATAGCACAATCTCAAGCAAAAAAAAAAAGAAAAAAAAGAAATGTAAACTAGTCAAATAAATTTTACATTTTTTCACAAATTCAACATCAATAACATTACAAATTATGTTTAACAAAGCTAAATAGACAAATAAAACTAAAATTAAAAGAATTTTAAAAAGCCCTAATCTGAAAGAAACTAACCTCAATTTAGAAGTTCAAAATGGGGCTCGGGTAAGCGAGGCTGGGCTGCACAGGTGAAGGTGGTGGGCGGCGCGCACTTAGGGTATTTTTTAAGAGGGAAGTGGGTTTTTTTAGGAAATAGGGAAATGGGAGGAAGAATCCGTGTGGGTCTTCTTGTATTAAAAAAAACCCACGGACAAATCGACTCAGTCGGTACATTTTTTAAATTTTGTTTTCCCGATTTGAAAAAAAATAATTACAAAACCGATGTCATCCGTCGGTTTATTTAAAAATAATAATTTATTAATATTTTAAAAAAAATGAATTATAAATTATTTAACATATTTTTAAAATTAAAACCGATGTCGTCTGTCGATTTTTAATTATTTAATTTTTTTTTAATAAAACCGACGTCCCACGTTGGTTTTTGAAAAAAAGAATTTTGGCGGAATTATAAGTTCAAAATTCTGCGAAAAAAAACTGACGTTGTCCGTCGGTTTTTTAATAAAAAAAATATTTGAAATACACAAAATCGATGCACTGTGTCGATTTTCCGTCAGTTTTTCCAAGCGACGCAGTCCGTCAATTTTTTTTTCGTCGAATTTTGACAGTTTTTTAGTAGTGAAAAAAAGTTCCGCTTGTCTTCCAAAGATTGAGATTGGCTAGAGAAAAAGATTTAGTACTAATCTAGCTTTTGGACATATACAGATTTGGTTGAAACTTAAAAAAATAGTTTTCGTAGCTTTTGAAAGTTGAAGTTGTGTTTAGACATGCATTTTACATGAAAAAAAGTTGAAGTTTTGTGCGTGGAAAACTGGTTTTTGCAATTTGAAAATTTTCTTCAATATTTTTTAAAACAGATCAAATTTCATGAACAAATTAAACAATGTTTTCAATTTTATTTGATTTTTTTAAAAAAAATATCTATGTCCAAGTGGAAGTTAAATATTTTGGAATCGAAGAAGGTGATTCATTACATACAGAGCTCCTTCTTTTAAGTTTATAAGGAATTAATTCACTAGTTATACGTCAAATGAGTTTTCACTAGATTCTCAAATTTTATATTGCTTCAAGTGTGTTTTTGTAACAACCCGTTTGGTCGTTATAGTCTTTCTGGCATTTTCACACTTTTCCGAGCATTGATTAGCTCATTTTGACCCGAGGGAACCGTTGGCATGCTTCTCGAGGTGTCTAGAACGGATTCGGGCAACTTTTGTGAAAAATAGGCATAAAGTGAAAAATGATTGACCCAAAGTTGACTTTTGGGTAAACGGGCCTTTTTCGGAACTCCGTCGATTCCAAGAGCTCTGGATGGTTGTTTAGAACTTGTGTGTGTATTTGGTTCAGTTCCCAATGCACTCGGATGCATTTTGAGACTTGGGTTGGAAATTGGAATTAAGGCGTCGGGGGTTGACTCGGTCAACGAGACCTCCGTTGGAAATTCCGAGGCCACGGACGCGTTCGTAGCGTGTTTTTATGTGTATCTATGTGTATGGTATGTGAGTAGACGGCCTCGGCAATTAGTCAAAAAATCGGATCAAATGGTGAAACTTGGGAAAGTTTCTGGTGTCTGGTGCCCGCTTTGGCGACACCAGCACCGCGGTAGCGGTACCGCTGGAGCGGTAGCCGTGCCGCTAGAGTGGTCGAGTGATTATCGCCTTTACCGCTGAAGCGGCACCGTTGGGGGCTCCCAGTGCCGCTAAAGCGGGTGACGGATAGTTTGTATAATTAATGAAGTGTTAAAAGCCCTTAGACCCTCATTTATTTCCATTTCGAAATGAGAGCCTTGGGGAACTATTCTTGGAGAGATTTTGGGAATCTTCTTGGAGGTAAATCTTGCTAATTCCTTTACTCTTCCTTTAATCATAAATCATCTTAGATCCCCCTCTTTCCTTTAATAATCCCTTAGTAATGGAAGTTGGAAGAGGGTTTTGATGAATCTAAGCTTATTAATCCTATATCTTCCATTTCTAGTGTTGAATTTCGGAATCAAAGAGTTAGGGTTTATACAAATTGGGGGTTTTACTTCAAATTCGAAATTGGGTAAATCTATGGGTTAAATTAGCAAGTAATGGTTGGGTTATGATCACTTAGCACTTAATTTTATATTTTGCTTCCGAATTTCCCATGTTTCCATTATGGGCCCGTTTCCCCAATTTCTAGGGTTAGAATTGACCTAACTAGAATGTTAGCAATATTAGCATCATTCTTCATGATTTCTAATCTAGATTTCGATTATGCTTAGACTATTTTGGTTCTGAAGTTCAGCGGAAAGGCAAGGCACAGGAGTGAGTTATTGGTGTTGCGGTTCGACCATCTAGATAGGTTATGGCTTACCTTTGGTGAGACTTCGTATAGCAAAGCACATATTTAGATTATATTGTAGGAGACAAAGATGTCAACCTTCGGGTATGAAATTGGGATGGATATTGCCTTAGGTTGGGCCCTGTTGTGTGTTGGGGCTAGCCATCCCGTTGTGTTGTGATTTGTTTGTTCTATTGTGTTGGCTTGATGCCATGAGTTATTGATAGATATTGGATTTTGTTATCATCTTGATTATCATATTATTGGCGTACCCACTGTTGGTACTTGTGATTCGGTCATATTGTTGGCGTACCCACTGTTGCTACTTGTGATTCGATTATATTGTTGGCATACCCGCTGTTGGTATTTGTGATTCAGATATATTGTTGGCGTACCTATTATTGGTACTTATGATATTGAGCATGATTATTGATGTTAATACATGCATTGCACGCACTCCCACTTTCATGATACATTGTTGAGATACTGATGATGTTTGATGAAACACTTGATAAGCTGGGCTCGATTTTACTTGAGTGACGTGAGATGGCCAATGTCTGATGTTAATCCCGGAATCGTTGATTATGGCCAATGTCTGATGTTAGTTCTGAAATTGTTGATTGAGTGAGTGCATGGACTCCGCGGGTCTCCCGGGGTGGTGCCAGTGAGAACCCCTATGGGCAAAGATCTGGGGTCCCATCTGTCTGTTGGGCAAAGATCCGGGACGGGTGACACTTAGACTTCGCGAGTCACACTGGGTTGTGCTACCGAGACGTCGATATTTCTGTCCGGAGTACATGTGTACACAATATTTGCATGGCATTGCATTGCATTCATACACTACTACATTGCATTATGACTTGATTTTGAGATGTTTGGTGTTGTACTTGTGATGTTGGATTTGGATTGAATATATTCAGACTTGGCACATTTGGGATTAGATGCTTTACATCGGCGATGACGGATACTTAGACTTGATTACATTGACTTATACTTGTTGGTTTATCTGCTTATCTGCTTTATTATCTGAGTTGTGTTACCTATGCTTAGTCGGCTGATGATGCCTACCAAGATCGTTGATTGTACCGACCGCACTTCGTCGCATTCCTTTATGAATGCGAGTACCAAATCGGACCCACCGTGACGCGTGGTCGATAGTCGCTTCAAAGATTATCTTAGTCTCCGAGGCGAGCATGGCCGTTCGCTGCCTTGAAGACTTCTCTATCTTTATGTCCTATTCTATCCAGAGACATAGACACTTATGTTTTAGTATTCTATACTTGTACTATTCCCTTTTTTAGATGCTCTTGTATTATTCAGACTAGATCCTGGGGTTATTATTATCATTCTGCAGTATCTTATTCTATATATATCAATCATAAAGACTTACATATCTACTTTTTCGTTGATTGGTTATATATTTGGGACTTTATTTATTGTTGGTTGAGGGTTCGCTTACCAAGGTGAGAATGTAAGTGCCCGCATGGCTTAGGCAAAATAGGTTGTGACAAGTTAGTATCAGAGCCCTAGGTTACTCAGTCTTTAATATAAGAGCGTGTCTAGTAGAGTCTTGTGAATCGGTACGATGAGCTCCGTACTTATCTGCGAGAGGCTACAGGGCATTTAGAAAATCTCACTTTCTTTTCATTCTTCGTGCTACTTTATTCAAATTGGTATCTGACCCTTATCTCTTCTCTCACAGAAGGTGAGCACTCGAGCTAAGATGGCACAGTGAGGTCGGCGAGCTGGCGCCGGCTTACACGAGGCACACCCCGAGTAAGTCTTGCGACGGGGGACATGGCAGAGTGAGAGGCCGAGGGGCTACCCCAGCCAGGGGTAGAGCTCCTGCGGTGGGACAGTGGCGAGAGAGGTCTCTATCTCCCGAGCTCGAGTATCAACCGGATAGAGATCAGGCCGCAGAAGATGGTGCGGCTCCAGTACGAACACAGCCGGAGGTTACTTCTAACCAGGCTGTGTATGACACTATGGCCAGGATTTTACTTCATCTTGATGCCCAGCAGGTGGCGGTCGGTGTTACTACTCCCAGTGGGGGTTCACAGCCTAGGGTTGGGGTGCAGACCCATAAGTAGGGACCTACGCGGGCAGCATATCCCGTCACAGCTATGGCTCCACGCATTGATGCGATACCCGCTCCTGGTGATGATATTAGGCCTATGGAGTGTCACACCCCAATCTTGATAGGGCATGATGGGCACCCGACCCCTTACTCAGAGCCGAGCGAACCCGCTGGTTCTCGTTATATTCATAATCTCACTGGACTCTTAAATCACGAAATGAAATGCATAATGAAAGCTTTTCAAAACATTCTTTTCGTCGTTCTCAAATCAAGTAAAATCGAATCATATGAAATTTGTAGCATAATGCATAATGATACATCGGCTTGCGAGCCGCTTACAAATCGACATGCTATATACGTGACTCCGTCCGCAAAGTCTCTAACATCAATCAAGATACCATAACATAGATACTCCGACTCGGCAACACTCCGAAGAAATGGAGCTTGCCAATCCAAACTGGAACATCTTCTAAAGAATACCCTCTACTCATCCGTATACACTCGTGTGGCATGAAACGCGGCGTCCACAAGAAGGGACGCGCACGAGCAATACTTACCGACTTACCGGTATCTCGTTAGTCGGCTCCTTTTCCCTTACATTCACATCATTTTACCTCTCTTACTTTTACGGTGCCTTCAAAACAAATCCACACTTCGAACTTCAATCCTTACTTTCAATTTTAAGCCTAATATGTTCCTTTCATCGATTCACTTAATGTCCATACTAAAATGTATAACGATAACAACTATATCATTTCCGTATAACTCTCACTTTTTGTTTTAGGGTCTATACTTGTCACATCTTAGGATTCGTCATTTCAATCTCTACACTTATGCTTTTCTTACTTGCTTCCCCCCTTTTAGGGTCTTACTTATATCATTCGCAAATCCATTACCTCACCTCCAATCTTGAATTGATGTATCCCTTTCCTCAATTCCTTTATTATACTGCACCATATTCATGCCATTTCCCATAATTTATAGTTGCAGTAATTCATGTGTGAAGTATTAACATACTCATCTCGCAGTTGCGTAATTCGATGAGTACATAACGTAGCAATCCAATCAAGGATGTATTTTGTTTAGCTCAATCGTTAATTATGAGTCAATGTTTACCTCCGCTCCAATTAACAACTCGTCCCATGGGATACTCGTGTAATAGTATGTCTAACCGTCGTACCGTCCACAAGTAGGTCACTTATCCCATTCTTCAATAGTCGGCATTCATTTTGGTAGCGTCATCTTCCCCTTTCTTTCCATCTCAAGTTATTTCTCTCTTTCCCGTAATCGACTTACGAACCGTAAATGTATTTCCCTTAAACCGCCATCTGTCTTATCAAGGATCTAAGTCTCTGTGCAACTAATACCCCCTTTGTACGTCATACTCTTTTATTCTTGTGTTGTACTCAGCATTGATTTCAAAGACAATCATAATCATATCTTTACTTGTTATTGGTGATAGCCTTACTTTATCGCTTTATCGTCATATGGTGAACTCGTAACTCATAGCCACATTTTTCTTTCCAGCTTATTCCGTTATGTACTTTACTTGTTCTATCTTAGTATAGGATATCCGTAGGAGACGCATCGTCCTTTTCTTTCTATACCCATACTTACTCCGTTATATAATTAATCCTTTATTCCTCGCACCAGGAACCCTATTCTTAACTCAGTACCGCTTTGTCCTTCAAAATATATTACTTCTATACAATCCATTCTTCGTCTCCAACATCCCTACTTTTTCCCTCTCATCCTTATTATCTTTGATCCTTTTCCTAACAATCGTTCTATTTAGTCATTCATCTTTCCGTAATCTTAGTCTTTTACATCCAGCCAAAATATCATTCGTGATCTCGATTCTCCGCCACTACTTTGCTATGTCACCTTTCTCTGATTTCCTTTTCGAGTTGACTTCCTCTTCCCTCATGCTTGCTATCACTCTGTCATTGCAAAACCTCATCTTGAACTTTCCCTAACAAGGTCTTATAAGCTTTCTTATCCACTGCTTCATGGCTCGCTTATTGGTTTCACCCTTGCATTCCCTCTCTATTCACATAGAACATGTCACATCTTTAGTCGTTTCCTCGCTATACTTTACTTACTTTGTATTACAGTTCTTGCTACGTTCTCATTATACCCCAATCATAATCAATTCTATAGAGTACCACTTCTTGATAGATCTCATTCGTAACTCTTGCATAAAAGCAGAATAAATCTCGTGGAGTAAGCATACTTAACTTTGTAACTCTTTGATTGACCTATTACACTTACCACGTAGGTTGTCTTACCCGAGTTATTCACATTAGATTTACAAACCTTCGTATTCTATGCCTGTCGACGTCATCTTTGTTACTTCATTTTACTAATAGACTCGTCGTATTTCACTTGTAGTTATCCATCCCAATCGATACTTCAGTATCACACTCTATTAGAGTTAACCTTTCTTTTTTTAAATCATATTTTAGTACTACCAATCTTCCTAATTTTCTCTGGTATTTCTCTTTACCATAAATATCATTCCGTGTAATCATCCTTACCTTCCTCTTTCCTTTCATACAGTTATCTTTTAATGCTTCCTTTCCTTTTGCACTTTAGTTCTGTCCTTGGTCTTCTTTGGATCTCAATTTCGTTATGTTCTATTTAGCTTAACTCAACGATACTTTCATAGCTTGCCTTATGTCCTTTCACTCTTATCATTCCTTAACATTCTAACTTGAGTTGCCTTGCACTTTCCCTCAATTCATCTGTAATATCATAGGCGTATGTCCTTCGCTTATCATCCTACCTTTGGCCTCAACTCTTCGCGTAGTCCCTTCATATTGTATCGCCTTATTAACGCAACCCTACTATTCCCCTCAATCCAACTTGTATACAACTATCTCCATAGCCCGACATCTATAATAGGTCAAGGTTAGAGTAGTATCTATATGCGTATACTCTTTAACTTGACTTAAATGTATAAGTAATCCCATAATCCTTTCGATACTTTAATATCTTTGAATTTGTCATAATAACCTTCTCTTCGTATAACTCACCTTCCTTACGTAGATCATTAACCGAGCCATGCCAAATCCATAACTCCTCTAAAGCAACACATCCCACTTATTGTCTATTTACGATATTTCCTTTTCACGCTTTTCCTTCGTTAGGTGTACCTAACCAAATGACTTCGATTTTGAAAAATTCGGCGAGTCTCCTTTATAATTCTTACTATCCAAAACACCGCATGCAAACAAATACAAAGAATGCCTCGCGAGGGCATTTATATATATATATATATATATATATATATATATATATATATATATATATATATATATATATATATATACACGACATATCCCAGCCACCCAGGGCTCCCAATTTCAGGTAAAAGAACAAAGATATCAAAACTTACCTCATATATCACACCTCGAGATGCACGATCCTTTAGCGATCTGCACACATTTATATCTTCTTGTTTACCTTCCCTTTTCATTCTTCATCTTTATATCTCAATCATATATGCAATATTCTTACCTTACCCGACACGGTCTCTATGGGGTCATGACATGGAGGGTGCTGTTATGACTACTTCTGATCAGGATCTTGTTAGGAGATTCTGGAAGTTAGAGCCGCCGAGGCTCTTTGGTACCCCGTCTGAGGATGCCTATGAGTTTATTCTTGATATACATGAGTTGGTGCTCCGTATAAGGATAGTGGAGACCCACGGCATTGATTATGTGTCCTATTAGTTTCGCGGCGACGCAAAAATATGGTGAAGGCATTTCGTGGCCTGCAGACCTACAGGTTCTCCTCCTTTGACCTAGACTCAGTTTTACCGGGCCTTCCTTGAGAAGTATGTTCCCCGGTCATTGCGAGAGGCGCGTCAGTAGGATTTTCTGTATCTTGAGCAGAGAGGCATGTCCTTGGAGTCCTACATGACCCGCTTCCTATATCTGGCCCGCTATTCTACTCTGTTGATCCCTACTGAGGCCGATTGGATCAGGCGCTTTATTGGGGGATTAGTGGGCTCTCTATAGATTTCTTATTTTCAGATGGAGTCTATGGGGGCTTCCTTCCAATCCATTATCGAGCATGCTGCTATGGTTGAGGGCACTAAAGCCCGTGCTTTTGGTGGTAGTTATTACACCTCGTATCTTCGAAGAATACTTATCAAATTTGAAACATGAGTACGTTGAGTTATGGTTAAGTAAAACCACTTTGAAACATAAGCAAGCATGATCAAGTACATTTAATGAGTGAAGGGTGTATATAAAGTATACCAGAAGGTTTTATAAGGACATGAATGGAAGAAATGAAGTAGTACGACTTTGGAGAAAGGATGGGTAATGTTTTGTGTGAAAATTTTGGTCCAATTTGGGGGACAAATATCTCTTAGCATACGAAGTGTTTTAAGGTGAAACAAAAGCCTAAAATGAAGTTTGTCGAGTCTAGTTTCCAACGCAACAAACCGCTCGTAGATAGGAGATCAGAGTAGATAATTATGGACGTTACAAGTTCAGACTGAGCGAGAAACGCGTCTTTCTGATCTTCTTCTGATTACCCCCGGCACAGATTCGACCGTATATAAAGGAGTAAAAACCCTTTTTTTTCACCAGATTTTCAGAAAAACTCTAAAAATTGAAGAGAGAGAGTGAGGAAACAAAAAAGTAAGCAATTTTCAATGACGGGGTATTAATGGCCCCAAAA
>NC_081353.1:15353815-15446120 GCF_029784015.1 Lycium ferocissimum
ATAGAACCCAGAACATTACCCACCACAATCAATGTATAGAACCTGGGTAAAATTCCTCTTCGAAGTTTTAATTTGTGTTTGTTCTAAAGCCATTTTGCTTGATTATTGGTTTTTCTTAGCTTTTCTCCTTAGTTTCTTCGTCTCTCTGGCCATTAGCTTTTGATTAACTTTTAGATTTCTTCATTTGCTTTTTTATTTTGGGTTTGTTGTGCTTGTGAGTTGTGCTGAGCTTTTTAGTAATTTTGGAGAAATGTGTTGGTTTTCACAGTTTTGCTTTGTGTTTTTGGCTTCTGTTGTACCTATAATTTTGTGATGATTTTTTCTTCTCTCTTCCATCTTAATGTATTCTTGCTTTTCATTTCCTTTGTTCTTTCAATTATTTTATCTTCTAAAATTCTTACAAAGGCAGATGAAATCCTAAGCTTTTACAATTGATGCATCCAAGTTATCTGAAGATATGCCTAAAATAAATATAAGAAATTTTATATTATTTTTCTTTTCTCACAAATTTTAACTGTTGCTAAATGCCCAAGTATTTTCTGGGTAACAAGATGACTAATGTACAACTCTCTAATTTTTTGGATCAATTGATAACCTAATAACTAAAATACTCATAAAAGTGATAATTAGTTTCTAACTTTTATAAATTTTGATTATTTTTGGCTTGAGAGAATAAACTATTTTATTGTTAGGATTTATCTGAAATCCAGGTTCTTCCATCTCAAGTAATTAACTTTTATATATAATTATTAGAAAATTCATGAAATTTTCTAGGTTTGTTTTCTTATCAAGCTACCGTATTAGATGCTTTGAATTTTGAATCATATGATTCATTTAGAGGCCAATGTGGTAATTATGGTTTCATTAAAGGGTAATCAGTAATTGTTCCTTATTAGTTTTTAGAAATACACGTGTAGCGTTTTTAGTACTGATATAAACACATGTGTCTTACTTTTAGTTCATTCCATAAAGGCATAACCCATAGGACCACCTCTTCCTTTGATTCCTTCGTTGTCTTCTCTTTCTCTTTTCAGTAAATTTTCTTCGGTTTAGATGCTGGTTTGTCCTAATATCTCTTTCTTGTTCTATATATATTTTGCAAATTTTATCTCTAACCAATGCTTCTTTATTTGTAGTTTGGTGGAAGGCAAAATTCGTTACATATGAATATTTCAGATATGGTAAGTTATTTTATATTATTGTGGGGATGTTGCAGTTTTTCTTCTCTTGATTCTAGCTAGACCTTTTTTCAGCATTACTGTAAATTTTTTCCACTCTGCTGGATATAATTTTTGTTTCTTTGTTCTATTTCTGATCTAGTTGAGACCAGCCGGCGTTTCATCAAAATGCAGATTTTGCCATTCATCTTCTCAACAAAAATCACCTGTGCTATGTATAGAGTGACAAAAATGGATTTAGATATTAGGTGATGATTAACTCATTAATGATTGAAGATATGTTGTAGAGTTTCTCAATGTGTTGGCATTTTCATTTTCTACTATTTTCTATTTTCTTACTTTTGAGTATTTCATACATATGACTCTTGATTGCTAGAGGTACTAATGCACCCGATATGCTTAATGATGTGCTTGACACAACTGAAATTTTATTTCTTTTTTCTCTTTTTTCACGTGTTCTCCAACAATGCCCCTTGCTTAAAGTGACACTTTGATGCAATTTAGTTACAATCTTAAGCACTTTAAAGTGGTGCAGTAGACTGATTACCTTTGGCCGTTGTCAATGCTTGTCATAACTTCATCTCTGCATCTTGGACAATTATTTGTCAATATTAAAACTATTTTCTTCCCTTAGTTCTACATAAAGGGTGATTTTATGTCCTCTACAACCAAGTTAGAATCGATTATCCTTGGGATGGTGAGGAGTCAACTTATATCTTTATGAATGAGGGATTGCAGTTATCAAAAGATGATATGTGGTACACAAGATACTTGACGAATTGCGGAGGTAAAGGAATGGTTGGTTGGCAAGGCATCAACTCTTGCAAGATTTGATGCTTTTTTAGTGATGTCACTTGAATTCCTTCTCTTTTCGTATTGTTCAGTTCTTTATTTTGGGAAGGGGCGTTATACCTTGAATCATAGTTTTGTCTTTAGGAGCTTTTTTTTTCCCCTCCATCTCTATTCTTATTTATTAAATTTTTTTTGGATGGTATTTGATCTGCTTAGGAAAATAAGAACCAAAGAGAGTAGCAGGGAACTAAGTTAATGTAGCACTTTCTTTTGGAAAAGAAAACAATTAGCACTATCTTTTATTAGTGTGCAACAAGTTTCCGGTTATTACCAGTTCCATTTGTAAGACATTGCTGACTTTTGAATTCAATTTGGCTGGAAACAATGAGTAGGGTTCTTCGAGGTCCACACCAGTCGCCACGACTATGTGTACAATTTTGATCCAATGTCATGTGCTCGTCGTGCTGCAATGGCTCTTTCTTTTTGTTTTGTTCGTGTTCTCCATTTTCTAAAAGAATCTATGCTATTTCTTTATTATAATTCGAAGGGTAAGAAAATTGGTGAAGCTAATTTCAACCAATTATAGCGATGAGTGCTCGTTTCTTCGATTCATAGTTTGTGACTTTCCCTCACATGGAAGAAAATGGATTTACTGGTAGAATCAAATATGTTGTATTTATATATATTAAACTGATAATATCTATAAAATATTAAACTGATAAGCATCTAATCTCAATATACTTATGTTAATAGAAACAAATCAGTATGTAGAAATTGTAATCCTCAAATTCCTTTTTATTTCCGATCAAGTGCTTATACTACATATGAGGTAGAGTGACTTTCCTATATGTTGTTAGCTTTGAGTTCTGTACATATCATAATTATATTACTTCGTTCATTTTGTGTGGCTTACTTTCTTGGCCGCTTGGCATATGCAGTTGTTTTCTTATTTGATTTGGCAGCTGATGCTCATTAATTTTGGTTTGGTGAAAAGAAGTTTGAATGATCATATAATGTTGTAATCTGGGTTGTTAAATGTGATGAGAATATTCTAAACCTTCGCCACTCATTACATAGGAATGAAAATGTTATTTGGAGCATCTAAATTTGTCAAAACGACTGGTGCTCTCTTTGGTTGCACCAACAGGATGGTAAAGAGAGTTTTAATATCTCTTTATCTAATGTAAGTAGAATAGGTGGAATACTTAAAACTGATATTGCCAATACCAATATATATATGTGATATAATAGACAGAGTGGCTTCACATGAAGTAAACAACATGTATTGAACATATGGTTTGCTTGGTTTGAAGGAACTATTCAAAGCTGAAATCACATTCTCTAGTCGATCCAATCTAAAAAGAGGCATAAATCACTTATATGGAACAAGCTTCATTCATAGCATTTTTTAGCACCATGAAGTCAAGATCCTGCAAGTTATAAGATGAGTGTTAACATCTTTTCTGTCTCGCAGGATGGACATATAAATCATAATTTTCAATAATGATTGGAAGAAAAACCTGGGTCGGCAGCCATAACTATGAGAAATGAAGGTTTAGCAAACTCTATGATAAGAGATGTTGGAAGATGTTTTAAACTTCAATATGTAATGTTTGGAAAGAGAGATATTTGAGAGTAGATGTGCCGAGAATATTTGAGAATAGATGTTCCGATAATAGGTAAAGTAGGCAACTTGGTTTAGTAATCCAGCAATGACCGATACAAGTATAAATATGTCTTGTTGGTATTGAACCTTTGATAATCTACGGTTATCCAAATAACTAAAGTGATTATTTTGAGCAAACGCCAGTGCTGTCGAGGCCAGTAAAGGGAGTGCTATCTGGCCTCGTCACATGTCTCAATAGGTTTTTCGTTAAAATGAACAACAAAGGTTCTTTTTAACCCCTCTCCAGTATTTAAATTTTATATGAGCTCATTGTTGACAACATCATCTTTGTTACTAGCTATAATACATAAAATCTGCTACCAGATTGCTTTGGACCTTAGGGATGACATAGAGGAGTTGGAAAAAAAGGCAAGCATCGATTTGATCCCAATGAAAAAAAGGCAAGCATCGATTTGATCCCAATCTATGTTGCTCGGACTCTTCAAAAATATCGAGGAGTGTGTGTCGGATCCTTCAAAAGTAGTGCATTTTTTGGACAATTCGACACGGGTGCAGCAGCATTTTGAAGAGCCCGAGCAACGTAGATCACAATTGATGATCTTTCTATAAGAAGCGCTCTTACCTTAGTTTTTTTTTATTTGGGTAAGTTAGATGAATTCTGCCACCACGGACTTGTCACCTCGCTCATCTAACCAGTAAATCAAGAGGTGGTGGACAACCAAATGGGACATAATATGGCAAATTAGACGGTGTAATATAAGTAGGTACCATTTGCTCTTCTTGATTAGTGTTACAACCCGTTTGGTCGTCATTGCACTTTTGACTCATTTGCCATTGTTGACCCTTCCTTGAGCCTTATTAGTACGTTTTTAACCAGTGGGGATGGGTAGTACAGTTCCCGAGACGATCGGACGAGATTTATGATGAATTAGAGAGCCTTAAAGTGAAAACTATTTGACCAATAGCTGACTTTTGAGTAAACGAACCTTTTTCGAAAATTCATCAATTTTGAGAGGTCTGGATGGTCGATTGTGATTTGGTTGTATGTTCGTTTCAATTCCCAAGGCACTTGGGAGCGTTTTGAGTTATTGGTTGGAAAGTTGGTTTTGGCCATTGGGTGCTAAATCGGTCAAATAGACCTCTGCTGTAAATTTCTGGACTACGAGTGAATCTGTAGCGTGTTTTTATGTATGGTTACATTTCTAATTTGCATCTGGGAGGTCTCGGGTAATTATCGGATTTCGGGATTGAGATAGTGAAAAACCAAGATTATTCCTCGGGTGTACGTGTCCGTGAAAGCTCGCATCCGGATCTATAGCGAACCAGCTATACCGGGGTGGTGACGTTTGAGAGGGATCGCCACAGCGGATGGTGATCCGCTATGATGGACGCGTGATAGTGAGGGTGGGCCGTTGTATCGGGCCCTGCAGCGAAATGATGAGGACCAGAACCTATTAAATGCTAAGTGAAACCCTTTTATTTTCCGTTCTTTCACTTCTTGTTCCTAAGCACTTTTGAGCAAAATTGAGGAGATTCTTGGCTTGTTCCTCTTAAGGGTAAGTTCCTTAAGCTTGAATTCTTTCTTTTGCACTCCTTAAGCATGAATCCATGATAGAAAATTCATAGAACTTAAGAAGGAATATGGGTTTTGATGACTATTTCATAAAATGAGTTTTTAGTCTTTCTAAGTGGGATTTGCTGGCGGATTTGTCTAATCTAATCATGGAATTTGATGATTTAGTAACTAATAGGGCTTGAAACTTTCATTCTTGTTGATGAAATTGAAGGTTTACAAGTTAGGATTTATACTCAAATTGAAGGTTTTGACCTGATTAACGAAATTATTACGGCCTTCCCGGTCGTTATGGAAAATATAGGACCACCCTACTAGATAGAACCTTTCCAAGGGTAGAACGAGATAGTAGAAACTCGAGTGTATAAGTCTAAAAACTGAAAACTTGGCATGTGTGTGATTATTATTTGTTGTGTTTAGTCCATGTGGGGGGTGTTGTAGGAAACTAGAACTCCGTTGAAAATTCCGAGGCCACGGGTGAGTTCGTATGGTGTTTTTATATCTATGTGCATGTTTTGTTTAGGTTTGTGAGGCATCAGATGAAATGTTGGGTGACAGAGTTGAAAAACTGGGACATTAGCGAGCTTACTGGCCAAGTGGTAGTAATTTGCATTGTTCCAGCTCTACTGGCTAAGAGCTTATTTAGCATCTTAATCTAGACTTTGAGCGTTCCGAGGCTTTACGGAAGGGAGAGGCTATAGGGAAGTAATCTGCATTGTTCCAGCTCTACAGTTGAGGTAGGTTACGGTCTACATAAGTTAGATTTTGATTAGTTGATTATATGTATTGTGAAATTGATAGGAGAAAGCATGTCTAGTCTTCAAACATGATGTGTGTTGTTGAAATTCCTATATGCTATTAATTGAGTTATTATGTGGACTTCGTACCACTATTCATTATGTTGGAACCTACAGGTTGATGATGTTATGCTGAGAAGTTAATATGATCTTCTTGGTGAAATTGAGGTACAAAATGATAATTCGATTATTGAAAACAATGTGACAATAGATACGAATATATACGAAAAGGCTCATTTGACCGGGGGTGAGGATGTGGCCTAGTTGTGAGCTCGGGTGTGAGGAGTGAATTCGGAACGAGTGGTACATGGACAACGTAGGTCCACGGTCATGACTACCCCGAGCAATGACATCGGTCGCTGTGTGTCTGAGAGTGTATTTGGTGGTTGTTTGTAGATTTAATTCTTTTTTGTTTATTGACTTTATTTGATATCATTGGGTGACTTGTTTATTATTACCATTGGTTGACTTGTTGTTAGGCTATTGATTATGTGTTGTTGACTGGTCTGTCTATTTTATTGATTTTATGACTCTTGCATGATACTAATCTTAATCGGCCTATGATATCTACCGGTACATAGTGTTTGTACTTATACTACCTTGCTGCATTCTTTTGAGTGCAGATTGTGATCCAAAGACTGCTACCCAACCTCATATTTAGCATTGAGGCCGTTTGCTAATAGATTTACGGTGAGCTTTTATCCTTGCCAGGCTGCCCGAAGATCTTCTTTTATTAATGTCTATTTCTATTCTAGACATTGATGGTTATTTGTTTCAGACAGCATATATTTCTTAGACATGTTTTGGATTAGAGTCCTTGTACGGTGACTTTCAAATTTTTGGGTTGTAATAATTAGGACTTCTGCATTTACGTTATTATTTTATGGCATGACTATATTTTGATTTATCTTTTGGTTGAATGGTTACAAACTGATTGAATTAGTTAATATAAAAATGGACTTGAATGAGTAGAGGGCTTTAGGTATTGGTTCGCCCACTAGGAGTTAGTGTGGGTGCTAGTCATCACGGGTTGGGTCGTGATAGAGTTGGTATCGGAGCTTTATGTTCATCAATCTCGTCGTACAAGGACATGTCTTGTAAAGTCTTACGGATTGGTACAGAGACGTCTGTACTTATCTTTGAGAAGCTACAGGGCACTAGAAAAATTTCCTTTTCTTTCTTTCTTTCTTTCGTGCTACTTGATTCCAATTGGTATCTGGATGATTCAAAGTGGTGTCTGACTATCCTTTATTCTCTCGCAGATGGCAAGAACATGCACGGCAGCAACCAGAGGTAGAGGTGGAGGTAGAAGGGCAGCACCGGCTTCGGGCGAAGTCCTAGCAGTTAATCCCGTGCCTCCAGTGGTTCCTAGTGAGGCCGCGGGAGATGCAGCTGCACCAGCTCAGCCAGTGACAGTGCCAGTTCTAATAAGGGCTACAGCTACTCCATGTATACCTGATGCGATGGCGCAAGTCTTTGAAGCGAGATTTGCATGGGTTGGCGCGGACGGGGGCGGCCGGCCGTTCCGGCGGTGTAGGGGTGCAGGGATAGCAGCCCCAGGTCCGGATAGAGTTCAGGCTTCGGGAGTTCAGCATACCGCACCAGTGGCACCTCGCTTGGATGAAGTTCCGAGTTTCGAGGCATTTTCGAGGCCAGTTGCAGAGCCGGTGATGACCGGTGAGGAGCATGATTTATTTTGGAGGTTTACTAAAATGAAGCCTCCAATTTTCTGTGGTACTAAGTCAGAGGATGCGTACGAGTTCATCATAGATTGTCATGAGAGGCTCTATAAAATAGGGACGGTGGACAAGTATGGTGCTGAGTTCGTGACCTTTCAGTTCTTGGGTGATACCAAGTTGTGGTGGAGGGCATATGTGGAGTGCAGGCCAGCTGGGTCACCTCCGTTGACTTGGGTTCAGTTCTATTCAGTGTTTCTAGATAAGTATGTTCCGCGTACTCTGAGGAATAGAAGGAAGGATGAGTTTTGCTAATATTGATTAGGGAAACTCATCTATTGCTGTTTACGAGTCCCGTTGCCATTCCTTGTCCCAATATGCTCTTCAGTTACAGTCTACTGAGAAGAAGAGGATCAGGCAATGCCACTGGGGCTTCATTCCAGGAGGTAGTGGAGCATGTCCGTGTTGTTGAGGAGATTAGACAGGAGAGTCATGCAAAGCAGGTAGAGAAGAAAGCCCGAAGGGGTGGGAATTTCACCAACTCCCACTACAAGAAAGTGGAGATATGACGACATTTATTTAGTGACATTTGAAATAAATGTCGGGGAAAAACAAATTTCGCGGCATTTATGAAAAAATGTCGTAAAAATAACGACACGTGATGTAAAATGTCGTAAATATAGCAACATTTGATGAAAAATGTCACTAAAATAATGACATTTGGCCTAAAATGTCGCTAAACAACGACATTTGGAGTAAAATGTCGTTAAAACAACGACGTTTGATACAAATGTCGAAAATATTATGACATTTATTTCAAATGTCATATTATTAGTCGCTAATTACCGACATTTACGCCTAATGTTGGAAATCTAAACCTTTTTAAATTATGTCATCACTCTTTATATTTAACTCCCGGAAAAGAATTAGTGGATGCATAAATTAGTAATAATTATCTATATATATAATTACAAACAACAACAACATATCAAGTGTAGTCCCACATGTGACTAAATTATTTGTGTAAATTAGTTAAAATTAAATTATACAATAATAATAATAATAATAATAATAATAATAATAATAATAATATTTCTACCAATTAAAAAAAAAAACTATTGCACATATGACTTTTTAAAAAGCACTTAACTAGTATATTAGAATAGGTGTCATTGCGGATAATATTTAAAGAATATTAATTATTTTCAGTATATGACTTGGCTTGTTTATCCTTTATTGATCTCTTCATTATTGTTGTGGTCGGACTCTTATGAATTTTTACAACATTCTTCATAGGGCACTCTTATTTTTTTCTTCTTCGAACTGCGGTAATGGAGGAAAGAACCGAAGAAGGCATCGACGACAATTGATTTTACTACGGGACAATTCATGTCATGATGTTCATATCAATCAATTCTACACTTATACTAGGGTGTTTAATGTCATGCACTAACCTAACTTTCGTCTCTCATTGTCAGTGTCAGTTCAGATCGAGGAGTGGTTTCACAGTTGTTCTTTCCGATAATTAACATAAATATACAAATTTCTTATTCCTGAAATATTTTGTTGTTCTTAAACATTGATTTTATTTTTCACCATTCTTCATTTTAATTGTCTTCATCTTTTTATAGTTAAAAAGTATGATTTTTTAGCACATTTGCCGACAAAAAAAAAACCCTTAATTATTAATTTCCCCCTTTGTTTCCTTTTACTAGTCTAGTATTTTAAGAATAATATTTATTTTACTAGTCTATTTTTGCCAATCAAGAGAGATTTTTTCGTACTATAATTATATTTTGTTTCTTTTTGTTATCTACAAAGCATATGTTTTTCTTTATCATTTTATCATTTTATATTATTTATTTTGTATTTGTATGTACTTTAAAACAACATTTAGATGAGATGTCAGTATCAATATTCATATTTATTCTATTTATATGCATTTGAACTTTATTTAAGCTCTTATTAAAGTAATTGATTTTGCAAGGAATACTATTGCTACTATAACAAAAAAAAAAAAAAAATCTTATGAAATTATAGTAGTTATAGAAATAGGAGAGGTATTTTTTTTTTTTTTTTTGGTTCTATGTACTTTAATAAATACTCTTTTTCATTTGGACCCAGACTTTCCCCCCAAAAAAATAAAAAATCCCCAAGACTAAATCTTCCCCCTAATAATTTTAAACTCAACCAAATACTACTCCCACGAACAAAAACTGGAACCCTAACCTTTTCCCTTCCCCCAATTCCCTTTACGTGAAAGGCTGCACCGGTGGCCTAATTTCTCCATTTCTCTCTCTCTCTCTCTCTCTCTCTCTCTCTCTCTACTGGAATTTTATGTGTCATTTACTTTTCTTGATTTACTTTTTCTTTTGTAGGTTTTACAAAGTGGAGTCCCGAAAGAGATTAATTGTATAATATGATTGTTGCATTGGATCATATTTTTGTGGATATGAAGGTAAATCCTCTGTGGTGTGGGCTTTATGATTGACACTGAATTTTGAGATCTGTATTTTACTTTTTTAACTGTACCATGAATGTAGCAATACTCTTATTTCACGATCTTTTGAGTTCTATAAAAGTTGCTTGCTATTTTGTTTAAACCATATTTTTCTAACTTTTAATATTTGCCTTTATCTTGGTTTGTTGTCAGAGATCTCTTTCTCATCTTCATCAGAAGTCGATATGCAAAAATTAGAGTCAAGAAGAGAAGTCTTTTGAAGAGGATGCATGTTGTCATAGAGATTCAAGATGCTGCTTTGTATGAAGGCTCAACAAGTGACAATCAATGAATTGGTGTTTTTGTGGTCCCTAGTCATTATTAGATTTTATGGTCCCTAGTCATTATTAGATTTTATTTATAGTATTCTCAGCTTATTAGGAGAAAATTTTGTATTCTTTGGGAACCATTTATTTAATGGTGTTAATGAGATTTTCAAAAGTTTGTGGAAGTGACTTTTTTGTTTTATTCAAAATTCTATTGTAGTGTATAACTTGTGTACTGGAATTATATGATTCATTGTGGTATTAGATTAGATTTTTTCAGTATATAAAAATGAAAAACCAGGCTATTGACTAGAGATGATTTTCCGACATTTCTATGTATGCGTAGTGGATGGTATGATTTGATGACATTTCGTTATATGTCGCAATTAAATTAATTTCAAAATCGGTGACATTTAATAAAAGTCATAAATAAATGTCGCTAACTATTTTGCCGACATTAATCTAAATGTTGGAAATTTTGTCTTTGTGACATTTTAAAAAAGTCGCAAATAAATGTCGTAAATCATCTACCGACATTAATATAAATGTCGAAAAATTCCCGACCCTCCAATTTACGACATTTGTACTAAATGTAAAATAAATGTCGCTAAGTGATTTTGCAACACTTATGACACTTAATACGACATTTATATAATGTTGTAGTAAGCCTAATTTCTTGTAGTGTCCTTCTCGAGGGGTCAGAGTTCACAGGTGTATTCAGGGCGTCTGGTTCAGTTCGCTATGCAGGAGTCTGCTGGGGGCCCATCAGGGGCAAATTATCAGTCTTCGAGTCAGCATGGGGGTTATACTGCTTCATGAGCTTCTGTTCAGTGACCTACACAGGACCGTGCTTGTTACGAGTGTGGTGAGGTAGGGCATATTAAGAGGTTTTTCCCCTAACTCAGACAGGTTATTAGCGGGCCCATTATCAGGCTCCTCGAGCTCCATTTGTAACAGATAGGGTAGGTAAGGATCGTGCACCAGCAGGGCGGGGCAGCCACACCGCTGGTAAGGGTGGCGCTCAGCCTAACCGAGGCGATCCTCAGGGAGGCAGGGGTGGACAGTAGCCCGGCATAGGTGGGGCTCAGAGTGGACACGGTAATCGCGGTAGTTTGCAGGCTACTGGAGGGCGTGGTCACTTGTACGCCTTCCCAGGCAGACCGGAGGTTGAAGCCTCCGATGCTGCTATCACAGGTACTATCTCAGTTTATGATCGGATGGCTTCTGTTTTATTTGATCCGGGTTCTACTTTTTCATATGTGTCTTGATATTTTACTGTGGGTTTGGATATGATTTGTGATACTCCTGATGCCCCTATCCATGTATCTACTCCGGTCGGGGATTCTGTGGTGGTAGATAGAGTCTACCCTTCTTGTGCGATTACATTACGGGATATAGTACTTGGGCAGATTTAATGATCCTAGACATGGTAGATTTTGATGTCATCTTGGGCATGAGTTGGTTGTCCCCGCATTATGCAATTCTTGATTGTCACTCTAAAACTGTTACCTTAGCTATGCATGGGGCACCTAGACTTGAGTGGAAAGGTAACCTTAGTCCTCTCCCTAAGAAAATCATATCCTTCGTTCGTGCTAAGAAGCTAGTAGAGAAGGGGTGTTTAACTTATTTGGTACATATCCGTGATACCAGCGCAGATATTCCATCTATTGATTCAGTTCTAGTGGTACGCGAGTTCGCGGATGTGTTCCCCGTGGACTTTCCAGGTATGCCACCTGACCGTGACATTGACTTTCGGATTGATTTAGACCTAAGGACTCGTCCTATCTCTATTCCACTCTATAAGATGGTGCCAACAGAATTAAGGGAATTGATAGAACAGTTGCAAGATCTTTTGAGAAATGGGTTTATTCGCCCGAGTGCCTCTCCTTGAGGTGCTTCTATGTTGTTTGTTAAAAGGAACGATGGGTCTATGCGTATGTGTATTGATTACCGCCAGTTGAATAAAGTCACTATCCGAAACAAGTATCCCATTCCCTGTATTGATGATTTGTTCGATCAGTTACAGGGAACTTCTATGTTCTCTAAAATTGACTTAAGGTTAGGGTATCACCAGTTAAATATTCGGGCAGAAGATGTTCCTAAGACAGCCTTTACGACTAGGTATGGACACTATGAGTTCTTGGTTATGTCATTCAGGCTCACTAATACCCTAGCTACGTTCATGGATTTGAAGAACAGTGTTTTTAAGCCCTTTCTAGATTTTTTCATGATAGTGTTCATTGATGATATCCTGGTGTACGCTAGAAGTAAGGAGGAGCATAAGAAGTATTTGAGGATTGCTCTTGGGGTATTGCGGGAGAAGAGGTTGTATGCTAAGTTCTCCAAGTTTGAATATTGGTTGTCTTCTGTGTCTTTCTTGGGGCATGTGATTTTGAAGGAGGGTATTATGGTGGATCCGTAAAAAATACAGGCAGTAACGGAATGGCCTAGGCCCACATCAGTGACCGATATTCGTACTTTCGTGGGTCTAGCTAGCTATTATCGTCAGTTTGTCAAAGGGTTCGCCTCTATTGCTTCTCATTTGACCCATTTGACTCAGAAAGAGGTACCGTTTCAGTGGTCCGACAAGTGTGAGGATAGCTTTCAAAAGCTCAAGATATTGTTGACAATAGCTCATATCCTAGCGTTGCCCGTGGAGGGCAGGAATTTTGTTGTTTATTGTGATGCTTCATGCTCTGGTTTAGGTGTTGTTTTGATGTAGGAAAAGAAGGCGATTGGCTCTTTTGTTCTAGACAGTCGAACGTGCATGAGAAGAACTATCCTACTCATGACTTAGAATTGGCAGCGGTTGTGTTCGCGCTGAAAATCTGGAGCACTACTTGTATGGTGTCCACTATGAGGTGTACACTGACCATCGTAGCTTGCAGCGTATGTTCACTTAGAGGGATCTGAACTCTAGACAGCGGAGATAGATAGAACTACTGAAAGATTATGACATCACCATTTTGTATCATCCGGGTAAGGCAAAAGTGGTGGCAGACGCGTTGAGCAGAAAGTCAGCAAGCATGGGAAGTCTAGGTCATTTAATCTCTTCGGAGCGTCCGTTAGCTAGAGAGGTTCAGACTCTAGCTAACAGTTTTATGAGACTAGATATTTTGAAAACGGGCAGGGCGTTGGCTTGTGTTGAGACTCGGTTATCATTTTTGGAGCAGATTAAGGCTAGGCAGCTTCAGGACTGTCACGACCCGACTAGGGCCATGACGGGTACCCGGGGCTAACCACCGAGCACCACTCGTTCTATTACTCATTCTGCATTCATTCATTAATCTTATACTCAAATCATAGTAAAACCACTTCTTTCGCTTCGAAACATAATTACCATTATTTACATAAGCCATTCGGCTATCAAAATAGTACATATATATATACACATGAGAAATCGTGAGACCAGACTACCCACACATACGTATCTATGAGCCTCTATGAGAGTACTAGACATATGGACGGGACAGGACCCCGTCGTGCCCAAAATATATGTACATAAAAATACTGTCTCCAAATAGCACCTCCGGAATAAAGGAGGGCTCCTGTCAATTTACTGATAGCTACTATGGATCTGCACCGTCTCCCTGTCTACCTGTGGGCATGAACACAGCGTCCAAAGAAAAGGACGTCAGTACGAACATTGTACTGAGTATGTAAGGCATTAATAATAATAATACATAATAGGAGCATAAGGGATGGCATAAGATAAAGGAATTGTCCATTTTTCATGATACCTTTTGAACATTCGCCGTACGTACTTACCCCTTTGTTCCTCTAAAGATACACTTGTTACATCCACATACTTACATATGCAATAATTTACAATGCAGTACAACCCCGTACCCGGCCATATAGACTCGGTATCATCCTTAACATTATTATATGTCGCACGAGCATATCATGACCTTAGCATAACTAATCGTAACCTTATCATCATCTTGCATTCATCATAACACATACATATACATATCATAGTACCGAATCTGCTTATACACATTTAAACATTATCCGTATTCGGCTACGTAGTGGCTCGACAGTATCCGTATTCGGCCACGTAGTGGCTCGACAATATCCATATTCGGCCACGTAGTGGCTCGACAATATCACATATGTGTCTTCGGTACCCGACCATAACGAGGCTCGATATATCTCATCATCATCATTGCCATTACTATGGAAAAATCTTTTATCATCACATACATCTCATAAGCTTATCATAACTTTTCATAGAACATGCATTTGAATTAAGGACAATTTATGAAAATAATATCATATTCATGGCATGAACTTCATAAAAATACCGTATACTTACCATTATTACTCATCTCATAGGTATATCATGGCTTCATCATAATTTACCACCATTATACATTTATCATCAAACATACCTTAGAACTTGAAAGCAACTATAGCTATGTCGGGGTGACATAAGGTCGCGAACCCCCGATTACGTTATGGAGTGTTCAAAATCATTATATCTCACCTTAGAGGAACTAACGTTTTAAGGTGAGTGCGCATAAGGGAAACATCAATAAATCGTGGTTAGTACCATTAGCCTCGTAGGCACATCATATCGATCTCTAGAATCTTTAGGCTTAAGCTTACCATCATCATTATCGTACTCATAGCATATTTCTTATCTCATATGGTTATTCATGAACAAGGACTCATAGGTTTCTTTAAGATAGGACATTCATGAGAAAGGAGGAAATTCATGTCATAAGATTCATGTCTTAGAAAGAAGGGACTAGCCTTACATACCTCTTTTGTTTAACAATTCTATCGCTTGATTGCTCTTCTTCAACGCTTACGTCTTTACCTTCAAGAGAGTTCGTATCGACATTAGCTAAACAATTATAAGGACGTGCTTGCTAAAGCTAGAGAAAATTGGGCAGCATTTCCTTTGTTTATACAACTTTCTCCATATTCCATATCAACTCCCAAACATCCCTAATAATATCCACAATATCATCACAATAGCCTTTATTCAACTACATTATCCTTACTTCTCAATTCACTTCAATTCATCAATATTCATGGTCATATCACACAATTTCGTTCATTCATCTACAATGTCTATTCCATGTTCTCAATATCATTTATAACATGATTATAATCATAATGTATCAAGAATCATAACTCAATCCAAACATTTACTCAAAAGTGACACTATTCCCACATTCATGACCCATTTCCTATTTCCTTATATAATCCAAGTGGTTCAGCTTTCAAATACCTTAAACAACAAGGAAATGTCATAAAACATACCTTAGATGGTGTAGGAATGAACCTTGGGTGCAAACACTTCACTTGAGAAAAAACCCTAGTTTCACCTTCACTTGGATTTCTTGGCTTAGATGAACTTTGATGGGTTTCTTACACTTGATTCACTTAAATTCTTGTTATTGATCTTTGATTTCCTTTGTTTTCTTGTGGATGAAGAGTAGAGAGAGTTCTAGAGGGTTCTAGAGAGAAGTGGTGTGGAAATGAAATGAATAAATGAACGTGGGTCTCCCTTTTAATGACTTAAAATCTGATCCGTCGGGCAGTACTGCGCCCATTTTGACGGGCCGTATAAATTCCTACGGACCGTCAAAATGGTCCGTAGAACTGCCCAGTCAAAAACGAGTCACTGTGACCATTTGACGCTGGGCTAAGCCAATTTGATGGACCGTAGAATTTTCTACGGGCCGTCAAAAATTCTACTGGGCTTCAAATGGTCCGCAGAATTTTCTGCTCAGACAGTCTGTCGTAGAATGGCCATAACTTTTTACTCAGACCTCACATTGACGAGCGGTTTGTTGCGTTGGAAACTAGACCTGATGAAATTCAATTTAGAAAAAAGAAAAACACCAAAACGCCTCATATTCTAGGAGATGTTCCCCCACCAATATGGACAAAAATTTTGTCCGAAAATTTTGCCAAGTTTTACCAACGTTCCCACACTCTCAATTCCTTTATTTGTTTGTTCTTAAATCCTTATGGAACCTTCTTAAAACTTATTTAACACTTCATTAACAATCAAAGGGACGTTATAAATCTTCTCCAAAACTTCATTAAGTCATCATTAATTCGATACTCGTAAATCTTGCCCGACACATGACATATACCTTACTTTCCTTAACAACTTTCGTCTCCTACTTCAAATGTCTTTGAAATCTTAATTAGGACCATTAAAGACTATTTATTACTTGCCTAAACATCATATACATCGTGCCCTTCGTTAGTCTATTCACTACACGCTAACGGAAAATTTTTCGAGGTGTAACAAGGACGCTAAGTTATGTAAAATTCGTGACAAGGTGCTGCTTGACAAAGAGGGGGTGCTACGAATTAAGGGGCGAGTTTTTGTGCCACGTGTGGGTGATTTGATGAAACACTATTCTAGCAGAGACTCACAGTTCAAGGTATTCTATTCATCCTGGCGCTACTAAGATGTATCGCGATTTGAGACAACATTACTGGTGGACTAGGATGAAGTATGATATAGTGGAGCTTGTTGCTCAGTGTTTGAACTACAAACAGGTGAAGTATGAACATCAAAAATCTAGCAGTACACTTCAGAGAATGCCCATTCCTGAGTGGAAGTGGGAAAGAATAGCAATGGATTTCATGGTCGGTCTTCCGAAGACGTTGGGGAAGTTTGATTCTATCTGGGTTATTGTTGACTGGTTGACTAAGTCTCCCCGTTTTATTTCGGTGCGAATAACTTATGACGCGGAGAAATTAGCCAAAATCTACATTCGTGAGGTGGTTAGGCTATATGGGGTTCCTATCTCCATCATGTCCGACAGGGACACAGCATTCACATCTCAATTTTGGGAGCTTTTCTTTGGAGGAATTGGGTACTAGGTTGGACCTTAGTATAACTTTCCACCCTCAGACTGACGGGCAGTCCGAGAGGACTATTCAGGTTCTTGAGGATATGCTTCGGGCTTGTGTGATATACTTTGATGGCCACTGGGATCAGTTCTTATCTTTGGCAGAGTTTGCATATAATAATAACTACCACTCAAGCATAGAAATGGCCCCATTTGAGGCGTTGTATGGGAGGAGATGTAGGTCTCCTATGGGTTGGTTCGATGGCTTTGAGGTAAGACCTTGGAGCATAAATCTTCTGAGAGAGTCCTTAGAGAAGGTGAAGGTGATTCAAGCTAAGCTTCTGGTGGCGTAAAGTAGTAAAAAGGAGTATTCGGACCGTAAGGTCCGATATCTTTAGTTCGGAGAGGGAGAACAAGTGTTGTTGAAAGTCTCACCTATGAAGGGTGTGATGCGGTTCGGAAAGAAGGGCAAGCTTAGCTGGAGATACATTGGGTTTGAGATTCTCAAGCGTGTGGGGGAGGTAGCTTATGAGTTGGATTTACCTCCGCACTTATCAGGCGTTCATCAGGTATTTCACGTATCGATGTTGAGCGCGGTATCATGGTGAAGGTTCGTACATAATTCGTTGGGATTCGGTTTTGCTAGATGAGAACTTGATGTATGAGAAAGAGCTTGTGGCTATCTTAGATAGAGATGATCGTAAAATAAGATCGAAGGAAATAGCCTCGGTAAAAGTCTAGTGGAAGAATCGCCCAGTTGAGGAAGCTACTTCAGAAACAGAATCGGATATGCATAGCAAGTATCCTCAGCTTTTCGTCAAGTCAGGTAACTTTTTCTAGATTCCTCATCCTTATCCGTTCGGGGACGAACGGTGTTTTAATTAGTATCTGATGTAATGACCCTTCCGGTCGTTATGGAAAATATAGGCCCACCCTACCAGATAGAACCTTTCCAAGGGTAGAACGACCTAGTAGAAACTCGAGTGTATAAGTCCAAGAACTGAAAACTTAGCTTGTGTATGATTATTATTTGTTGTGTTTAGTCCATGTGGGGGGTGACGTAGGAAACTAGAACTCGGTTGGAAATTCTGAGACCACGGGTGAGTTTGTAGGGTGTTTTTATATCTATGTTCATGTTTTGTTAGTGTTTGTGAGTCCTGGATGAAATGTTGGGTGGTAGAGTTGAAAAACTGGGAAATTAGTGAGCTTACTGGCTCAATGGTACTGCTGCGGTGGGGGATGTACCGCTGCGGCTGGACCGCCACCGCGGTCAGTCAAGTCTTGGCATATCTGCTATGGCGGGCACTAGACCACTATAGCGATGGCTCTATAGTGGGATCAAGCCCGCCACAGCGGAGGGAAGAAATTAGTGAGGTCCACTATAACGGGCGCTGGCTCGCTATAGCGGGACCCATTTGCAGTGACGGTTCGACCGCTGCAGGGTCGACGGGGATAGAATCTCAATTTTAAACACTTAGTTCTGAATTCTTTATTCATAAAACTCCAAAACAATTCCCCCCAAGCACCTAGGGCGAAATTCCAAGCTAGGGCAAGAATATCCTTGAGAGGTAAGTCTCAACCATTCCTTTCATCATTACGCTTTCATCTCTATGATTATCATACCTTTTATGGGTTTACAATAGTGAATTAGGAATAGTAACCCTAGAACTTAATAGACTTTCAATAGTTGATGGGTAATGAGTGTCATCATGTGTCTATCAGCTAATGGCTTGGGTTATCACTTTTTAATCAAGAATTGAACCTTTAGAGACATGAGCTAACTGAATTATGACTTAGGGTTTCACGAAAATGGTAGCTTGACCATGAAAACTGCGTGTAATAGATGTTTTGATTAAATAGCCTTGTAAAATGATAGTTTGTGGTTACCAAGGCCAATGTTAGGCTGATTTACCCCTAGAAACCATTCACCCATTGGAATGGGGCAAAAGGGAAGGGTGTTCTTTGAATTGATTTTTGTGACTAGAGTATTTTTGACTAATTTAGCATCTTAATTGCTAGACTTTGAGCATTCCGAGGCTTTACAGAATGGAAAGGCTATAGCGGAGTAATCTGCATTGTTCCAACTCTACAGTTAAGGTAGGTTATGGTCTACTTGAGTTAGACTTTGATTAGTTGATTGTATGTGTTGTGAAATTTAAAGGAGAAAGCATGTCTAGTCTTCAAACATGATGTGCGTGGTTGAAATTCCTATATGCTAATTGTCACGACCCAATCAGAGGGCCATGACGGGCACCTGAAGCTAACACACCGAGCACTTCTAAATATCCACCTCATAAACATTTCTGGGTGGACCATAAAGATAGCTCATGGTTATCATAATTTGTAAGGACATATATCACAACATAACGACACATCTCTATATATCTTCAACAATTATGCTTATCGTCACCAGTCGACAAGGCTTCTAAAATATTATACAACGATATGAACCGGTAGGGTTATGAAACGTCTAACTGTACACACATGTCTACGAGCCTCTGCATAGAATACAAGTGACCATGAAGATCAATACTAATAGACTGCAGCTTCGAAGTAAATGGAGTACTCCTGAGAATCCACTGATAAAGCACCTTCGGATCTAATCCATCTCCCTACCTACCTGCGAGTATGAGCTCAGCGTCCACAAGAAAGGGCATCAGTACGAGCAATGTACTTAGTATGTAAGACATGAATAGTAACAGGATAAAAGCAGGAAGAATAGCGTATGATAAAAGAATCGTTTATACCTCATGATACCTTTTAAAACATTCATCATGCCTACCTAACCTTTTTATAGAAGAAACATTTCATGTATCCACATACGTACCCATACAATACAATACAATGCAATACCATACCCGGCCATATAGGCTCGGTATTATCCGTACCCGACCATAGTAAGGTTCGGTAGTATCCGTACCCGGCCATAGTAAGGCTCGGTGGTATCCGTACCTGGCCCTTTCGAGACTCGGTCATATCCGCACCCGGTCCTTTCGAGGCTCGGTCACACATGACTATATATAGACATACATAAGGGTACATAAATAAAAGCACAACATCATCATCATTATCATTATCACCATATCTTTCCTTAGAGGATCAACTATCGTAAGATGAGACCAATAGTGTCATAAGAGTATCAAGAACGATGAACTTGGATAGCATTAGAGATGGAATTATCATCATCGCTATATCTCACTTCGAAGGAACAAGTATTATGAGGTGAGATCAACAACAATGGGTAAAATCAAGGAAATCATGAAATAAGCTCAATAATCTCATATTAACATCAAATCCATAAGCTTTGGAATCTCCAAAAATGGAATCATCATCATCATCATAGAACACATTTATCTTTGGCATTGTAAGAAGCTTTAAGAATCATGAACTTCTAGCTTTTGGGACTAAGGATATTATGGAAAACATCTATGGGTTCATAAAAAAAGAATCATGCCTTTAGAAAGAAAGGGGTTAGCCTTACATACCTTTTAGGTCTCCTACTACTTAACTCTTATCCTTCTGAGTTCGTAAATCTACATTCAAGAAAATTTATACTATTGTTAGGCTTATCGTCATATGCTTGTCTTAAGCCCTCAAATTAATTCCTTTTAAAAACTGTCAAAATTCGGACAGCATATCCCCTGTTTATATCCCTAGCCCGAAATCACAATGCCAATAAAACAACAACAAAGCAATACTAATACCAACAACATCATCATCACTACAAAAATATTCCATAAAACATCCCACACGATGTTTTTCAACATACAACAACAATATACACTTCCTTTCTTCCCAATCAAGGAGCATAATCTCATCAACACAACAATAACATTAGATACTATCCATATACATGGAAATCAGCCCAATCACACTGCCACAACATGCTCCAAAACAGTCCATAAACTCAACAACTATAACACAACACTTTATGACCTCTCCTCCATAACTATTTTCACTTTTAAGACTTGCTAAACCTTCAAATCAACTCAACATAAGAGATAGGATGAAGAACAGACCTTATAATTGAAGAACTTTAGCCACACTAACTTTCTTCAAGGCCAAACTCACCACAACATCAAGTAGAAACAAAAACAATCACTTTCCACGAACTAGTTTGGTGTAATCTTGTTAAATTCTTGATTTAATGGGCTATAAGTGTTTAGGGGATATGTTAGGAGGCTTATAGGACTCATGAGAGTGTTGAATGATGAAAAAATGGGGCTGATGGGGTTTTTATACCCCTTGAAAGTCGGTTCCACCGACTTTCCCAAGTGGGACCCGCAAAAGCCATTTGGCAGTTTGGAGGCTCATCTTAAAATGCCCATAACTCCCTACTCCGGTGTCGTTTTGATGAGAGGTTTATTGCGTTGGAAACTAGACTTCCTAAAATTCAATTTAGGCTTTTGAAACACCCCAAAACTCCTGATATACCCGAGATATACCTCTTTGAAGTTGACCCAAAAAATTTATCCAAAATTCATCCAACTTTTTCCAAATTTGTTGACAAACTTATTTTCTTCGATTGGCTTGATCCCGAAATCTTTCGAAACTCTCCATACATGATATTTATCATTAATCATACTTGATAATGGTCATGTCCTTTGGTTCTAAGGTTATCCTTCCCGGTTACGACTTACAAGATCGTAATTCATCCTTTACTTTATTGTTACATACTTCCCATGGCTTTTACCTTCCAAAAATTCATGGGACATCTTCGATACTCCATTTATACGGTGAATTATGTGGCATGCTCATGCTCTGAAAGTACGAGGTGTAACACTATTGATTGAGTTATTATGTGGGCTTCGTGCCACTATTCATTGTGTTGGAACCTACAGGTTGATGATGTTGTAGTAAGAAGTTAATATAATCTTCTTGGTGAAATAGAGGTACAAAATGATAATTTGATTATTGAAAAATATTCAACAATAGACACAAATATATATATATATATATATATATATATATATATATATGAAAAGGCTCATTTGACTGGGGGTGAGGATGAGGCCTAGATATGAATAGGCACATTTGATCGGGAGTGAGGATGTGGCCTAGTTATGAGCTCGGGTCCAAGGAGTGAATCCGAAACGAGTGGTACATGGACACCATGGGTTCCCTGCAGGTCATGACTACTGAGAAATGACATCAGTTAGCATGTGTGTACAACGTGTATTTGGTGGTTGTTTGTAGATTTAATTCTGTTATGTGTTTCCATTGACTTGATTTGATATCATTGGGTGACATGTTTGTTATTACCATTGGTTGACTTGTTGTTGGGCTATTGGTTTTGTGTTGTTAACTGGTCTGTCTATTTTATTGATTTTATGATTCATGCATGATACTACTCTTAGTCGGCCTATGATATCTACCGATAAATAGTGTTTGTACTGATACTACCTTACTGCATTCTTTGAGTGCAGATTGTGATCCAGAGACTGCTACTCGACCTCATATTTAGCGTTGAGGCCATTTACTGACAGATTTAGGGTGAGCTTCCATCCATGCCAGGCTGCTCGAAGATCTTCTTTTATTAATGTCTATTTCTATTTCAGACATTGATGATTATTTATTTCTGACAGTATACATTCCTTAGACATGTTTTGGATTAGAGTCCTTGTATGGTGACTTCCAAATTTTGGAGTTGTAATAGTTAGGACTTTCGCATTTACGTTATTATTTTATGGCATGGCTAAATTTTGATTTATCTTGTGCTTGAATGGTTATAAACTGATTGAATTGGTTAATATAAAAATGGACTTGAATGAGTATAGGGTTTTACATATTGGTTCCCCCACTAGGAGTTAGTGCCGGTGCCAGTCATGGCGGGTTGGGTCGCGACAGAAATTAACCAATGCTTTAGTTATTTTAGCAATTGATTAATAGGATTGAACTCTTAGAATACTGAATTGCATATTTCACTTTCGAAATACCTGTTTTACCCTTATGGGCCCATTTTCCTCTTTCGTCATAGTTGAATGTGATTCGAAAGATAAGTATAGCAATATAGGTGTGTTCTTCCTTATTTCTAATGTGGAACTCGATTATGAATAGACTTTGAGTATTAGGAAGCGCCACAAAAGGGCAAGGCAAAGGTGTGATTTTTCGTGGCTCCTGCTTGGCTACCAGGTAGATTAGGGCTTACCTTATGGTTAAACCTTGGCTAGTAAAGTATATGTAGAGTTATTGATTGGCGGAGACAGCATGTTACGCCTTCGGGTATGAAGTTGGGATGGATTACCTAGGTTGGTACTAATGTTTGATTGTGGGCTTGTCGCCTTGTTGTGATCTATTGGCCTGCTGCCAGTGTATGATGTTAAGCTTGATACTTAGTTGTCTTATCATGATTGTGAAATTTCTATCCCTTACTTATTGGGTATTATCTTGGATAGAGAAAAGAACTTGACTTGTTACTGATATCGAGAGATGTGTCCATGTGTGGCATGTTTGATTTGATATGTTGTCATCATTCATTTATATTATTCAGTGTACTCATTCTCATCTTTCATGATAATCTAATATGAGCTGAGCTTGGTATTGTTGTTGATTATGGCTTGTTGCCTTGTTGTGATTTAGTGGCTTGTTGCCACGTGTGTGATACTAGTTGTGATACTTGGTGACTTATTCATGGTTTTGAACCCGTATATATCAGTTATTGGTTATTAATTTGTAAAGAGGAAGGAATGGATATTAACCTTGACATTGGGATATGTGTCCATATATGGCACGATTATCATTGGTATACTCTAGTTGGTATCAAAGTGATGTATACATTCATACTCATATATTTGGATCGAGTTGCGCGCTACAACACATGTATATACATATATTGGACCGGGTTACATGTTTCATAACATATATTAGACTGGGTTGCACGTTCCGCAACATATATGGGATCGGCCTATACACCGCAGTAGGTATATGGACTTTGCAGGTCCCCAGTGGGTCATAATTGTTGAGACGTGGAGGTATTCCGCCCGGAGGATGTGTGTATCATTGCGTTGGATCGCATCGCTCTTGCATTCCTATTTCATTCACTCATACATTTGATTCTAGTTATGGTTATTTATTGTATTGTATGGTGCACGTGGACATTGACTTCCTAGTTGATTACTGATTTGAGATCGTCGTATGCCTGATTAGTACACACTTGGGGATTGATGGACTCGAGGAGTAGAGAGTTTCTCCTAGGCTATGACTTGAGGTTAACAGAGTACATTTTTTGTTGTACTGGTATTTATAGTTATTCTGAGGAATCTTTGGAAAGAGAAAGGCAGACTTGTGTTTAGGTGTTTCACTATAGGCTATGATTGCTATTTGATCTTTATGCACTTGAGTTGTTATTCCTGGACTTTGTGATGTTTATACTTGATTGTGAGAATGTCTATTCTTCAGTCTCTTCCTTTATATATAGCTAACGGTTGTCAGCCTAAGTTGCCTACTCAGTACGTGTTATTTGTACTGATGCTAGCTTGCTACACTCCTTTTCGGGGTGCAGAGTGTGTGACGGGTTCTATTTCTGATCATTGAAAGTGTTTCCCAAGACGGTGTTTTTGGAGACTTAGGGTGAGCTACTACCAAATCAGCAGCCTGAGTTTCCGTTCTTCGAATACTTGTCCTCTACTTCCGGATAGTATTCCTTTTGATGTTTCGAGCCTTGTATGGCAACATTCTGATAGTTCATATTATAAATTCAGAATTATGTGTTATTTAGTAGCTCTTGTGCCGACTTAGACCAGATGCCTTAGGTGGAATATGTATTCTGCACTTATTCTCTTTTAATTGATATTGAGATTTATCATTAATTAGTTTGTTCTTTAGTATTTTACAGTTTGTTTGTTGGGTAAGGGAAGAGTTCGCCCACCAAGGTGGGAAATGGTATGTGCCCTCACGAATAAGCTATTTTGGGTCGTGACAAGTTGGTGTTAGAACCCTAGGTTACCCGGTCCATGAGTACAAGAGCATGTCTAGTACAGTCTTGTGGATTAGTACGATGAGCACCGTACCTATCTGCGAGAGGCTCTAGGACATTTAGAAAACTTCTATTTCTTCCATTCCTTTCATGCTACTTCATTCGAATTGGTATCGAATCGATTCCAATTGGTATCTAAATATCTTTGTCTTGTTCTCTTATTAATGGTGGAAACTCATTCTTAAATTCTTATGCGAGCGGTTTTGTTATGAAATGGCTTAGTATGATACGAGATGTGTCCTCCTGATTTGGACGCGTAACCAAGTTCAGTTTCTAGCTATAGCTTGAGGTTTCGGTTGTGTGGGATCGTGGTTAGACTCGTTTATTGTGAGGGCTTCTTAAGAAATGGGAAAGATGGTGCAAAGGGTCAAATGATTTCCATGTTTTCAGCGTTGGGTTGCTCGGAAGCAGTAAAAATGCATTTATGGCTTAACCAGAGTGATTTGTTCGATGATATGATTAGTTTAAGTTTCATCTTAGTCAAGGCATTATGATGGTGTGCGTGGCACGGGTGTACATATAGTAGGTCAATGATTCATCAGTGCCAGGGTATTAGATGTCGATATGAGGGAACAAGTGTAAGTTTGGTAAGAATCATTAGATTTGGCAACAGTACATTGACCATATATAATAAGAAGGGAAGTTCAGAATAAGGAAATGAAGGACGACTTTTATGCGAAACGTGTAGCGAAGTAAGATTTCTTCGGGTTTATTGGTAAGAGTACCTTGTGTTATGTGACGGAGGAGTAAGGAAGAGAATTGGGATAGATCACTAAGGAAGAGAATTGGGATAGATCACTCTCCGCTTCTAGGAGGGGAACAATTGGTATCTGACGTGCTCGTCAGCATAAGGTTACAATTTGTAAGAGAGTGGATTATGTATTCGGCCGTGAAAATTTAAGTTAGGCTTCAACTTGACTATATGGTAGTGGGTTGTGTTTTCTTCAGGAAAGTGATTGTCGGTTCCAGATCGGAAAGCAAGGTTAATTGTGTCGAGTGAAGACGTAAGATATTGGGCAGCTGTGTTCTTGGTCCTTCAGTAAAGCGTGTGTTCATCGGATCTTCGTGTTAGAGGAATGGTTAACATATTGTGGAATCGAGAGCTAGTTGATTTGAGAGTTATGTTGCGGTCATACTTGGTAGAATAGACATAAGGGTTCAATGATGAGGTTTGAATAGATTCGAGTTTTGGATAACATTTCAGGATTTGAGTTAAAGGAATTTGAGCAAAGGCACCTTGGTAGAGATGCGTGGGGACATTAGTTGGCTGTTCATATGAAATGCTAGATTTAGAAAGTTTACAGTTTAGAGTTGAGTGAATGAAGGGAACTCTAGTGTGTGGCGTGTTGCTATCTCCAGGAGTGACTCGACTAGTTTGCAAGACTTATGATTATGTTGTATTCTATTGAGTGGGTTCGAGAAATGGTTAAACGGTGACGATGATTGTGATTTGATTAGAAGTTGATGTGGACACCTAATTTTTTACCTCCCACGATTTATCTTAATTACCCAGAGTCTTTGGATATTAAACGGAGTGAAATACGCATTTTCTACAAGTTAAAATGATTTTATAAAATTATTTAGCTAATGTTTTTGCCATTTCATTTGGCAAAATAGCTTCTATAATACTATAAATCATTTGGAAAATAATTTACATTTTTTGCAAATCTATGAGATATTTCTTTGAAATTAATCAAGATGATGATTTAATATAATTATTTATTTAGTTGTTAAAATTACCAAAAAATCAATTAGTAAGCATTTTACTCCATTTAATTCAAAGAACCTAATTAATTAAATAAATAAATCATTTTTACACCCCCCCCCCCCCCCCCCCCCCATTCTTATTTTTGCATACTCTGTGTGCATTAGGCTAAAGTCCATAAGTTGTTTGTTACATGGCTAATAGTGGCTACAATTGAGATAATCAATTGTCAGTCGATTATGGCCATAACTGAAATAGCCAATTTCATGGCTTAATTCAATTAAGGTCATTTTTTGCAAAATTAGCTTTTAATTGGTCAATTAGTTATAACGTGGTCATAATTAAAATGTTCAATTAATGGACATTGTTTAAATTTGGCTACTTGTTAAATTTTGCATATTTCCCCAGCCCATATACCCATATATACATGAATAGACATGAGTATACATGTATACTCATGTATATCATATATATATGACAAATCTATCCCCTCCCACCTTATTTTGTTGGCCGAGCCCAATCCGTTTGGACTTAACCCTACCCAACAACGTGAAAATATATAAACAAAAAAACCACTTTTCATCCATTTCAACAAGGCACAAGGGTTTCTTGCAAAACCTAGCGCTACTAGAGAGAGAATTCCTCTCTCCTCGTCATGAAGTTACCGGAAATGGCAAGGCGTCAGGCAACCCCACCTCGCCTCAGTCTTTGCTCATATTTTTTGTGTAAGAGCATTAATTTCTCTTACCCTCTCTCTTCACACCATCATTGAACGACCCCCAAACACGATATATCTCCTTTCCTTTTTCACTTTTTCTGCATTCTTCAAACGGCTAGCATGGATTTTTTTAATTGATTTTGTTTTCTTGTGATTTGAATACCGGGTTTCCACTGGTTCATGAAGAACCAAGTGGATTGACCCAAACGTGGGTCGATCCTGACCTTTGATATGTTGTGTGAGTAAATCACATCCTTTAATTTGTGAAGCAAAAGCCTATTTTGAGATGTGGTGGAACGTCCCACATCGATTTGGGACTAGGGTTTGAGAAATTTGAGGGTTCTATGTTAAGAACCCCATTTCTACCATTTGAGAGGACCGGAAATTGGAATATTCACAAGTATTCATAAAAAAAACTCGATTCTTTAAGTTTTGGCAGATTCTTGCTTTGAAACTTTGATTTCGAGTTTAAGTTATTTTTTTTTTAAAATAGTTTCTTTATATTTTGTGGCTGAGTCGTGGGTTTGAGGAGCAAAGGATCTCTAAGGTTTAAGCTCAATCAAGACTTCGCTCCAAAAGGTTAATTCTTTTCCCTTTTAGTTAAATTTCTTATGTTTTAGTATTTATGCTCTAAATTGCTTTTATGTGAGTTATTTTCTGTCTTTTTGTGTTAGTTCATTTTAGTCTAGTTTAGTTTTGTTTTAGTATAGTTTTCTGTGATTACTTAGTTGTTTAATCATGCAGTTTACATAGATTATGTTGATTAGTCTAGATAATTGTTTGTTCATCCTGTTTATGTGAGATTAGGTATTTGCGGCTAGTGATAATCCTGTTTATATGCTTTAATTAGGGATAATGGTTCATAGCCTATGTGGATCATGTCTCAATGACCATTTGTTTATAATTAGTTGACTTACAATCTTTTAATCATGTCTAAATACTTGCCATGTCAGAGATTAGTTGGGTTTGGTTAATATGTCAGTGTGTTTACTTGTCTTATCTAAAATCAATTAACTTGTAATCTGTTAATCCTATATGAGAGTGTCTATTTACTGTTGAGGTTCATGGATTCATGACCATTGGTCCTGTCTGTCCCTTAAGCTGTCTAAGTTCGATTGATTTATGGCTTTTGATCATATTTGTATACTTAACTAATTATTAAGGTCTGTGGAGTCCATGTTTGCCTTATGCAAGTCTGCCAAATTATGATTGCAGCTGACTAAGCCTAGTTTATGTGATAGTCAAACCATGATCATTAGTGAGTTTGCAACTCTGTGTAAGAGATGACATATGCACTTCATTTGGTTACCTACAAGTATAAAATTCATTTAAATAGTCTTCTGGTATGTTGGTTGATTATATCTGTTGCCTTGAACATTAGTAAACACTCTACTTACCCTATATAAACACATAGTGTAATGTTTCCTTATAGTTTGGCTTGACTAAAAAAAAAAAAAAAAAAAAAAAGAAATGATATTCTATTGTTGTTTAAAGTGTTGGGTTGTGTTCATGTAAAATCAGTTGAAAAGATATATACACACTCTCACTCAAAGTTTTTAACTCATTTTCTTGAGAAAACTATGACTGGAAACACTTGTACCTAGTTGTGCATAACCAAAATCTGTTTATATTTGAGTAACTAAAAATAGGAGCTAAAAACCAATAATGAAGGCTGTCACTTTGTGTCACGACCCAATTCAGCTAAGTCGCACGGGCACCTACCTTTCCCACCTCGGTAGGCGAACCCTCAACCCAACGATAGTAAAAACACAATCAATTAGTTAAATAAGCGGAAGAGATAAAATCACGTAAACCTGACGATAATAGTATAGAAATATGCGGAAGTAAGGAAAATACACCCCAGAGTCTGGTCCAATCCATACAAGAGCATCTAAATAGAGTATACAAGTCTGGAATATCAATAATACATCAAAGTCTGAATATGTCTCGGAACAGAGAGTAAGACAAAAATAAAGAAGAAACTTCAAGGTGGCGGACGTCTCGTGCTCACCCTGTGGACTCTAAGCAACTCTCGGAGTGATTATTAGCCACGAGAAATAGAGGTAGATCTCACCTGGAATTCTTGTAGCGGTTCGATATTTTTTCGATTCGCATTTTCACTCGCCTCATTTGAAAAGGAAAGTGTCCCGGGGGAGTACAGTTGTCAATCGTACCGGGAAAAGGGAAAAATATACCTCTACATAATGGTACACTAAATGGATAATGTTTTTAGAGTCGCCACCTAATTTTTAGAAAATTAGGAAAACCAGTTCGAAAAGGGTTCATTCAAAACGGTTAAATTTTAAAAGAATCCTAATCTAACCAAAGTATGGGTAAGGATTCTGGTAATCCCCTAGGAAGGTTTTAGGCACCCCGGTATTAAGGATCCGTAAAATACGGTTGACCTACGAGTTCTAATAGTATGCCTTTGTAGATATAAATTGCTTGTGATAAAAACAGTTTTTGTTTCATATTTTCGCAAATAGAAATTAGTCATTCATGCCAAAACACTCTTTTTTCAAGAAACGAAAAATGGTAGAGTTTTGCCAAAAATTGGGCATTTTTTGGAATTCGGACTAGAAAATCTAGGTTAAAACAAGAAGGTATAATCCAAGTAGAACACTATATAAGCCCACCCGAGTTTAAAAAAAGGTTTTTGAGGAAAAATATTTTTATGTATAGAAAATAGTTTTTGATAATAGTTTTTATAGGCATACTAATATACTTCATAGGTTAGCCATATTTTTAGAACTTTTATCCAATTCTTGGTTTTAATCTTTACAAAACGTCTCAAAGTTAACTAATTAGCCTTTTAATAGTCAAAACAGTTCACCCAAAATGATAATTCAAGTTTACAAAACATCTTTTCCAACTCAAGTTTCAAATCAATCATAGTAGTCCTAAAGTTTGCCTATAAGTTCAAATCATATCAAAGGTATCCAAAATCCTCAAAATCATCCGCAATCCTAAATTTGCCTAAATGTTTTTTTTTTAAATTTTTTTTTGAAAATCAATTTTAGCAAACCTTAGGCGTGATAATCTCATTCAGGGTTTCAATTTATATACAAGCATACATATATATATATATATAATTAAGTAAATAATATAAAGAGTAGGGAATTGGGCCGATCAAGCCCAATACAAAAATGCATAAATAAATATTTTCGCTCCAAACTATGCTCCAATGCCTTAGTCCTTCCGTGATAGAGGTTGACTCAATCTAGAAATGTTAGTGGGCCTCGAAAGATCACCAACAAATTGGGGAGGTCACAAAATATAGGTGTACAAAACATCAGTAATAGGCCGAGGTCAATTATTTAATTTACAAAGCCAAAAAAATGTATTACAATACTTTTAAACCAGTCCCATAATTATCATACTTATAAATAAAAGGACAATTTATTTATATATATATATCAAAAGCTAACAAGAATGAATAAATCACACTAAACCTATCAACACATGTCAAAATTCTTACTTAAGCTACTATTTTTCTTATTTTTATCAATTTTAATTAACCTAAAATCACTTAACATTGTCAAAAATAGTAATAAATCCATAGGATACTCACTTAACTATTTAAACAAAGTTAGGCTAGCACATAGTCCTTTTCAACTAACAAACATCATAAATAACATATAATCATAACTTAAAATGAAATAAGGGATGAAATCTCTTTTTCTAATTTTTATCGATTTAACTAACCTAAAATCAAACATTGTCTAAATCAAACTTCTAATTTATTTTCATTTTTTCTAATAGTAATAAATCTATAGGATACTCACTTAATCATGTAAAAAAAGTTAGGCTAGCACCTAATCCTTTTGAACTACACAACCATCATAAATAATATATAATCATAACTTAAAATGAAATAAAGGATGAATTTTTTTTCTTATTTTTATCAATTTAACTAACCTAAAATCACTTAACCTTGTCTAAATAAAACTTCTAATTTATTTTCATTTTTTTCAAATGGTATCAAATTCACATAATATCCACTTAATCATCAAGCAAGACTAAGCTAGCAAAGAATTATTTTTTACTAACACAAGTATCATAATAAATATATAATCATAACTAGAAATGAAATAAAGGATATCAATTTAACTAACCTAAAATCACTTAACATTGTCTAAATCAAACTTCTAATTTATTTTCATTTTTTCAAATGGTATCAAATTCATATAATATCCACTTAATCATCAAATAAGACTAAACTAGTAAAGAATTATTTTTAACTAACACAAGTATCATATAACATAACTAGAAATGAAATAAAGGATAGAATGAGGGGTTACCTTTTGATGGGGCAACCTAAATATCAAAATGAGGATTGGTTCAATCTACTTCAAGCCCCAAACACTTCACAAATCTTTAAACCCCTTTTTCTTTTAATTTTTTTTCTTTTTTTCCTATATGTATATATTATATTTGTATCTTTTGTTGCTAAGCTTTGAATATATAAATCAAAATTTAGCTTTTAGGATGCCAAATTTGAACTCTTTTTTTTTTTTTTTCGTTTTTTTTTTCTTTTTTTTTTCATTTTTTTTTCTCTTTTTCAAAATAGAAAAAGAAGATTCCCCCCTTTTTTTTTCTCAAAAAACATCCCCCCCAAAAAAATTCTTCCTGAAACAAAAAGCTCCTTTCTTTCTTAATGTCCATCCCTTCTATTTGTAGGCAAACCAATTTAGAATTTCATGGACAAAAATAGGCCATGTGGCCATAGCTTTTTCCCCCAAAATCCTTATTCAAATTTTTAAAAATCATCCAAATAAGCAATTAGAATTCTATGGATTAAAATAGGCCACTTGGCCGTACTTTTCCCCCCAAAAATCCTTATTCAAATTTTCAAGATCATCTAACTAAGCATTTAGAATTCTGTGGACAAAAATAAGCCACTTGGCCGTACTTTCCCCCCCCCCCCCAAAAAAAAAAAAAAAACATCCAACTAGTATTTAGAATTCTATGGAAAAATAAAAAAAAAGACCTTATCCAAATAGTACCAACAAAGGTACAAATGGATAAAATCTCCTTCTTATTTTTTATAAAAATGTAGCATAGTTTTTATATAGTTTTAGGTTAATTAGTCTAATATGCCCCTCGTAAAATAATATTTTGATGAAATAAAAATTATAATACGTCGTTTTAAAATACGAGCTTCAAAACGAGCCCAATATTGATATATACTTCCGAGCAATATTTAAAAATGTGAAAAAATGAGGTCAAAATGAGCCGTAATTCATACGTGATTTTTAATTAACAATTTTTTTGAGTTAGACGGAGCGGGATATGTATCTTCTTTTCAAATCACGTTTGTGAAAGTAAATAACTCGTAATTTCTTGTAATTGTTAATTTTTATGAAAATAATAATTAAACGTCAATTTTTGCAATTTTCTCGGGATTTTTAAATTTTTAATTTTTTAAGAGCATCCTTATTCCGTCTTGGACTCGGAAAATTTAAAAATTAAAATACGCATTTTATGAGTTGAAAATTAGGTGTCAACAGCTGCCCCTTTGGAGTTCGAGGATGGCAAGGCCATCCTTGAGCTGCGAATTTGACAAACCTAATTTTCACCGAATAAAAGAAATTACAGCCTTCTTTTGCGCAAAATTTTGAAAGTATGGCCGGACCCCGATTTCTGGGCTTCCTACATATCTCAGGCTACATGAGAATTCAGGCCGTTTGTAGTTCTGACTCTATGAGGACTATGAAAAATAAGAGTTTTTTTTAAACTACCTCGAGATAATTATAGGAATATGGCCGATCCTCGAAACTTGAGTAGCCTACATATCCCTGGCTTTGGGAATCAGGCCAATTGTAGTTCGATTCGATAGCCCGAAAAGGAATATCCCTTTATGTGGGAATCCCTTTGGCTACTTCCGGTTGAAATTCCGAACCGGAGGCGATTTTTGGAAAGGATTTATTAGTGTTGATGCTTGAAGTGATCTCCAATCCCCAGTGTAGAAAGCTTGACTCTCGTACACGATTTTTGACCGGCTGCCCAAGAAAAGTTCCACGTACGCTCCGCATGTTTTGAATCCGGCTTTTGCTTCCTATCTCGGTAGCTTTTAGCCATCTCCAAATGCTGAGTCCTGCGTGTTAGTTTTTTTGAAAATTTTGATTTTAATGTAGTCATACCTGAATGGCATTTTGCCATTTTGTTGACATTGAAGTCATCCTCCAATATTATGTCCGCCTCTTCGCAAATGCTTGTCCGTCTTCTTTCTTTTCTCCTGTAAGTGTGTGTTTTCCGTGTATTTTTTGAAAAAAATGATCTACTCTGGATAATAATCACGATACTTTGACCGGCTCTTTTTTCGTCATTTTTAGATGTTTTCATTGTTCAATGATAACTTCTGTTGGGATCTGGGTCGGGCTATACCGCATTTTTGCGAACCTACACACTAAGTCCGGTTGTCGTTTTCGTAAGCAAGATGTTACTAATGAAAATCATGTTTTCAAGTGCGGGGTCATTTTTGTTTCTTATGACATCCGCCACCCCTGAAAATTTGGACTCACATCATTTTCACATATTGCGGTGACTGTCGCAAATCTGGTGTCGACTGCATCGTTATCCTCATACGAAGCTTGTGGTATACCAGTTCGGGACTACATCACTTATAGTCAAAAATACCCAAATGTAGACTGCACATCAGAGTGTAGTATCATATTCCTTTCATGATGACTACTAACCTCTGTGTCCAGAATTACAACATTTAGTCAGAATATTCAAGTTAACTACTGCATATTCAAGTGCGGAGCCTTTTGTCATATCAAGTGCGGAGCCTTTTCTCATGACAACCACTATCCCTAACCATGATTATGTTAACTTGAAATAAACTGCGATAGTGACCACATATCTTGATGTCGGAATCACATTCGTATTTCAACGATTGTGGACATCAACTTTAGAATTATACTACCTATTTTTAGCTATATATGGATGATGATTTAGCCCCTTCGACACGTAGTCATTTAATCCATATCGTCATTTTGAGGAATGAAGCTTACCTCGGTGGCAAGACTGACACCTTTCTTTTTTGACTCCGGGGAAGAATACCCGCCTGTCGACAGGGTTCACATCTTCCAAAAGGACTAGACTCGATTGTGAATACGGTATTTCGATACCAATATCAACGCGTCATTTTAAATTTTTAGATTTTTATGACGTCTAATCAGTCAATGTATCAAGGCAAGCCATGCGACGTCTAGGCCGGGGTCTCAATACCTTGACACAATACTATTTAGTGGAGACCAAGCTTTTGGTACCGTGATTATATCTTTCAGTAGTCTTAAAGTTTTCTTTTTGTAAAAATCTTTGTGCTCTGCAAAACGAACAAACTTGTTAGTGTAAAACAAACTTTACTTAGGGAGGATTTCGTTACCCTTTCTCGGATGCTTTTGCTTTATCACATCTCTTCAAGTTTTTGTCTTCGTTTTGCTTCGTCATCATTATTCCCTTTTCGGATGCTTCTCGCTTTTATTGCTTTGTCTTTGAATTTTTCATCTTTGCTTTTGCTTTTGTTGTTTCGCCTTTGGTTTTTTGCTTTGTTTTGTTCCGCTAGTGCCATTTCTTGTCTCAACCACTGAACAAACAAGTTAGCGAAAAAAACTCTATTTAAATAGCTTTGTTACCCTTTCCGGGTGTTCCTTCGTTGAATTGCAGCTTCTGTTGTTCTTCCTTTGAATTTTGTCTTAAATGCATGGTCCTCTCGGCATTTTGTTTGAATGAATGGCCCTCTTAGCAATTTGAATGAATGGCCCTCTTGTTGTATGTGTCATCTCCTTAGCATGTTTAAACTGCAAAACCTTAGAAACCTTATCAGTAGATAATGCGGTATAAACGTTCACCTAAGGTGGATGAATAAGTATGTCCCTTTCTAAGGTGGACAAATTATACGTCCCTTTCTGAGGTGGACAAACAGTTATACGTCCCTTTCTAAGGTGGACGAGCGAGTATTGTCCCTTTCTAAGGTGGACAAGCAAATATTGTCCCTTTCTAAGGTGGACAAGCAAATATTGTCTTGGTAAAAATAAATTGAGATACCGAGAACCATGTGTTTGACATGGTTTATGTCTCATTGTCGATGTGGGTGGCCAAAATGCTCTCCTTTGCTTTCTTTGAAGCCTTTGTTATGTGGCGATCATCTTGATGCCTTTCTGAATTTTGAATTGTATTGCCAAAGTCCGTTCTGATGGTCCTGGTACCTATACTCAAAGCAAATGATTAGTAGATACATTGTCGCTTTGCTAGCGACCGTAGTTAAAACAATTCTTAAGAAAGAAACCGAGCATCTTTTGCTCGTTGTAGAGGCAGCCGCGCTTTCCATGCTTTTTCTTCGTGGTGGTCCTTGACGCACTTTGTAGGATCTCTACTTTTCCCGAAGAGTTTGGTATTCCTTTTCAACAAATTGCTCCTATTTGCGGTCAAGGGAAGTCGTTAATGACTTGATGGTGACTTTCTCGCAAAACTTGAAGCAAAAAGGCATTAAACTAGTCAAAAGAAATGACAATGTATTCATAGGAGAAGAAGAGAGTTCAAAGTGTAGTCGTTCGGCTTTCGCCATTCGAGAGGCTTTATTTGATTTTTCTTGTCGTTGTTGCGGATTTGATGTCCACTTTCGTCCGTCATTTTTGGGCATGTCCTCGATGTTTGACGGCGTTACCTGCAAAACCCTTATACTAAAGTTAGTAAGGTATGACAGATAAAGTTGGATATGAAACCGTTTGACGTGGCGACTCTTGTCTGGTTGATGCCTTTGATAGTATCATGTCACTTGGCAACGACGTTATTCTGAGTCTGAAAAATGGAAATTTTGAGGTTTCCTCAAAATTTCTGCCCCAGTGTAGAAGTGTATTCGCTAATTCTTAAACTTGTCGTATCGAAAGCATTTTTGAGATCCTGTCAAAAATTCCCCATAAAGCGCGCATCGGTGACCTATCGTGTCGAGTTTTCAGGAAGTTTTGAGATCTCCCAAAAAGATCTCAAAATTTCTGCCCTAGTTTCTATCTAGGGATATCTACGATTTTCGTTTGGTGCGACCAAACTCAAAAAACGCCTATGTAATCCCACTTTGGGAATTATGTCATAAACATAATTGGTGGTAATGTTTTTATGATGTCATCTCAAATTTTCGAGACCAGCGTATCGTCCTATGACAATCCACTTTAGAGATAGGCAATGTCTACTTAACAGGTAAGTGTCACGTTTTTAGGGCGGAGACCCAGTTTGTCTCATTTTTAGGGCGGACGACCCTGCTTGTCACATTTTTAGGGTAGACAACCCTGCTTTGTCACGAAGATAAGTTTGTTTCTATTCTACCATTCTCGCGTAGTTATAACCCCTCGATTTTGATTTATAGTTATAACCTTCTTGGTATCGCTTGAGAACGGCTTTCTCGGCGTTCTTCGTAGCCTTCTTGACTTCTTTGTCGTCATCTCGACCCCCGAGGACTGTGGTTCTCTGGGTTAGATGGTTGTTTTGCCCTTTTTGGCTCTTTTATGCCATCTTTACGACACTATGTCTATCTTATAGCCCTTCTTGATGGCATCGCCCTTGTGGCGCTTCGTCCATTTGTAGCTTCTTTTGCTTGATTTTGTTTATAGCCCTTTCGGCTCAATTGTGTTGCCCTTGCGGCGTATTTTGTCCTTTTATAGCCCCTTTGGCTCAATTGACTCATTTTCTCTGACATCGAGGACGATCACTACTTTGATGCCTCTTAATCTTATAGCAATCACCTATACTTAAAGAAGATGATTAGTAGCTACGTGGTCGCTTTACCAGTGACTTTAGTCAAGATAATCTAAAAAGGACTTTAGAAAGATATACGAAACCGTTGAGCAATTGCTTGCTTTTGTAGGGGTAGGCCTTGCTCTCTGTCGGCTTTTTCGATCTTCGACCGTACTTTGTAGCCTGATGTGGAGCTCCTATTTTTGGGAAGATTCGGCATTCCTCCTAAGCAAGTTGTCCCGTTTTGGGGTCGATGGGAGTCATTGATGACTTGATTTTAAAGCAAATTCCTTAAAAGTAGCCTTTAAAAATTGGGAGAAGAGTTAGAGATGCCGCCGTTCGGCCTGGGCCATTAAATAGGCTTTTGAGATTTTCGGCCATCTTTGAAGGCTTGATGTTTGTTTTGCTTGTTTTGTGATGATTACGCTCGGGCAAGTGACGTTGTTGATCCTTTAGTCTTGATGTGCCAGTCTTTGGCAGTGTTGATGCATGATCCCTGCGAGATTCGACTTTATTGTCAGTAGAATCATAGTATTGTTTTGATAAGGATAACGCAAAAGGTTAGTGACGAAGCCGTCTTGGCTTATGTGGATTGGTGAGGATCCAGCCAGCGTCTCATAATCTTGATTCCCGAGTTCAACTTTGCATAATGTCGTAACCTGCAATATTCTAAGAGCAAGTGTCAGTGGACATAACGAAGTGAAAGGAATCCAATTTGAAGGCTGAGTTAGAAATGAAGCCGTTTTTGGCTTATAGAGTTGAGGCGATGGTAGGCTCAATAACGCCTTTGGTTGGACTTGACGTCGACTTGAGGCTCGTTGTTTTGTAGCTTCCTTGTCCCTGTGCTCAAAGAAAATTTCTTTAGAGTAAAAGTGATTGACTCGTGTTGACCTCACCGAGCGTGTCATGATAGACTGAAGGAAACGGGAATGTGATCCCCGGGATAAGTATTGAGTGAGTCGAAGGCTAAATAACCGATATAGGACGTCACGTAAGGCACGTTCCATTTTTTTTTTATTTCTATAAAAGGATGAATCGTTCGTTCGAAAGAAGCCACTTACGTTCTTATTTTGGATTCTCATAAGGGAAGGAGTTGTTCGTTTGATTGGGCAACTCTAATGAATGAAGATATCCAAATTGTCGAACTGTTTTGAACTAGTCGCCCCGGCTTCCAGTCCTAGGGCACTTAGTTCAAGATGTTTGCGCTTGAAAATTTGAATAGCTTGACTGATTCAAAGACATACCCCAGATCTGCTCGGAGAGTCCATATTTTGAAACAGTGGAAGAATGAAGTTTTTGAAGACTGGATCAAAGACGTACCCCGATTCCTTATCGGGGTTTGTGGTTTGAAACAGTGGGGAGACCGCACCCTTATATAGGATTGCCTACGTATCTTGCTGGAACAAGAATCAAGTCTGACGTAGTTCGGAATTCGAAACTGACGTATTTGGCTTGTCTATCTGAATAAGCGCAGGCTTGTCATTTTTGGATGTCGGACATTTTAGCGTAGCGCATGGGTGGTCTAAAAAAGGTCGTAATCTTGAATTTTTTAAGGAGTTGTGATTTGGATTTTGTAATATCATGATAGTGTAGCGCATGGGTGAGCTAAAAAAAAAGTTGTGATTTGAATTTTGTGAGATCACGATAGCGTAGCACATGGATGGGCTAAAACGGATCACGACTTAAGTTTCGTTACCGAAACCTCTCGGTGGTCCCCACGAGTCAATCAAAAGAGAAGAAAAACTCAAGAGGTAAACGTGTTAGTTCGTTAATCATAATAAGACATGTAACATCTGTTTTACTTGAAACATATTGTCCAAACTTCGGCTCACATAGAGACTTTTGGAGATGACCCGGATGGACAGGATTTTGCCCATTCGACTGATTTTTGTGCGACTTTGGTAATCTTTGTATGTGACAGTGATCTTTGAGGATGACACGGTCAACGAGTATTGGATGATGACTCGACCATTTTGGACTTGAAGTGTTTGGACTTTGAAAGGGCAAAGTATGACCTTAACGATCTTTTGGGTCTGATAAGAATGATTTTTTAGGAATGAAGTAGTTGTCGGCAATTTGCGACGGCTGGGCTATTTGTCTTAAAACTTTAGAGGTTGCGAGGACCGAGGGGTGCGGCTCTTAGCAATATTGAGTGTAAAAAATGTGCTTTTGGAAATGACGTGGTTCACGTGGATTGGATGATGATCGAACGACGTTTTAGAAGTTTTAGAAAACTTGACTTTTGACGTGGTGTTTCGAGATTTTACTTTGGGGTGCGTTTTGACGACATTCTAAGATTTTGGGAACCGAACTATGGACTATTCGTGTTTGAAGCAAAACAGATGTCTTTATATGCGTAAATCAAAAATAGGCATGGCAAAGCAGAGTATATAGCACGTAGCATGTAAACAATATATATCATGTAATCAATATATCAACAAAAGTATACTATCGTTTGAAGGATGCAGGTACCGTTAAGACGTTCCGTTTGCCCCAATATATACAACATTGATAAATATCGAATGGGGATACATAATAGGGGAACGGGGTATATAGAATATCAGTCCCGCGCAGGGGTACAACTCCTAAACTAAAAAGTAAAAACCCAAACCCAAGGGCAAACGGTTCATATAACGGCATGTACATCCTTCAATTTTTCACATAGTTGGATGCGGGCGGTCTTCCTGTCCGATTCAGGTAGGTCTGAGATACCCAAACCGGTCTATGGTCCGTATGCGCTATACCAGTAGGGATTTGGCTTCGCTCTACACTAGTTATTCTAGAGTGATTTTTCAAGCAAATGACACAGGTTACCCAAGCGGACAAGCTGGGGGTGGGCTCTCTAAGGCTGTGGGATGACCGCATGCCCACTCGACCTTAGAGACCTCCAAAGAATATAGCAAAAGGTTTTTTAGTGAAGGTATGACCGCAGCTCATCCCGCGTCGTCACCCTTAGAAAAAATATAAAATAAATGCCAGGAGTGGCGGAGTATGCATGCATGAATGACGCTATTATATTTTGCGGAAAATTTAAACACATAAACAATTTATATCACTTAGACAATTTATATCATACAAACACACAAATTATTGGAACCCTTATGGTTAGAACCTTAAATTGTCCCCAGCAGAGTCGCCATCTGTAGCGGTTCGATATTTTTTCCGATTCGCATTTGCACTTGCCTCATTTAAAAAGGAAAGTGTCCCGGGGAAGTACGGTTGTCAATCGTACCGGGAAAAAGGAAAAATATACCTCTACGTAATGGTACTCTAAATGGATAATGTTTTAGAGTCGCCACCTAATTTTTAGGAAATTAGGAAAACCAATTCGAAAAGGGTTCATTTAAAACGGTTAAATTTTAAAAGAATCCTAATCTAACCAAAGTATGGGTAAGGGTTCTGGTGATCCCCCGGGGAAGGTGTTAGGCACCCCAGTATTAAGGATCCGTAAAATACGGTTGACCTACGGGTTCTAATAGTATGCCTTTGTAGATATAAATTGCTTGTGATAAAAATATTTTTGTTTCATATTTCCGCAAATAGAAATTAGTCATTCATGCCAAAAACACTCCTTTTCAAGAAACGAAAAATGGTAGAGTTTTGCCCAAAATTGGGCATTTTTTGGATTTCGGACTAGAACACCTAGGTTAAAACCCGAAGGCGTTAACCCAAGTAGAACACTACGTAAGCCCACCCGAGTTTAGAAAAATTTTTTTTTTAGAAAAAATATTTTTAAGTATAGAAAATAGTTCTAGAAAATAGTTTTTATAGGCATACTAATATACTCCATAGGTTAGCCATATTTTTAGAACTTTTATCCAATTCTTGGTTTTAATCTTTACAAAAAGTCTCAAAGTTAACTCATTAGCCTTTTTAATAGTCAAAATAGTTCACCCAAAATGATAATCCAAGTTTACAAAACATCTTTTCCAACTCAAGTTTCAAATCAATCATAGTAGTCCTAAAGTTTGCCTATAAGTTCAAAATCATATCAAAGGTATCCAAAATCCTCAAAATCATCCGCAATCCTAAATTTGCCTAAACGGTTTTTTTTTAAAAAAAAATTTTGAAAATCAATTTTAGCAACTCTTAGGCGTGATAATCTCATTCAGGGTTCCAATTTATATACAAGCATACATATATATAATCAAGTAAATAATATAAAGAGTAGGGAATTGGGCCGACCAAGCCCAATAGAAAAATGCATAAATAAATATTTTCGCTCCAAATTATGCTCCAATGCCTTAGTCCTTCCATGATAGGGGTTGACTCGATCTAGAAATGTTAGTGGGCCTCGAAAGATCCACCAACAAATTGGGGAGGTCACAAAAGATAGGTGTACAAAACATTAGTAATAGGCCGAGGTCAATTATTTAATTTACAAAGAAAAAAAAAATGAATTACAATACTTTTAAACCAAGCCCATAATTATCATACTTATAAATAAAAGGACAATTTATGCAAAAGGCCCAATAGTTGCTATGAATTAGTAACAAACTCACAAGAACTAAGGTTTTTTTTTTATTTATATATATATATATATATATATATATATATATATATATATATATATATATATAGCTAACAAGAATGAATAAATCACACTAAACCTATCAACACAATGTCAAAATTCTAACTTAAGCTACTATTTTTCTTATTTTTATCAATTTTAATTAACCTAAAATCACTTAACATTGTCAAAAATAGTAATAAATCCATAGGATACTCACTTAATCATGTAAACAAAGTTAGGCTAGCACATAGTCCTTTTCAACTACACAAGCATCATAAATAACATATAATCATAACTTAAAATGAAATAAGGGATGGAATCTCTTTTTCTTATTTTTATCGATTTAACTAACCTAAAATCACTTAACATTGTCTAAATCAAACTTCTAATTTATTTTCATTTTTTCAAATAGTAATAAATCCATAGGATACTCACTTAATCATGTAAACAAAGTTAGGCTAGCACCTAATCCTTTTCAACTACACAAGCATCATAAACAATATATAATCATAACTTAAAATGAAATAAAGGATGGATTTTTTTTTTCTCACTTTTTATCAATTTAACTAACCTAAAATCACTTAACATTGTCTAAATCAAACTTCTAATTTATTTTCATTTTTTCAAATGGTATCAAATTCACATAATATCCACTTAATCATCAAGCAAGACTAAGCTAGCAAAGAATTATTTTTAACTAACACAAGTATCATAATAAATATATAATCATAACTAGAAATGAAATAAAGGATATCAATTTAACTAACCTAAAATCACTTAACATTGTCTAAATCAAACTTCTAATTTATTTTCATTTTTTCAAATGGTATCAAATTCACATAATATCCACTTAATCATCAAACAAGACTAAGCTAGCAAAGAATTATTTTTAACTAACACAAGTATCATAATAAATATATAATCATAACTAGAAATGAAATAAAGGATAGAATGAGAGGTTACCTTTTGATGGGGCAACCTAAAGATCAAAATGAGGATTGGTTCAATCTACTTCAAGCACCAAACACTTCACAAATCTTTAAACCCCTTTTTCTTTTAATTTTTTTTTTTTTTTTTCTATATGTATATCTTATATTTGTATCTTTTGTTGCTAAGCTTTGAATATATAAATCAAACTTTAGCTTTTAGGATGCCAAATTTGAACTCTCTTTTTTTTTTTTTTTTTTTTTTTTCTTTTTTTTTTTTTTTTTTTTTTTTTTTTTTTTTTTTTTTTTTTCTCTTTTTTCCCAAAAATAGAAAAAGAAGATTCCCCTTTTTTTTTCTCTCAAAAACGTCCCCCAAAAAAAAAAAAAAATCTCCTCTTTTCTTAATGTCCATCCCTTCTATTTGTAGGCAAGCCAATTTAGAATTCTATGGACAAAAATAGGCCATGTGGCCATAGCTTTTCCCCCAAAATCCTTATTCAAATTTTTAAAAATCATCCAACTAAGCAATTAGAATTCTATGGACAAAAATAGGCCACTTGGCCGTACTTTTCCCCCCAAAATCCTTATTCAAATTTTCAAAATCATCCAACTAAGCATTTAGAATTCTATGGACAAAAATAGGCCACTTGGCCGTACTTTTCCCCCAAAATCCTTATTCAAATTTTCAAAATCATCCAACTAAGCATTTAGAATTCTATGGACAAAAATAGGCACTTGGCCGTACTCCCCCCCCCCCCCCCCCCCCCAAAAAAAAAAAAAAAAGACCTTATCCAAATAGTACCAACAAAGGTACAAATGGATAAAATTCCCTTCTTATTTTTTATAAAAATGTAGCATAGTTTTTATATAGTTTTAGGTTAATTAGTCTAATACGCCCCTCGTAAAATAATATTTTGACGAAATAAAAATTATAATACGTCGTTTTAAAATACGAGCTTCAAAACGAGCCCAATATTGATATACTTCCGAGCAATATTTAAAAATGTGAAAAAATGATGTCAAAATGAGCAGTAATTCATCCGTCATTTTTAATTAACAATTTTTTCCCGAGTTAGACGGAGCAGGATATGTATCTTCTTTTCAAATCACGTTTGTGAAAGTAAATAACTCGTAATTTCTTGTAATTGTTAATTTTTATGAAAATAATAATTAAACGTCAATTTTTGCAATTTTCTTGGGATTTTTAAATTTTTAATTTTTTAAGGGCATCCTTACTCCGTCTTGGACTCGGGAAATTTGAAAATTAAAATACGCATACATGTCATTACCTAGGTTATAGCATCTAAACCCAAGTATGCCAAGTCTCAATATTATCAATCCGAATCAAACTAACACTAGTATATCAATAGATAATCAACATAAAGCCATAGTCCAATGCAATGCAATAATGTATGATATACAAATGTAATGATGCAATGTTGTGTACACATGTACTCCAGATGGAAGTATCGACGTCTCGGTAGCACAACCCATGGGGGACCTGCAGAGTCCATGTAACTCACGGTCCGGCGACAACTTAGATACTGCTACCTCACGATCCCGGTACAGACCTCGGGAATCACTACCACGCAATCACGTTTTTGGGACAACCATCATATATCGGTCCTCACGTCACCTCATCTAATTGAGCCAAACTCATCATAGTGTTTCCTCAAGTATCATCAATGTATCAACAGTATATCATGAAGGATGAGAATGTGGGCAATGTATGAGTTCAACATCAATGATCAGATAAATATCACAAGTACCAAGCATGGGTACGCCAACAATATCATGAAAAGGCTACACAAGCCATATAGAACACTATCCTCGTATCAAACATCAACAAGTAAGGTATCACAATATCATGAACAAGATATATCAATAGTCTCCAATACCTATCACTACGCCACATCAAGCCAACAACAATAGAACAAATCAGACACAACGCAACGGGGTGGCAAGATTCAATCACACAACAGGGCCTAACCTAAGACGATATCTAACCCAACTTCATACCTGAAGATTTACATGCTTTCTCCGACAATATTATCTAAATATATGCTTCGCTAAATGAAGTCTCACCATAAGGTAAGCCGTAATTAACCTAGAAGGCCGAACAACAATAACACCAACAATCACTCATTAGCCTTTCCTTTCCTTTCCTTTGAGCCTCGAGATCAAGAAAGTGTAAGCATATTCGAATCATGGAATTAGAATCAAGGAGAACATCAAAACAAACCCTAGTTCTATGAAGACCCAAATCCCCAACTTATGGGATAGGGTTTATGAACTAGAAGGGTGAAATTAGGGATCTAAAGGTCCCAACATGAAATTAAACCTCTAGGTGATCATTCCATCATTAGCAAGCTAGAAAAATCAACAAATCACTCTAATTCAGATTCTAGGCAAAGCCCCCAAATTTGGGTATAAACCCTAACTTTCAAATCCACAAATTAGCCTCTAATTAGGAAGAAATTATGAGATAAAGGATTCTAAACATCAATTCAATGCTTATGGAAGCTAACCCAACCAATAATTCATGATTTAGAAGCCTAGAAGGAAAATTCATTAAACCCACTTTTAATCTTCCATCGCTTAATGAACTAACAAGGTAAAAGGATTTTAAGATAATTATGGGTAATGGAATAGCAAAGAGATTAGAAGGACTTACCACTAAGAATCTTCTCCAAGAATACTCTAGATTTGCTCCCAAAAGCTCAATTTTCGGAATAGTAATGAATGAGGGACTTAGGGCATTTAACACTTCATTTAATGAACTAACTGCCCCAGCTGTCCCTTGACCGCTACAACGGTCATGCCCAAATGGCACAGGCCGCTTTAGCGGCAGGATGACCGTTATAGCTGTATTGCTGCCGTAGTGCTGTTGCGGTCAAAGACGGCACCTGACACCAGAAAATTCCCAAGTTTCACAATTTAACCCGAATTTTTGAATAACTCCCGAGGCCAACTGCTCACAAACCACAAAAACAGACATATATAAAAACACGCTACGAACGCACTCATGGCCTCAGAATTCCCAACGGAGGTGTTGTTGACCAAGTCAACCCCGATACCGAAATTCCAACTTCCCAACTCAAGTCCCAAAATGCACCCGAGTGCATTGGGAACCGAACCAGATATGCGCACATGTCCTAAATGACCATTCGGACCTCTTGAAATTGACAGATTCCCGAAAAAGGTCCGTTTACCCAAAAAGCAACTTTGAGTCAACTATTTTTCGCTTTTAAGCCAAATTCCCCCAAAACTTATCCAAATCAACTCCAATGATCTCAGCAAGTGCACTAACGGTCCCCGCAGGTCAAATATGAGCTAATAAAGCTTAGAAAAGGGTCAAAAAGGGTCAGAAACGCAATAACGACCAAATGGGTCGTTACATTAGATACAATTAAACAATCGCTTGTCCTCGAGTGACAAGGAAGAGAATGGGGAAGGATACCAGAGCCCGCAACAGCTAGGGATATCTCAACACTTAACGGGCTTCTCCTACTAGGAAAGATGCTCATCAAACCAAACATGAATACCAACGAATGATATAGGTACCGTCAGAAGGTCACTCCTTCAACATAGAAACAAGGAAAATCAGATGAACTCCCAATAGGCCTGGTGAAAAAAAAAATAACTTCCCAATTGGCCTGGTGAAAAAAAAAACTAACTCATAGAACACAAGATCAAACAACGAATAGTCTCAAACAGGCCACTACACCTCGGGCTCCCTTTCCCTCCTTCCCACACCGCATGACACTCTACATAGGTGTAGCCTTCAGAAAAACCTGCTCTCTCACTTTACCAGTCACAACTCTCTAAACTTAGCTCAAGCTTCAACTCTCATATCCCCATATTCAAATTTCCTTCACAACTGATCCTCGAATAAACGAATTGCTCTACTCGAATTATCTGAAACATGGTCACAAACCATAGCCCATTCTGAACCGATAAAATACTATGATTCCGCTAACCTTTCTTTCGCACTTACTAAAGTCATTCCTTGTACAACGATTCCTTAGAAACACAGGAGCACACATACCAAAACTCTGAGACCGTAACTTACTCTCACCAGAAAGAATCCTTGATTCATCTGAGATCCTTACGCAATTCTATCAAAACTGGTCTTACAGACAGCTAACTTGGCTATTTCCAAGTCTTCTTAAACCTTCAAATCACAATATAGGAACCATACCACTGAATATCTCGCCGAGAAAAGTCCGTCAGAAGCTAACTGATCACTATAAAGACCTCTCGCACAACAGTTCCTCCTCAAATCTGTACTAAGCTCATTGTATACCATTATTCTGTCCAAGTAACTGTTCTCAGAAAGTATCATCAAATCCACTAGAAAACCCTGACAAAGCTCGGTAAATCTGTCATACCTCAAATCTGAGTCGAAACGCTTCGAATCCTTAGATATCTTCCTGAAAGCATAATCATAGACCTTTAAGCTTAACACGAATAACGCTGACCCTGAATGAATGCACAACTCTTGAATATCACCAATAGTCATTAGAACTGACTCCGAATTTCGAAACCAATCACAGTCCTATCACACCTCTGTGGCGGTCAATTTTCATCTTTTCCTCACATATAACAAATCATGTCTATCACTTTCGACTCCACAAGTTGAGTCCTATCCGAGTTATCAACTTAGTATCGAAGAGCAATAACTTACGATTTCAATTTTCATGTTTCTCAACCTTTACCCGATATGCAAATCCGATACAAACCCAAAATTTTCGACGCAAAACCTGAAGCCTCATATAGTAATTATATAATCATCGAACCTCTCATAGTGTCATCTTGATATGCTCGAAAATTCTCCAAAAGTATCTAGTCTTACACTGCCGCTCTAAATCTTACGCAATCACCCCCGAGTTTTTAATAGCCAAAAGCGCTTACCCAAATTGTCCAGTCAATACTACTTGCAACATAAATATTACCACGAGTAGGGTCTCACCTCAAAAATATAGTTCTAGTCCTCACATGATAGGGATTCCACAATATTCTCTCTTAAAGTATGTTAACTCATCCACTGTTGAAGGTCACAAAACTTATCCGATGGTGTACTACCAAGCCACTTTTTATAAACCTCAACAAGTCGGTTCACTGAAATATGCTTCTCACTAGTCGCGGATCACAGACCTCACGGAACTCTGTCATATCACATAGTCTATTCCTATAGATTACCTTCTTAAGCTCACGCAACAATCACATCTCAACTGGAATGTGAAAGGAAACGACACCACAATCCATACTAGCCCAAGAAATCCCTAGGATGTACCTTTTTCTTATTGATTCACACTCAACTATACCTTTCTCGACTCGTCAATTTCCCAATTTCTAATCACTTCACGATCATCGATACCGTAATCAATCCTCGAATCCACTCCATCGAATACCTCGTAATCATAAATCTTGCAAACTAACCGAACTAATCCTGGAGATAGGATCGTACCACACACTCTGCACATTAGCGTTTCCTTAACACTTACCACTCTGAACTGAATGCTCTCAAAATCCGACGTATCAGACAATAATATTACTAATATACTCATATATCTCACTGAAACGTCCTTGCCTGAATTGCCCTACTCAATTTTTGAAATATATACCTAACTCAGTTGACCCATCATCGATCTACCATGTCAATATCCATGTTCACTAATCCCTTACTCAAATCTTTAATGTTGCTAGTCCTCGAAGAATCACCTCTTACCTCAATTATTAGATCTGAATACCTCTAATCACTTCTTACCTCAATATCCATGAATACAAGGTTCCCAACCTCAGCCCATCACTGACCTCTATTAGTCTATGATATAGTCGAACGTACTAACTCATCCATAAAGTCTCAAGCCCGCTCTACGCTGTACAATCTGAACCAAGCTCTCACATCACTAATTCTTGTTTCTACGATTTTCTTTCTACCCTTAACCTCGAAGACACCAACTAACCTTATCGATCAACCTTTTTCTGAATGTCATGATATAATGCCCCCATAATCCAAACATGACTCACGTACCCTTGTTACGTCACCTCAAGTCTCACCAACCTTAATGTCCTGAACCCGATAGCAGTATGTCTCATTATAATCCGTCAATTCCTGTATTTCATTTCAAATCACTCTATCATTATCAACTAACAAACTCTTAAATACACTCGATCATCTAAACCAATCCTCTCTCTGGCCCGAACGAACCACAAACAATATCAATACTTCTCCTCAAATTGAAGTGTAGCAACCAGTAACTTCCCAAGTCATTAACTCATCGCATACGCCCATATTGAAGTCATTTCCATCAGTCGATTATTAACTCCTCAGAAGTCTACAACCCAGTCAATTTACCGATCAATGATGTGCCCATAACATTTACTTAATAACCGGGTAGTCCTTTAACATCAACGAGCTTATATCAAGAATAACTTTCGGCACCAGTCGCAACCTTATCCTGACAACCATGTCAGATACCAATTTTTCCCTTCCCAATCTCACGAAAAGTACTCATGTTTAAGATGTTCTATGAAGTCTCACTTCGCTACACGCTTTCCACAAAAGTCTTCCTTTATGTCCTTATTGTCAACTTCTTTTCTTTATTACACGCGGTCACAATACTTATGCCCATTTCGATAGTCATTACTAAACTTACACTTGTTCCCATATACCGAAATCTAATACTATACAGCTACTGAATCGTCGACCAACCATTGGTACACCAGTGTCACCACACTATCATTAAGCCTTGTCGAAGCTAAAGTCAAATCGATCATATCATCGAGCAACCCACTGTTGAAACATGGAGAACCTATAACCCTCTGAACTATTTTTCCTTTTTCTCATGAACTCTTACAATAACCGAGTCTAATCGTTATTCGACACAACAGCCGAGTCTAATCACGACTCCACACAGTCGAATCCTTAGGCCATAACTAAAGACTGAACTAGATCACGTTCCCGAATTAGCATAACATATCTCGCACTCAAACCACAACATGCCATAGATTAACCATACGCATAAAAATTTAGGACGAATGTCCACCCTTCGTGGGTGATTAAGATAAGAAAGTTCAGATACTGATTGGAATTGACTTGATACCAATTTGAATGAAGTCACACGAGAGCGTGAAAGAATTGGAAGTTTCCTAAATATCCAATAGCCTCTGTAGATAAGTACGGAGCTCATCTTACCGATCCACGAGACTCTACTAAACACTCTCTTGTATTATAGACCGGGTAACCTAGGACTCTGATACCAACTTGTCATGATCCAATTCAGCTAAGTCACATGGGCACCTACCTTTCCCACCGCGGTAGGCGAACCCTCAACCCATCGATAGTAAAAACATAATCAATTAATTAAATAAGCAGAAGAGATAAAATCACATAAGCCTGATGATAATAATATACAAATACGCGGAAGTAAGGAAAATTGACCCCAGAGTCTGGTCCAATCCATACAAGAGCATCTAATTAGAATATAAAAGTCTGGAATATCAATAATACATCAAGTCTGAATATGTCTCGGAATAGAGAATAAGACATAAATAAAGAAAAATCTTCAACGCCACGTCTTATACTCACCCAGTAGACTCTAAGCAACTCTCGGAGCGACTATCATCCACGAGAAATAGAGGTAAATCCCACTCGGGATTCTACATTCATAAAAGAATGCAGCAAGGACAGGTCAGTACAAAACCACAGTACTGGTAGGTATCATAGGCCGACTAAATTTAGCTAACATAATCCAGACAATAAAGTAAAATAAATAGGTAAAACAACAAGCATAAGTCAACACAAATCAGAAACCAAGTACATGTCATCACCTAGGTTATAACATCTAAACCCAAGTGTGCCAAGGCTCAATATAATCAATCCGAATCTAAATAACACTAGTATATCAACAGAACATAAAAACATAGTCCAATGCAATGTAATAATGTATGATATATGAATGCAATGATGCAATGATGCAATGCTGTGTACATATGTACTCCGGACGGAAGTATCGACGTTTCGGTAGCACAACCCATGAGGGACCGCGGAGTCTATGTACGTCACGGTCCGGAGACAACCTGGATACCTCTACCTCACGATCCCGGCACAAACCTCGAGAATTGCTACCACACAACAATAATTCCGGGACAACTATCGAATATCGATCCTCACATCACTCTTATCCAATTGAGCCCAGCTCATCACAGTGTTTCCTCAAGTATCATCAATGTATCAACAGTATATCATGAAGGATGAGAATGCGGGCAATGTATGAGTTCAACATCAATGATCAGATAAATATCACAAGTACCAAGCGTGGGTACGCCAACAATATCATGAAAAGGCTACACAAGCCATATAGAACACTATCCTCGTATCAAACATCAAAAAGTGAGGTATCACCTTATCATGAACAAGATCTATCAATAGTCTCTAATATCTAGTATCACTACACGGCATCAAGGCAACAACAATAGAACAACTCAGACACAACGCAATGGGGTTTGCTAGCCCCAATCACACAACAGGGCCCAACCTAAGACGATATCTAACCCAACTTCAAACCCGAAGGTTTACATGCTTTCTTCAACAATATTATCTACATATATACTTCGCTAAATGAAGTTTTACCATAAGGTAAGCCATAACCTACCTGGAAGGCTTAACAACAATAGCACCAACAATCACTTCTTAGCCTTTCCTTTCCTTTGAGCCTCGAGATCAAGAAAGTTTAAGCATATTCGAATCATGGAATTAGAATCAAGGAGAACATCAAAACAAACCCTACTTCTATCAAGACTCAAATCCCCAAACTATGGGATAGGGTTTATGAACTAGAAGAGCGAAATTAGCGGTCTAAAGGTCCCAACATGAAACTAAACCTCCAGGTGATCAATTCCCATCATTAGCAAGCTAAAAAAAAATCAACAAATCACTCTAATTCAGATTCTAGGCAAAGCCCCCAAATTTGGGTATAAACCCTAACTTCCAAATCCACAAATTAGCCTCTAATTTGGAAGAAATTATGAGATAAAGTATTCTAAACATCAATTCAATGCTTATGGCAGCTAACCCAACCAACAATTCATGATTTAGAAGCCTAGAATGAAAATTCATAAAACTCACTTTTAATCTTCCATCACTTAATGAACTAACAAGGTAAAAGGATTCTAAGATAATTATGGGTAATGGAATAGCAAAGAGATTAGAAGGACTTACCACCAAGAATCTTCTCCAAGAATACTCTAGGTCTGCTCCCAAAATCTCAATTTTTGAAATAGTAATGAATGAGGGATTTAGGGCATTTAACACTTCATTTAATGAACTACCTGCCCGTCGCGCCCGCTTCCGCGATGAGATTACCGCTCCAGCGGGCGGCGCCGCCCCAGTGATCCCTTCATCGCTATAGCGGTCATTCCCAAATAGCACAGGCCGCTTCAGCGGCAAGGTGGCGGCCATAGCGGTACCGCAGCCACCAAAGCGGGCACCTCATACTAGAAAATTCCCAAGTTTCACAATTCAGCCTGAATTTTCGACTAGCTCCCGAGGCCATCTGCTCACAAACCACAAACACAAACACACATAAAAACACGCTACGAATGCACTCGTGGCCTCGAAATTTCCTACAGAGGTCTCGTTGACCGAGTCAACCCCCGATACCGAAATTTCAACTTCCCAACTCAAGTCCCAAAATATACCTGAGTGCAATGGGTACCGAACCAGATATACACACAAGTCCTAAATGACCATCCAGACCTCTCGGAATTGACAGATTCTTGGAAAAGGACCGTTTACCCAAAAGTCAACTTTGTGTCAACTGTTTTTCTATTTTAAGCCAAATTGTCCCAGAACTTATCCAAATCAACTCTGATGACCTCGGGAAGCATACCAATGGTCCCCGCAGGTCAAATATGAGCTAATAAAGCTCAACAAAGGGTCAAATAGGGTTAGAAATGCAATAACGACCAAACGGGTCGTTACACTTTGTCACAACCCAATTTCACAAAGTCGTGCGGGCACCTTCCTATCCCACCTCGGCATGCGATCCCTTATCTCAACATTCACAATACAACATAAATAGTAGAAAAAGATTAAAGTCACGTAAGTCTGACATATGAATATATAATAAATTCGGAAGTACATAAAAAACTACCTAGTATCTAGTTTGGTCATGCAAGAGCATCTAACTAAAATCTATATGTGTGGAAGTAATAATAATAAATCAATAGTCTCAAATATGTCTCAGAATAGCAAAGTAAGACATAATATAAGAAGAGTCTTCGGGTAGCGAAGCGTCCGCATGCTCACCCCAATAAGAATCGAATCAGCAGCCTCGAACTCTTAGCCACGAGGGTTAGATGTCGATCCCACCTGATACTCTACATTCATAAAAGAATGTAACAAGTGTAGGTCAGTACAAGCAACACGTACTAGTAGGTATCATAAGCCGACTAAGATTAGCTAACATATACCAAGACAATAAAGCAAGATAAACAAGTAATAAACAAGGAAAAGACAACACGAGCCAGTAACCGAGTACAAGTCATCGTCTATGTTATAGCATCTAAACCTAACTGTGCCAAGACTCAGTATATCCAATCCGAATATCACAACAATATCATAAGAAGCCAAGGTACAATGTAATGTAGTAATGTATGAAATATGGATGCAATGCATATGCACTGAAACACATGTACTCCGATGCTGGAACATCACATCTCGACAGCACAACCCATGGGGGACCAGCGAATTCCACGTACCAATCCTTACGATTCCGAAAAAGACCTCGGCAATCGCTACCAGCACTCATACCTCGATTTTAGGATAAACATCGGACATCGATCCTTATGTCACTCTCCTCGAACTGAGCCCAGCTCATAACAGTGTTTCCTTGTATATCATTAATGTATCAATAATATATCATGAAGGATGAGAATGCGTACAATGTATGAGTTCAATGTCAATAATTAAATCATCTCAACGGTACCACACATAGGCACACCAACAATGTCAATAAAAAGGCTACATAATAAGCCACAATAGTATCACAATCCTCATCTCAAAACATCAACAAATAAGGTGACAATAGAGCAAGATTAGACTCAAGCTGCTAAACCATTTATATTCCTCAACCACTTGGTCTAGCACAAGGATTTCTTACCATATGTGACAGATGTTGGGGTAAACAGATTCAAGGGAGTCCAATGGAAAGGGTCTGAAGAAACTTAAGTTAGTAAAGGGAGCTATGAAGAAGCTAAACCATAAGAAGTTTTCAAAATTAGAGGGGAAAATACAGAATGTCAGACAATAACTGAGTGATATACAACAACACCTAAGAACGACTTATGATGATCAATTATTATATGATAGAAAGAAACAACTTAAGCTTGACTTGGAAAAATGAAACCTAGTAGAGGAGAGTATTCTAAGGCAGAAGTCTAGGGTACAATGGCTAGGTCTGGGTGGCTCAAACTCTACCTATTTATTTGCTAGTGTGAAGAGTAGAATCAACCAAAACCACATTAAAAAGCTAGTCTCAGACAGTGGCAGAATCCTACAGACCAAAGGGAAAGTTGAAGCAGAGATCATAGGGTCTTATAAAAAACTGCTTGGCTCTTGTGTTGATAAGCTACCTGGTATACAACCTGATGTCATGACTACTGGACCTGTCCTCAAAAAAGAGCAACAACTGATGCTTATGGCACCAGTTACCAAGCATGAGATTAAAGATGCTTTGGCAGATATCTCAGATCTGAAAGCCCCGGGATGTGATGGTTTCAATGCTGTATTTTTAAGAAAACATGGGCAATCATAGGTGATGAAGTGACTGATGATGTTCTCCATACACTCAAAGCACAAAAGATGTTCAGGGCATTAAACTGCACTAATGTGACCCTAATACCTAAGGTACAAAATCCCTCTTATGTCAAAGAGTTTAGGTCCATTTCCTATTGCACAATGTTGCATAAATTGATCTCTAATTTACTAACTAAAGGACTACAATGAATAGCATAATTGATGGTTGTTAGTAGTCAGTCAGCCTTTGTACCTGGAAGGGTTATTACTGATAACATCTTACTAAGCTATGAACTTGTTAAAGGGTACTCTAGGAAAGGAATATCAACTAGATGCGTGCTCAAAATAGATATGCAGAAAGCTTATGATTCCTTAGAATGGGGTTTTCTGGAAAAAGTTCTGGTAGCTTTGAATTTCTCAAGTGTGTTTGTGCAATGGATCATGATGTGTGTAAGTTAGTATCTTACTCAATATGGTCAACCCACTCCACCATTTGAAGCAAAGAAAGGGTTGAGACAAGGGGATCCTCTCTCCCCTTTTCTCTTTGTAATGGCTATGGAATATTTAAGTAGATTGCTAAGGCAGCTGGGACAAAACCTACAATTTCATTTTCACCCCAAGTGTAATAGGTTGAATATCATTCAGTTGGGATTTGCAGATGACTTACTCCTATTCTGCAAAGGTGAGATAGAATCTGTTACACTCTTGTTTTAGAAATTCAAGTTGTTTTCTAAAGCATCTGGCCTTATTGCCAATCTTGGTAAGAGCTCAGTGTCTTTGTGGGGGTACGAAAGACAGTATGCAACAGGAAATAGTGGATCTATTGGGTATGAGCAAGGGGTCACTGCCTTTTAGATACCTAGGTGTCCTCCTAAGTACTAAAAGGGTCTCAATTGTCCAATGTCAACCCCTATTAGACAAGATGCTAGGCAGAATTAAATCATGGACCACTAAATTCCTCTCATATGCTGGAAGAACACAGTTGATCAAATCTGTTATGTTTTCCATACAAGTATTCTGGGCCTAAGTGTTTGTATTGCCAAAGAAAATCATACAAGCTATTGAAGCTACCTGCAGAAATTTCTTGTGGACTGGAGGGACTGACATGTCAAAAAAGGCACTTCTTGCTTGGGACAGGGTCTGTTATCCTAGATCAGCTGAGGGGAGTAATATTTTGGATTTGGAAATGCGGAACAAAGCAGCAATCTGCAAACTACTATGGAATATTTGTGTAAAACAAGATAAACTTTGGGTGAAATGGCTCCATAGCTACTATGGAAGAAATAGGGATATGTTCAATGATGTTCCAAAGCAAGCCTCTTGGGTTATCCAAAGAATCTTGAAAGCAACAAAGTACTTGGACAAAGCTGGTTGTTCTGTGAGTGCAGTTCAGAATATGAACCAATTCTCCATCAAACACCTCTAATCAAAACGAGGGGCCAATTTCAGAAAGTTACATGGAGGAACATAGTATGTAATAACCTTAGACTGCCAAGATGGATCTTTGTGTTGACACTAACAGCTCAAAGAAGATTATCCACCAGGGACAGGTTGTTGAAATGGGGGTGACTACTGAGCAGATATGCCCACTGTGTGCATTTAAAGATGAAAGCTTAGACCATAGTTTCTTCTTGTGTGATTTCTGATATAGGTGTGGAGCAAACTATTTTCTTGGATGGGAATCAATAGCTCTACGAGGGTGGCAAGAGGAAATTTGCTGGGCAGAGCTAAATGCAAAAGGCAAAACACCAAAGGCTGAAGTCTATCAAATGATGCTAGCAACAGTAATGTATAATATTTGGAGGGATAGGAATCAAAGGTTTTTCCAACATAAACAACAAGGCAGCAATCCCATTATCAAGCATATCATTCAGGAGGTGCACCAAAGAACAACTAGCAAACCAAAGATAGCAAGATGGTTGGCCAATTTCAACTTTTATCCAGTGTAGTTAGTGGACTGGGATGCCCAACTTAGTATAGTTTTGATGTATTTGTTATGATTTTAGAGGTAGTAGGTAACTGAGTTTGAGCTGACTCTTTGGGGCATTATGTCCAGTAGTATAGCTCCCTTTAAGCTGTAATTTCTCACTTTTGGTTAATATAAAGTTATTTACCCAAAAAAAATATCATCATCAAGATATATCACTAGTCATCGATATCTACAATCTCCACGGGGCAACGAGTCAACAACAAATAGAACAAGATAAGTCACAACACAATGGGTTGGCTAGCCCAAATCATATAACAAGGCCCAACCTAAGACAATATCCAACCCAACTTCATACTTGAAGGTTTACATGCATTTTTCGACAATATCGTCTAAATATATGCTTCGATTAACACCATAGGGTAAACTGTAACCTACCTGGAAGGTCGAACAGCAGAGTCTCTAACAGTCACGCCTTAATCTTTCCTTTCCTTTGAGACTTGAGATAAAGAACGTCTAATCATATTTGAAAAATGCAATTAGAATCAAGAAGGACATCAGTCAAACTCTACTTCTATTCAAAACCTAAATTCCCAACCTATGGATTGGGTTTATGAACTAGAAAGGTGAATTAGAGATCTAAAGGTCTCAACATGAAAACAACACTCTAGGTGATTGATTCCCATCATTTACAAGCTAGAAGAACCAAAATTTACTTAAATTCGAATTCTAGGCAAAACTCCCAAATTTGGGTATAAACCCTAACTTCCAATTTCATAAATTAGCCACTAATTAGGAAGAAATCATGCAATAATAGATTCTAGTCATCAATTCCATGCTTAATGAAGTAACCCAATCAATAAATCAAGATTACAAAGCCTAGAAAGAAGAACTCGTGAACCTCTTTTGTCTTAAACTCTTAGCGAACTAGCATGATAATGGAATCCTAAGGTGATTATGGAAAATGGAATAGTAAAAAAGATGGAAGGACTCCACAAAGATTTCCCCCAAGAATCACCTTCAAATGCTCCCAATAACTCAGATTTTGGAATAGTAATGAATGAGGAACTTAAGGCTTTTAACACTCATTTAATAAAATTAACTGCCCGTCGCCCACTTCCGCGACCAACATACCGCTTCAGCGGCACCGCTTCTGCGGTCCCATGACCGCTACAATGGTCATGCCCAAATTAATTAAGCCGCTACAGTGGCAGGGTGACCACTAAAGCGGTACCGCTGCCGTGATCTTTGGTGCCGCTAGACACCAGAAGTCCCAGGTTTTTACAATCTTAACCCAAAATCTTGACTATCACCCGAGGCCATCTGCTCACATACCATATATGCAGAACATACATAAATACACACTATGAATTCACTCGTGGCCTCGCAATTCCCAATGGAGGTCTCACTGACTGAGTCAACCCCCGATATCTCAACATCAACTTTCCAACCCAGGTCCAGAAATGCACCCGAGTGCATTGGGAACCAAGCCAAATATACGCACAAGTTCTAAAAGACCATCCGAACCTCTCAGAATTTACGGATTCCCTAAAAATGTTCGTTTACCTAAAAGTCAACTTTGAGTCAACTCTTTTTCACTTTAAGCCTAAATTTCCCAAAAAGTCGCCCAAATCATATCCAAACACCTCAGGTGAGCTAAACAAGCTTGGGGAAGGGTCAAAATTACTGAAAGGACTGTAAAGACCAAACGGGTCGTTACACACTTAGGGTTTGTTTGGTACATAGATGTGACTAGAATGTGGCTTAGCCCTCACTTTGCTCAGCCCCCTGTTTTACGCCAACCTTACTACGGCAAGTCCTTAGTTGGGTCATTTTTTTATTGTTGCGATTGGGCTCATTCGTGTTATGTGGCTTCTGCCCTTTAATAATGATATAGACCGAATATTTTCCTACGCATGGGCCTTTGCCTCGATATACCTATTGTTTTTTTCTCTGTGTTAACTCGAATAACCTATATGTGCATGTAATTTTTTTATATTAAGCTAGTAGTTAAGTCCTAGATACTTTCTAACCTCAAATTTCTTTTTTCCCCTTTTTGTGCTTGCATATGAAAACATCGTAGAACTGACTTAGGTTGTTCTTGCATTGGAAACTTGTTGGGCTAGAAATGACGTTGCTATCACGATCGAGTACTGTGTGTGACAAAATAGAAAGGGAAGCAAATATTAATATTTTGAAGGCCCAACCATGGGTGAAAATGGTCACTGGTGGGCTTGGGTAGGCCCACTAGTCCAAATTCTCACTCTCTCGTCTTTCGTTATTTATGTATATCATCGCATGTATATATATTGTATATATAAACAATTGTATGACATATTGGAACCCTATAGGAGTTAGAACGTAGAAAACATTTAGTATTATTAGGAAGTCACTCAAATTGCTTTCAAACTTGTTTAATCTCTAAAACTGGCATGAATTTAGTGTTTGCTTAAGTCTAAAACTTTTTTTTGAGGAACACGGATTCATTTGACTTCAAACTTAAGTTATGTGTTTTGGGGACTTCTCCCCTTTGCAAAATTCTGGAAACGTGATTAAATAAGAAGAAAAAAAAAATCAATTTTGGGGTCTACAGTCCATTCATGGACTATTTTCAGAATTTTGCATAACTAAACCTTACTCTTTGAAGTTTGATATTAAGTTTGGACGAAAAACGGACTGCAAAAAGGATTTGGGTCTGAGATTTATTTGGAGTATGATTTAAGAAAAAGCGGATTTTAGATTTTGGGCATGAACTTAAAGAAAACCATGGATTTTTTGTTTTGAAGTAACCTCCCAAAAGGGAAGAAAAGCATTTCTGGGCCCAAGTCAAAACATTAAAGGATAAAATAAAAGGAAATACAGTTGGACCAAATTGAGAACAAAATGGATTCGGTTGGGCTACGTTTGACACATATGAGCTTCAATGGGACTAAAATGAACTTAACAAAACCCTTTTTCTTCATTTTTTCCTATTAGATACTTATATTACAAAAATAGGAGATATACTCCATAATTTCTTATATATATACATATATATTAAAACCTATAAGTACTAAACTTATTTTATTAGGACTAAAGTAATAGTGACTCTATTTGGGAGAAATCCTGAGTATGTCTTAGTCCGGCAATAAAGTGAGTTGAACCCTTATATGAATTTTTGAAACGAAAACCCCTCTTTTGAGGGGAATTTTTACCGAAATTTTGAATTTTTATGATTAGCATGATAAGTTTAGCAATAATTAAACATTTTAGAAAATAATCACAATATATCACACATTGAAACTCGTAGGGCAAACGTATTCTACAGATCTTTAATACTAAGGTACGTAAAACCTTCTTTAGGGGATCACCAGAACCCTTACCTCGAACTTTGGTACCAAAGGGTTTCTCTCTTTCTTAAAAAATCCTTTTACCCGATTTTCCTAATTTTCCTATAATAAATTAGGTGGCGACTCTAGAAATACTAAAATTCAATTTAGAGCACCAACAACCTCGTAGTAACTTTTATGCATCCGCGAAAAAGTGAACCGTAACAGATGGCGACTCTGCTGGGGATTTCCTAGGTTCTAACCATAAGGGTTTTAATATAATGTGATTTTAACTATATTTATTTGCTTATGTGTTTAAATTCCGCAATTTTAAACTGTCATTCATAACATATCATAAACTATGCCACTCCTGGCAAAAAATATGATTTTAAAGGGGACACGTGGGATCGCGGTCTAGCCTTCACTAAAAAACCTGAAATACCCTTTCTTTGGAACACGTTGGTCATTAAGCTGGTGTGCGGTCACCCAACAGCCGATAATGGTTCACCCCGAGTAGTCCGTTCGGGTCTAAGGTCAATTCAAAAAACTCACTCTTGCATAAGCCTAGGATTAGAGCTAAGCTAAATCCAAAGATGAATTAGACCAGGGGGTTTGGATATTTTAGACGTATCTAAACCAGTTAGGAAGACTACCCCGTGTCAAGTACGGTCTATGATCCGAAAACCACTGCATATCTTATTATGTGCTATTTGGAAAAATGTAATGTGCCTATGAGTTTAACTATTGCCTATTGGTGGGGGGGGGGGGGGGGGGAATTAAACTTAGATTTTGTTTTATAGATCTTAGGTCAATTTGGAATTTGATATGGTTCTTACTACACCGGAATTACTACATATTTGGTAGGCCGAAATGTCTCAAGAGGAAAAGAAGGGTATTTCATGTCATTTAGGAAATTTGACATCTATTATGACAATCACGGGTTGCAAAAAGTTGATAGAGGTAATTACTGTTGACACCTAATTTTTGACCTCCCATAATTTATTTTCATCACTCAAAGTCCTTGGATAATAAATAAAATAAGCTATGCACCTTAAAGGGTTTAAATAATTTTTATATAAATTGTTCAAGTCAATATTTTACTCCTCTAAATTGATAAAGAGGTTTTTTATGACATCACAAATTATTTAGAAATTAATTGGTACTTTTTATGACATTTAGGAGATACTTGCTAGATTTAATCAAAGAAAAGTATTTTTAAAAATAATCATTTGTTTAATTATTTAAATTGTCAAAAATCAAAATTAGCAAATACATTATTCCCTTCAATTCAAGGAGTTTGAGTAATTAAAATATTGACCATTTCACCCCTTAATCTCTAATTTTTGTATAATTGCATAATTTATCAAAATTATTTATAATTACCTGTAGATGTTTTAATTAGGATAATTAATCAATTAGATGGTCATTATTGCTAATTGATTTTTAATTGTTTAATTATATTTGTTATGGCCACAATTAAATTAACTAATTCATTGGTTTAAGGAAATTGGGGTCATTTTTTGTGAATTTAGCCTCTTAATGGCCTTGGTTGAAATAACCAAATTCATTGGCTCAAATTAATTAACGTCATTAGTGTAATTTAATTTTAAAATTGGCTAATAAGGCCAAATATGGCCATAGTTGAAATAATCAATCAGATCAAAATCAATTAAGGACATATTCGCAAAATTAAACCCATTTACGCAATTGGCAGCTTTCTAAAAAAATTATTTAATAGGTTAATTATGTCCTAATTTGATTATAATTGACATATTATGATCAATAAACAATAATTTAGTTTTGCCCGCTTATTACATTACCCACTTTACTCTATATATGCGTGTATACATTATATATACATATATATGTATACATTATATACATAAAAGGGCCAACCTTATTTTTTTTATGACTTGGACCGAGTCCAGTCCAAAACGGACCAAGACCCGGCCCAGTCTCGCATCAGCTTAAAGGGGTAATATCCCCTTTTCATTTCATTCACACCAAACAACCCTTATCTCTCCTCTATCCTCTTTCCCCTATCCCACATACAACCCTAGTAGCCATTTTTTTTCTTTCTCTCCCCTCTCTTTTCCTAATATGGCAAAGTTGCACAGAGCCAAAATAGGCTTTTGCGGGTTCATTTGTGTGAAACCCTCAAAGTTCCAACCTCAAATCCTTTGTTTTGTTCTAAATATGGTACTAATCTTCATTACATTTAATTTTCTTTTATTTCCTCGAATCAAGCATGCAATTTTCTAGATTTTTGGTGTTGTACGAACTGCATTTTCATTGGCTAATGAGGAAATGCCTTGGATCGGTCAGATCCGACCACGCATGTATTGTTTTACTTTGCGTCTCAGTCGTTAATTCGTATATTGAGTGTTTGCATCTGAAAATCCACTTGGTACCACATCAAAATTTCAAGTCTGGGAATAGAATATCTCTCACCATTTAAACAAGTTGGAAAAACAACCAAAAAAGCCTGAACTTGAGTATAAAACTTGAGAATTAGGCTTTCTTAGTAAAAAAGAAATTTAAGATTAGATTTTAAAGTTTGAGTCTCTTTTTTTTAGTTCTAAAAATTGGTGTCTTTGTTCATTTTTGTGGTTGAGTTTGGGATTTGGGAGCACACAGGCTTCAAATTCGTTCTTGTCCACGGCTGCACCTAAAAGGTAATATTTTAATCTTGCTATTTATTTTTGTTGTTTTCAGTAGCTTTGTTATGTGACAATATTCTGTTCTTGTTAATTTGTTTTGGGTTTGATTAGCGGTGATTTGGTGCCATAGTAATGCTCAAATATTCACCAGGAGCTTGAGATAGAGATCACATTCTTGTCCTCGTTAATGATATACTTAGCATTAGTAGTGGTAGTTAGTATGAACTAAATGTGTGTGCCTAGATAATTTTTATTGATGTTGCTCCATTGGTAAAGATGTACAGACTGAGGTATGGTTTATTAGATGCTAAGGTTCTTGCTTGGCTGCGCATCCTTTAAACATGATGAAATATAGTTATATGATTAATAATAATAACTTTGGTAACCTTGTAGATTAATATTAATCCTATTTAAATGTATAAAACTACTAAAGAACTGTGATGACCCATTTTGAGTAGTTTAAGGTGGTTGCTAGTTTGTTGATGGGATTGTGCTATCGTGGTGTCTTCAATCTGTTTTATTGAGTCCCTACACACTTGTTTATGTCATATTTAGTGGTGTAAGTCATGATTAGGATAAGTAAAGAATCATAGTTGGACTAAAACAGGACTTAATGATACAAGACTTAATGAATTTAAGCATACTTACATGAGTCTTAAGATGCGGTCAAGGTATTAGAATTAGAGTGAATGAGGTCTAATTACATTTGAGTAGGCCTAAGTCTACCTAAGTCTATTTAAATATGGTTGAATTGGCCTAAAATAACTTTGAATAGTTTTCTATTATACACTAAAGGTAGATATAAAGCAATCAATACCCCTAAACCTAATATAGAAATTCTAAAATGAAAATTGAGACCAAGGTCTATTTGTTTGGTACAACGTGCTCCCAAATGGTTCATTAGAGGCTAGTATTGGCTCATGAAGCTGTAAAATCATTAAAGATGAATTAGGACACCTAGATACCACTAGGATAATTATTTGACATGATTGTTAATTTGAACATAACCTAGTCTTGGTGTTTATGTCACCAGACCCTCCCCCTTCTATATATGATCCATGCTTGAGTCTTCTAAGAGGTCTAATGACATTGAAATGGTGATTGAATCCTGATATGCTCTCTGATAGTTAAGATGATTAATCAACCAGTGAAATGGAACTACTTGAGTCTCAGGATTGATGTTCAGTTTGAAGCTTAAGTTTATAATGTTAAGATATCAAGTTCACCAAAGAAGTAATGTCAAAAAGGTGTTCAAGATAGCTTTCATAATTAAAATCCTAGGTGGAGTTAATTGAAACTGTTAAATTATGTCGTCAACTAAGTGCTTAGCTGGGATGTGATTTAAAGGTCAGGGTTAAACTAATCCTAATTACAAAGTCTTAGGGGTTGTCACTAGGTATGAGGATGAGGTAAGGAGTTGAGAGTGCCTTAGGAGAGTAAGAGATGAGCTTAGGTATGAAATAGAAGCAATGACCAGTGCAGCCTTTGCTTCCATTTTACTGAAAGCAAGATTCAGGAAAAGGTTGGGGAGGTGATAACCTCACCCTGTCCTGCTTCTCTTTTAGGACCTCGTGGTTCCTTTTTTCTCTTGAACTTCATTCCCATGGTTGTGGGAATACACAGAGGCTTTATGTTTGGTTAGGAGAAGTTTAACAATGCCTGGGAGGATCTTTTGAGATTATATAATATCAAAACTAAGTTAGATTAAAGTATGAGGGTCCATCACATTCTTTGTCATGATCAAAGGGATTAAAAACTGCATCATTGACCAAAATTCTGGGGGAAATGACTTTATCAGGACCTAGATTCATGCCTTAAAGTTCAAATTTTCTTGCTTTGTGTTGTTTAAGAGTGAACATGTTCCATGAGATCCTATATGACATATCCATGCTTGAACTGTTTGAATCCTTAGCCTGAATTTTGGTGGCTTACTCACATGAATGATGTATCACCACTTAACTGTCCCTGCTTGTTTGTATCCTTGAGAACCTTATTTGTGTGATTGGTCATTATTGCTTGGCTATTGAATTGGTGTATACCTTTGAGATTCAGTTGGATGAGGATTTGTGATATGTTTGGGCTTGTTGAAGTGCTTAGAGTAGTCTATGATGGTTCTTTTTTATAAAAGCTAAAAATGACCCTTTTAATTCATCTCATGTCCAAGTGTGAGCTTAACTAGGCCCTGATAACAAAGAATGGTCCTTATTTATACCTAAACAGTCTTTTCTTCTAGTGAGTATTTATATCTGTATTTGAGGAAACACCTAGTTGTGAATATCTTAAGTGATAGGACCTAATATGGTTCCAGAGGACTTTAGGTGAGCTAAAGGTCACACGGCTTAGAAAGGTCTTTTTAAAAGATGTTCTAAAGAGAGGGATAAGTGAGAATCAAGGAAATGCTTGGGTTCATAACACCTCCCCCCCCCCCCCACAATATAGAAAACACCATGGCACTTCTAAGACTTTTGGGATACATGCTTACCATATGAAGACCTTAGGACCATATAAGTACTGTCATTAGATCTAAGGGGACCTAGATTGTAAACAAACTATCACTAAAGAATAATTGGTTATGTTTAAAATAGAGAATCTGGGTGCATGTGTGCTTAGCTTGGACATAGCTAGGAAAGAACTCACAAGAAGTATAGAACTTAGAGCCAAAAATCTTAAAAAGCAAATTGTCCACCGCTTAACAACTTGACTGCCAATGTTAAAAAGCAATCTTGCATCCTTCTCACACTCTTGGACCTGTTTGCAATCTGTTTATACCTGTGCCTTGGCTGTTGAAACTATAGTTGCTCATTTGTGTGCTACACTTTCTGTATAGATATACTTGAACCAAAGAAATCTAGACCTATCTATTTGGGCCCTGCCCATTTCATGATCGCTCTAAGTAAAAATTGTCATTTCTGCAAGGCCTCCTGTCCTGCATATGTTCACTTGAGTTATGCCTAGGTGCATGTTTTCCTGGTTGTGTATGAATCCTACATGTGTCCCTTTTTATTATTGTTACCATAATGAATATTTCCCTGTGCCATCCCATGTGCCATCCCATAAGCATTAGACCTGCAGTTTTTCGTTACCTAGGCCATATCTGTGTGCTCTTATTTTGCTTCTAGTTATACTTCCTCCATATGTTATCGCTTGTTTATGTCTATCGCATGCTTGTTTGTTTTGTCTACTCCTGATTATGTTATGACTACATACACCAAAACTCTTTCTGCCTATACCAAACTCATGTATGAATATGGAATTCTATTTTACTTATGGCTATATTGGCTGGGAAACTAAGGTAGCTTTTGGGGTTTGGTGTTAAACCATCCCCTGGTGTCCTGCCATGCCGGAGGCTCATGAAACCTCTTGGATCTTGTGCGGCATTAGGATTAAGGATGGCGACGACTTTCCTCTCCTACTACCTAAATCCCTACCTATTAAAGCCCAGTAGTACAGATGCAGCTATATTCATTGCATGACCCTTTAATGAATTTGATATATGTATGCTTGTATCTATGTATGTGATAAGTTTAGAAAATTTTAAACTAACGGAGTCCCTTTTCTTTTCCTCTCCTTCATTGCATGGCCACTTAGGTGGAGTCCAGCCACCCTATTGGGCTTTTTAGCCCAATAGAAAAATTCTTTCAAAGATTATGGAGTTCAAGAAAATAAAATGGAAGCTAATATTGTTAAGGATGCAGAGACGGCCAAGCCATGGGTGAAAATGGCCAACTAGGGGCTTGGCACGCCCCTAGTGTCCCCTTCTCCGTACTTATGCATTTTTGTTAAATGCAACAGATTGTATCATGTATTTGTAAAGATTGTAAAACTCATGTGTATTATGGGAATCATTATGATCATGAATTAGTCATCTTAGGACAACGGTGCCTACATTGTTTAGTTCGACTTTAGGCCCCCACACAATTTTCCAACATGAGCTTAGTATAAACGATTTTGAAAAAATAAAAAATGGCTAAGAGAGTAAATCGGTAAAAAGGATAAAAAAGATTACATCATTATGGAATACTGTTACCATTTTTCTAACAAAGAAAAACCAAATTAACGTTTTTAAACCAAAAGAACATTTTTTTCCCTTCAAACTTAGTTTCCTAAAAAGATTTCTTTTTGGATTAAGCCCAGATTTCAAATTGTATATATATGTAGTGTATTCAAGCACCAGAAAACAAAGTCTTCTCTTTGGACTAAGCCCAGTCGAAAGATAGGAATTTTGGGGCCAAGGCCCAATTAAAACCACATTTTTAAGCCCCACTTAACAAAATTTTCATAAAAAAAAAAAAAAGAGGAAGTACTATTTCGGGCTGAGCCCAGTAACAGAAAAATAAAATTTTGGGCTAAGGCCCAGCAAAAATCAATACATCTAGACACTTAAGCAATTTTTCAGAAATAAAATTGGGCCAAGTCCACATGAAAATACAATTTTTTCTATTACAAGCATAGGCCTTAAGTTCAATTCGAGAAAAAAAAAATTAGCTTTTGTTATATAAAAGCAAATGCCTCACATGTATAAATTGAAATCCGTATAAACTATTTGTAAATATAAAGTTTTTTTAGATAAGGACATTCTGAAAACGTGCTAAAAAGATTAACCCAAACCATGTATGAGTCAAGCATGAGTAAAAGCCCATTTATTCCACACGTTAAATCAATAAACTCTTATATATATCTTTTCAAAACCATTACTATCCTTATATATAAACGGAGCTAATTGTACTCGGATATTATAAATCTGAACCTAAATACGCTATATGTTATGGGAATATATTCAAATTTTTCCAGAACATGATATGAAAATGACAAAAAATTTGCGGGAATAAACACCAAATAAAAAATTCATGCAAATACTCATACATTGAAATTCGAAGGTCAACCGTATAGTACGGATCCTTAATACTAGGGTGTCTAACACCTTCCCTAGGGGATCACCAGAACCCTTACCTAGAACTTTGGATTAAGAAGGATTTTTCACAGTGTATGAATAAACCATTCAAAATTGGCTTTCCTAATTTGCTAAAAATTAGGTGGTGACTCTTTTAAAATAATGTCCGAAAGAGCACCAATGAGTTCGAAGTAGCTTTTCGAGTGCTAACCCCGCCAGCGAAATGAGAACCGTTACAATTACCGAATTTTGGGATCGGGATAGAACGGTATTCCGCTTCCAGAGTGTTGTAGAGATGGCCGCTACCTTGGAGGAGTTTAAGGATGTTTTTAATAGTGTAGGTTCGGCATGAAAAAGGAGAAAGAAACCCGACCAAAATGCCTTAATCCCAGAAAAGCCCACTTACTCCCAAATTTGCAAAATGCTTTCCTTATCCTACGCCAATTGGTCCCACGGTCACAACGTACCCTTTAGAGAGTTGTACAAAAGGTTCGGGAAACCAAGTGGATTTGTGGAACATCCGGGGGAGTTCAAAACCTATGCCGAATGGTTAGCCACCCTTTGCCATTAGCTTTTTGGGAACTATGATCTTTCCCAAAGATTGGTCACAAGCCATAGACACCCGAGTCATTTCAGTTACCCATGCCATCTTCTACCGCATAACCCAACAAGAAGAAACCAAATACTTCGACCTAACACCAATTATCCTAGCTGATCTGTACCAAGACTTAAGAGTTTCCCGAAACCACTGCAATTACTTCCAAGGATGTAACCTACTCCTAAAATGGTGGATCTTGAAACATATGATCAAGGTTAGAGGTAACCAACACCTAAGTAATCCATCGGAAAGGGACGGTCTCCATAACTTTTGTCGAAACTTTAGGGACCAAACCAAGCAGAGTTAGGCCTTCACCTTTTCTAGGTTGAAAGAAGAAAGTGTTCAATGGATGTTCCACGACTTTGTATCCGATAAAGATGTGGTCAAGGGTAGGAAGTGTCCATTTTTATCGCTTATGGGGATTCGAGAAATTCGTCCTTACGTGTCTGCTTGAGTCATAAGACAGTTTAGAAGGATCCAAATCATACCCTAAGTCGGTGGCATGGGAGATTTCATCATTGATTATGATAGGGATAGGCCACCGAAAGATTGGATTGCTTACACGGGTGGAAAGGTCGCATGACTTGGGGTCCCGATACTTTAGCTCCTGATAGGTTTTGTCCTGGGTGTGTGCTGGAGTATAAGGATTGGTTAAGGGCCGACTTGCAGGGTACTCTCCCTCCCAGACCCATTCTCTATAGTTGTGTACAAGATAAGGATTCACAGGCCGAGATTCCAGCCCGTCTAGTTCAGAGTAGAGCTGACGATAGAGATGCCAAGTATTTAGAGAAGATTGAGCATGACAAAGCCACCATAGCTAGTTTAAGGCATGAGTTAGAGTTTACTAATGACTGTTTGGTTGAGCTTGATGACTGGATGAAGAAGACTTTGGATGACGTCGCTCTATTGACTTTTACACAGAAGGATTTTTTGATGGAGGCCACATTGACATTGGCCGATCTTCGTATCCAAACTACCCTTCGAAAGTCAAAGAAGGCAAGGACTGATCGACTTTCATCATGAGCCATCAGTGGACACTTCTGCTTATTCATTTTATCCTTTTTGTACTCCTTCGGGGAAGAATATTATTATTAATAAAATTTCATGATTACGGGGAAATGGTTTGACTCAAATGACACATGCATGTTTCAAATGATTAGTATGCCTTGGTTCAAAAAGGCTTAGGAAGGCGATTAGTACACCTATGCTTGTATAAATTGCTTTATGTGACCTATTTGCTTCATATGTTCCGTTTAAATGCTTAATTGATCTCAAGTACTGACCACTATCCCAAAGAAAAACAATGAAAACAATGCCCATAATAAGCTTAGTGACGTTCTTAGAATCTGAAGATGGATGCGAAGACGTATCAGAGCACGAGGCCAGAAGGGAAGGCGAGGGTTCGCTTCGTCGCAAAATTCAAGATCTTGAGAAACAGATCCGCTCAGTCAGGTCCAAAATCAAAGATGCCAATGAATTAATGGATTCGGCAGAAAGTACGCCCAAGGAACCTGTTGAAACACAACAGCAAGACGAGAATGTTTTAGATAAGGGAAAGGGGATAGTTTCGGAGTACATTCCCATAGTCGAGGAACTGGAAGAAGAGGAGATGGAGTCTGACCCACTAGAACTGACGTAGCTATCAAGAGAGTCTGCCTCTGTTACACCACCAAGACCAAGAGGGGAGCCCGAAGACCGGGTAGAGTTCATCTGGCCGACATCGCCTGAATAGTGGGCCATTGTGCTCAAAGCTGTGGCTTGCCCCTACTGTGTATTGCCCAGGCACGTGACAAGTGAGGAAGTTTTGGACAAACTTAGGAGTCAGGAGATAACTTGTGTCATCCATGAGAGGTTTCCACCTTATGCTTCGGCTCTTGCACATAAGAGGTGCCCTTTTCTTCAGGAGCATCTGGTCTACACAAGCACCATCTAGGTATAGCGTTGAGAGGACAAACAACTCATTCTGATCTCAGGGAAAGGTCACCTTTTGGTTAAATTTTAGGGGATTCCATTTTTTGTATTTAACACAGATCTGTCCCCCCCCCCTCCCCCACCCCTTTATATGTAAAAGGAACTGCGCCGACCTGATGTCCCAAGGAAGGATACATAGGAAGCCCCTATCGGGCCTGGTCATGGGTAGGTTTTAAGTTAGGGAGTCTTATTTTATGTAAACTGAACTACGGATGGGCCTTAGGCAGTCTACGTAAGACTCGGTCCGTATATATTATATTCCCTCACTTAACAAAGCCAAAATACCCAAAACTTGGAAGAAGAGATAAATCAAGCATTTAAGTCAACCATGTGATTATTTATGTGCTATGTGCTTTAACTGCCAAGTATGTGCGATATTCGGCTTATCTTTTGTTGCCTAACAAACTAACATTGTTTTCTTTTGAGTTGTTCTTTTCTTATAGAAGAGAAAGTTGATTCATGTTCACACTGGCATACTTCATAAGATCAAAAGCTGTAATAGCATCCCTATCCCTACAAGACCAAGGTAAAGCAAAAATGACTGGTACTTCCAAAAACGAGACTACCCCAACTGACATCGGTCTCAGGCATTTACCTCTTTGAGAATTACCTGAGTTCTCACCTACTGAGGACGTTATGAAGATGATGTTTGAGAAAATTGCCAACCTTCAAAAAGAGGTCGTACGGAACAAAGCCGCTAATGCTGCCCGAGAAGCACCTGCTGAAACAAGAAGGGCTCCGCCACCTTTTCCGTCTTTAAGCTCACTGCTACTCGAGCACTTTCCCACTCAGTCCACTGTAACCACTATACCATTCACCCGATATCCGGTCACTGATGGACACATTGGTACCTCGTACAATACTCCACCACTAATTAATACTACCCAAATTCCCGAAATCACTCACTCCGTTCCCTCTTAACAAGCGCCACAAAACACCCATCCCAACATCACTACACAACTAAGTACTATCTTGCTACCGACTGCCAAAACTACACATATCCACCAAAATCACCCTACACACCCAAAAATTTCTTTCCATACACTCGTCACCCGAAACACCTTCTCACCTGATCACCAAGAAATCAATCACAACGAAGAGATGGAAAAGGCATGAAAGGCCGAGCAAAGAAAACAGGAAGAAAGGCTCGAACGAAAAATGACCGCAATGTTGGAACGGTCCATGAGAACCATCCTCACTGGCACGGGCTTAAGCTATGATGATCTGTGTATACATCCAAATTTGGACTTGCCTGAAGGTTTCAAGGTGCCTCGTTTTGAGTTGTTCAATGGAACAGGCAACCCTAATGCCCATTTGCAAGCCTACTGTGACTAATTGGTCGGTGTCCGAAATAATCAGGCGCTCATTATAAGGCTATTCAGCTAGAGTTTGACCGGAGAAGACTCCAAGTGGTTCACAGCACAAGACATACACTGCTGGGTCACATGGGAACATATGGCTGTGGCCTTCATGGAAAGATTCCGTTTCAATATGGAAACAGTAGTGGACTGGTACTACTTGGAGAAAGTAAAACAGAAATCCACCGATAACTTCCATGAATATTCAAGTAGGTGGAGAACGGAAGCCGCCAAAGTACAACCACCAATGGGCGAAGAAGAATTAGTCTCGATTTTCAGCCATTCTCAAGAAACAGATTTCTATGACTGAATGTTGTCTATAGTGGGCGTGTGCCATTTTCTGAACTCGTCAAAATGGGATAGGCCATAGAGGATGGTCTCAAAACGGGACGAGATCATAAGCGTAGAATGGGAAAATTTCTTGGGATCAAGTTCGATCGGGTTCGTAAGAAAGAAGAAGGAAGACGTGGCAAGCATCTCCCATACACCCAGCCCTAGATCAAAAAGAAGGGAGGAATTCCATTCACCGATGGAAGTTTATGCTTCACTCACCCCATACAATACGGTGCCTATATATTATGCCCAACGAAGTTCCAAACACCATCTCCAAATTACCAAGCTCCCACACCCGTTTACCGACCTCCACAAAATAATCCACACACTAATTACCAAAACCAACCATCACCAAATGCCTACAACGCGCCACGTTAGAACTTTGAGAAAAAGCCTGTCCGTGTGTTCAAAGAATCGGTACTACCGAGCTGATCAAACATGTACCTACCATTCTAATGGCGTAGGACATAGTACTAAGGATTGTATTAATCTAAAGTACAAGATACAAGATATGATTGACAAAAAAGATATTGTGTTCCAAACGGCTCCACCCAATGTGAATACCAATCCTCTGCCTAACCATAGAAACAACGTGATTCATATGATTGAAAGAGAAGAGGACTAGGTTTCAAGTAGGCCTGTAATCTAAGATTTTATGGAAGAGCTCTAGCACACAGTGGCGTCACTTTCTCTATAAGAACGTCCACAGTTTAAGGTAATAATCCCTGCGGCTGTTGTTGTGCACGTGGCTCAAGTAACAACGGCACCTCCCTGAAAAGAGTTCTTGGTACAAGTAGTACGCGCTTCTGGTATGACAAGGTCAGGAAGATGTTATACTCGCGAAGATCTAGCCCAAAGGGCACCTCGAAAAGACAAAGATCAAAGAAGGTCATCACTGAAAGTGAAGCCGAAGACATCTGGCGTTGAATGCAGCCAAAAGAATACTCCATTGTGGAGCACTTGAAGAAAACACCAGCCCAAATCTCAGTATTGATATTCATACTAAGTTCACCCCAATACCGCTTAGCCTTAATGAATGTGTTGGAGGAAACCCACGTCCCGACTGGGACAAGAAGCTAAAATCTGGTGGAAATGGACATCCATATTATGGAGGAACATCATATTGGCTTCACACAGAAAAGGAATTGCCTAAAGAAGGCACAGATCACAACAAGGCACTGCACATCACTGTTATATGTCGCAAAAAAATAGTAATACGGTTTTGATCGATAATGGGGCTGGACTAAATGTTTTTCCGAGTCTACTTTGGTACAGTTGGGATATGACCTCAGAAAGGTTCGTCAAAGCCGCACAAATATATGAGAATTTATCGGAGGCAGATGAGATGCCACCAGAGAAGTTGACCTTAACATCCAAACAGGTCCGGCAGAGTTTGTTATTGAGTTCCAAGTTATGGAAATACCCGCCAATTACAATTTGCTCTTGGGAAGGTTGTGGATCCACATGGCAGGAGCTGTGCCATCTTCACTCCATCAGTCTTTGAAATTTGTCTGGAAAGGCCATTAGGTGGTGATCCACGGGGAAGGAAGCATACATTATTACCTAGATAACTCTGTGCCTGTTATAGAGGTAGCACCTAAAGGAATAGACTTCCATGTGATGGAGCTAGTGGGTGCTACCCACAAGATAGACTCCCTGGAGGTTCCCATGCCTACGGTTTATAAAAAGATTACTTCAACCATGCCCTAGAATGGGTTCGAACCCAGGAAAGGTCTGGGAAAAATTTGCACAGTATCACTGAGCCGATCCCCATTCCTCAAGATAATTTTTGTTTTGGACTCGATTATGGCCCAACTTGTAATGACCCGTTTGGTTGTTATTACTTTTTTGATGCTCTTGACCCTTTTCCGAGCTTATTTAGCTCACATTTGACCCGACAGGACCGTTGACATGCTTTCCCAGGTCTTTGGATATGATTCGGAGGGAAATTGGTGCTTAAAGCGAAAAAAGGATTGACCTAAAGTTGACTTTTGGTAAACGACTCTTATCGAAAATCCGTCGATTTTGAGAGGTTTAGATGATCTTTTACAACTCATATGTATATTTAGTATGGTTCCCAATGCAGTCGAGTGCATTTTGGAACTTGGGTTGGAAAATTGCTTTTGAGGTATCGGGGGTTGACTCGATCAACAAGTCCTCCGTTGGGAATTTCAAGGCCATGAGTGCATTCGTAGCATGTTTTTATGTATGTCTGCATACATGATTTGTGAGTAGATGGTCTCGGATGGTAGTCAAAATTTTGGGTTGAGTTTATGGAATTTGGGGGATTTTTGCTGGTGACCCGCTATAGCGGCACCAAGACCGCGGCAGCGGTACCGCTATAGAGGTGACCCTACCGTTGAAATGACATTATATATTTGGGCTGGACCACAAAAGCGGTAGTAGGACCGCGGAAGCGGGACCTCTGAAGCGTTACAGTGAGCGCGGAAGCAGCTGACGGACTAGATTTTTTATTTAAAAGCCCTAAGTCTTTCATTCATTACTCACTCCGAAAATAGAGCTATTGAGCGCATTTCAAGGCATTTCTTAGGGGAAGATCATTGTGGTAAGTCCTTCCATCTTCAGTACCATTCCTTGTTTCGTTAATCACCTTAGGAATCCATTAATCATGCTAGTTTCATTAAGAGCTTGAGGATTAAAATAGGGTTCAATGGATTTTTCATTCTCGACTATTAAATCTTGATTTATTGATTGGGTTAGCTTCATTAAGCATGGAATTGATGATTAGAATCTATAATTGCATGATTCCTTCCTAATTAGTGGCTAATTTATGGAATTGGAAGTTACGGTTCATACCTAAATTTGGGGGTTTTGCCTAGAATCCAAATTTAAGTAATTTATTAGTTCTCCTAGCTTATAATTGATGGGAATTGATCACCTAGAACATTAACTTCATGTTGAGACCCATAGATTCGTTATTCCATCTTCCTAGTTCATAAACCCTATTCCAGAGGTTAGGATTTGGGTCTTGAATAGAATTAAGGTTTGAATGTTGTTTCTTATTGATTCTAATTTCATGATTCGGATAGGTTTACTTCCATTATCTCGAGGCTCAAAGGAAGGGAAAGACTAAGGTTTGATTATTAGAGACTTTGTTGTTCGGCTCTCCAGGTAGGTTATGGTTTACCTTATGGTGAGACTTCGATTAACAAAGCGTATGTTTAGGTGATATTGTCGGAGAATGCATGTAAACCTTCGGGTATAAAGTTGGGTTGGATATTGTCTTAGGTTAGGCCTTGTTGTATGATTTGGGGGCTAGCCACCCCGTTGTGTTGTTGATTTATCTTGATCTATTTACTTATTGGCTCGTTGCCACATTGAGATATTGGGTATTTGTGCCTAGTGATACATCATGACTATGATATTGCAGTACTTTACTTGATTGATATTGAGATGAGATTGTGATTCCATTGTGGCTTATTGTGTAGCCTTATTATTGTTATTACTTGTGTGCCTCGTGTGGTACTGTTTGGGATTGAATTGGTTGTTGTTATTACATTGCATCGTATTCATACTCATTTCCATGATACATTGATATTGCATGGTTATGGTACTGATGATGATAAGTAAGAGAATGTAGCCTCCGCGATCTTTGACGGAGAGCGTAAAAGAGATATGAAAGTCTGTGATCCGAGGTCATTTACTAGAGTGGAATGAGTCTACATTTCCTGAGGTTGCTTGTCCGGAACGAATGAGTGATCGATGCTAGAGGTCTCTTGCTAGGATCGAGAGAGTGGTCCTCACTGAGGTTGTTACCGGGACGAGTGGTACATGGACTTTGCAGGTCCCCCATGGGTTTTGCTACCGAGATGTGATGTTCCATTGTCGGATTACATGTGTACGGTGCATATGCATTACATTCATCATACATACGTTATTGCGTTGGATTGTACCTTTTGGTTTTCTATGATATGTTCTGATACGGTTGTGATATATTGGTGGGGAATGATTATACCGAGACTTGGCACAGTTGGGCTCAGATGCTATAACATAAGTGATGACTTGTTGTGATATGATTGTGATGTACTGGTTCGGATTGATTATATTGAGACTTGGCAAAGTTGGGTTTAGATGCTATAACATAAGCGATGACTTGTACCGTGGATATGTATTTGTGTTGACTTGTACTTGGTTGGTTACGTGTTTATCTTGCTTTGTTATCTTTATATACGTTAGCTAGTCTTAGTCGGCCTATGATACGTACCAGCACTTGTTTATTTGTATTGACCTGCACTTGTTGCATTCTTTTATGAATGTAGAGTACTAGGTTGGATCCACTTCTACTCCTCGTGACTGATATTCGAGGTTTGCTGATTTGAGTCTCTTCCGGGTGAGCATGAGGACGTTCGCTGCCCGAAGACTCTTCCTATTATTATGTCTTGCTTTCTATTATGAGACATAATTTGAGAACATTTATGTGTTATTATTATTCAGACCTGTAGTATTTAGTTTAGATGATCTTGTTTGACCAGACCAGATCTTTTGCGGTGGATTTCATTAACTTCGTCACTTATTTATATTATATTGCGAGACTTACGTTATTTTACTTTCTTCCGCTATTTTATATTAATTTTGAATGTTGAGTTAAGGGTTCACCTACCGAGGCAGGAAAGGTAGGTGCCCGCACGACTTAGTGAAATTGAGTCGTGACATAATTGAAGATGAAATATCTACCAAGAAGAGACAAGGTGTTGCAGATCTCCACAAGCCTACTACAGATCTATACCAGTCATTTTCGATTAGAATGCCTATGCCGGGTGATGCAAATATAGAAGAGGGGATAGGAATGCTATTCCGAGAGGAAGATTGCTCAGTAATTCTGAAGGAATGTGCGGAAGCGCCCACTATTCGAGATGCTGATCCGGGAGAGCAGCTGTCCAATTGCACCTTTACCCGACTTTTGGCTCTTCGGTAGAGAAAATGATGAATTTATTTTTGAAAATGGAGAGAATCGGTCGAGGCCTGATTACTCACCTTTTTGTCATTTTATGTACCTCGTAATGTCTTCAAATAGCGGAAATGGTTCGATGTTGATCCGAGCCAGGACCACAGTTTGTACTTTTAATATTAATTTAATGGAAGCCTCGGTTTCATCAAAAATGATTTTATTATTCACTTTCCATGCATGTTTTATACTAACCTTGCTTTGCCTTGAATTTTCAGTAATAAAAACAATAAAGCAGCCCTAAGTATCTTGACATGTTGCGAAACGAATGAGTCGGGCAGTATAGAGGAAGAGGCGTACTAGGAATACGATGAAGAAATAACGCTACCCAAGGGTCTTGTGGAAGAGGTAGAGTAGTTAGAGAATGAACAGAAACCAAACATGGGCGAAACTGAAGCAATCAATCTAGGTGACAAAGAGAACGTCAACGAAACTAGGATAAGTGCGCACCTAGAAGCGCCTCAAAAGGAGGAATTGATAAGCCTACTGAAAGAATATATGGATATTTTCGCATGGTCATTCGTTGCTATGATGGGATTTAGCACTAGCGTAATGTCCTATCGATTGCCCATTAATGTGGGCTTCGCTCCTGTGAAATAGAAAACCCAACAATCCAAACCGAACCTCACTATCCGCATCTAGGATGAGGTAGAAAAACAAATCAAATCAGGGGTGGTAGAAGTAACCTCGTACCCCACATGGTTGGCCAACATAGTGCCGGTACCCAAAAAGGAAGGGAAGATACGAATATATGTGGATTACCAGGACCTCAACAAAGTCCAAAGAATAACTTTCCGCTCCCAAATTTCCACATACTCAAAGATAACTGTGCCAAGAACTAGCTAAAGTCATTTGTGGATTGTTTCGCTGGCTATCACCAAATCCTGATGGACAAAAAAGATGCAGAAGAGACAGCTTTCATCACTCCATGAGGAGTGTATCATTACCGGTTAATTCCATTCGGCCTCAAGAATGCCGGCGCAACCTACATAAAAGCCATGACTGCTATCTTCCACGACATAATTCATAGAGAGATTGAGGTGTACGTGGATGATGTCATCATCAAGTCAAGGGAAAGTTCGAAGCATACAACACATCTGAGGATATTCTTTCACAGGCTCCGAAAGTTTAACATGAAACTAAACCCGGCTAAATATGCATTTGAAGTACCGGCCAGAAAATTACTGAATTCATAGTTATCCGAAGGGGCATAGAGCTAGATCCAACCAAGATTAAAGCGATCCCAAAACCAAAAAGGAAGTCATGAGTTTCCTAGGAAGACTAAATTACATTGGACGATTCATAGCTCAATCCACCATTATTGTGAAACCCATACTTAAGCTCCAGAAGAAAGATGCACCCACAAAATGGACAAAAGAATGCCAAGAGGCATTTGATACCATCAAGAGATAGTTATCAAATCCACTGATTTTGGTACCGCCCAGACCCGGGAGTCCACTTTTGCTATATTTGTCTATTTCTGAAAATGCGTTCGGGTGCGTATTAGGACAACACGAGGAAGCGGGGGAAAAGGAGCATGCCATCTACTACTTGAGCAAGAAATTCACTTTCTGCAAGGCGAGATACACACTGATAGAGAAAACCTACTGCGCCTTGCCTTGGATAGCCCAGAAGCTGAGGAATTACTTGTCTTCATATACCACTCACCTCATATCCAAGATGGATCCTTTGAGGTATATCTTCCATCAGCCCATGCCCATCGGGAAATTGGCCAAATGGAAAATGCTGTTAATGAATTCGACATTGTGTACATAGCACAAAAGGCCATTAAAAGGCAATCCTTGGCGGACCTGCTAGCTGAAATTCCAGTAGACGATGATCTTGAACCCCTTCGCACTCACTTCCCAGACGAAGGGGTACTAGCCATAGAAGAGGAAATGGTGGAACCATACACAGGTTGGAGATTGTTCTTCGATGGAGCAGTCAATTATAAGGGTTCTAGAATCGAAGCGGTCCTGATACCAGAAAATGGGCAACATTATCCAATGGTAGCGAAGCTCAAATTCTGTTGTACCAACAATATGGCTGAGTACGAAACTTGCATTCTAGGCCTTATGATGGCCTTTGGACATGAATATAAATGAATTATTGGTCATCAGAGATTCCGACTTGCTGATCCACCAAGTACAAGGAAAATGGGCCACCAAAAATGACAAGATCCTGCCATATGTAAACTTGGCACAAAGGTTGTGTAAGAAATTTATAAAAATTAAGTTCCGACACACTTTGTAAGAAATTTATAAAAATTAAGTTCCGACACACCCAAAGAGCTCAGAACGAGTTTGTCGATGCATTACCCACAATAGTATCAATGATCTAGCACCCCAAAAGCAGTCACATTGATTAGCTGGAGATAAGTCTGAAAGAAAAACATGTTTGTTGTTCGCACGTGGAAGCAGAACCAGATGGCAAACCATGGTAAAATGACATCAAGATGTATTTGGAGAAACAGGAATATCCCGAGGGCATCACAAGTGGACAAAAGAAAACCATTAGGAGGATGGCCAATGGTTTCTTTCTAAAAAAAGAAGTGTTGTGTAAACGGACGCCGGATTTGGGTTTACTCCGATACGTGGACGCCATTGAAGCCACAAAACTCTTAGAAGAAGTACATTCTGGGACTTGTGGACCCCATATGAATGGATTCATGCTAGCCAAGAAAATCCTCCGAGCTGGATACTACTGGATGACAATGGAAAATGATTCTTATGCAAGTTTGTGCAAAAGTGCTATCAATGCCAAATTCACGGCGATTTAATCAAAGTCCCGCCGAGTGAGCCCGATGCTATGAGTTCTCCATGGCCCTTCATCGCTTGGGGTATGGATGTCATTGGACCCATCGAACCCACGCTTCAAATGGGCATCGATTCATTCTATTCGCCATTGATTACTTCACCAAGTGGGTAGAAGCAACGTCACACAAATTAGTGACAAAGAAAGTGGTGGCCGACTTTGTAAAGAACAACATCATATGCCGATTCGGCATACCTGAGTCCGTCATAACTGACAATGGAGAAAATCTGAATAGCCACTTGATGAAGGACATCTGCAAGCAATTCAAAATCACTCATTGGAATTCAACCGTTTACCGGCCACAGATGAATGGAGCCGTAGAAGCAGCCAACAAGAATATCAAGAGGATATTGAGAAAGATGACAAATCATTACAAAGGTTGGCACGAGTAGTTGCCGTATGCTTTATTAGGATACCGCACCACAGGTCAAACTTCAATAAGGGCGACCCCGTACTTACTAGTTTATGGCACTGAAGCAGTCATACCGGTCGAGGTCGAGATACCATCATTAAGAACCATTCAAGAGGCGAAGTTGGCCAATGCGGATTGGGTCCGAACTCGATATAAGCAACTAGCTTTAATTGATGAGAAGAGGATGGTTGTCGTATGCCATGGCCAAATATACCGACAAAGGATGGCGAGAGCCTTCAACAAACGAGTTAGGACCCGACTTTTTCAAATAGGGCGAATGGTGCTCAAAAGAATTTTCTCGTACCAGGATGAATACAAAGGGAAATTTTTCCCCAACTGGCAAGGCCCTTATGTGGTCCACAAAGTACTGTCCATAGGAGCAGTAGTACTGGCATTACTAGACGGGCAAGAGTGGCCCAAGCCAATCAACTCAGAAGCAATCAAACGTTACTACGTGTGAAGACAAGGCTTTTCAATTGTAATGGTATATTATGCTTGTAATCGTTTGTAATAGATAGAAAAAACCCAAACAATCAAGTTATAATATGAGCCACGCAATGACCTAATTTCCCCACAGTGGGATACGTAGGTAGTCTATTTAGGAACCTGTCGCATTATTAGTAAAACCAAAACTCATTTACTTTATTCTGAACTACATTCGACCTAATTCCTACTGCAACAGGATATGTAGGCGCTCTGTGGGCTCAGCCGTACCAAAAGAAAAACCCAAGAAACCCTTGGGAAACCTCAGAGATAAGAATTCAAGAGGGATGCAAAAAAAGACACGCCTAACTGGGCATAATTTTTTTTTTGAAGGGTCTCAAAAATTCGTGCCGCCGACCCACTCTACAAGAGTCAACAACCTGAATCTCGGCGGGGCGCATCTCACCTTTTCAATACTTTAAACCGGGGATGAAATTTTGAGGAAACCTCAAAATTTCCTACATCTTGAGATTCAGCGCGAAAGTTCGCCAGATATATTTAAACTGGGGCAGAATTTTTGAGAGGATTTTAAAAATTCCGCACAAGGAAATAAGAAAGCCTCAGCCATCAAGCAATAGAGAAAGACTGCTCCTCGTTCGAAAGAACATGTCATGACAACTAATCTCTCAGCTTTTAAAACAACACATTTATCTTCTCATAAGTAGATGACCCTGTACTAATTTTTTCATAGAATGATTTTTCTGCATAACGAAAAATAAATTCATCTTTCAAATACCGAGTCCAAGGGGTTTTTGAGTCCAGGAAAACCAAAGATGCCGCAGCGCCGACAACATGAATCAACTTTGATAGGGAACTAATCCTTTTCTAATGCAGGTTCCCAGGTAATCAAGAGGACGACCCATTTCTCTAACCTTGTTTCATGTGCGGGTAAAATGGTTCACCAGAAGAGATTGGGGCCACCACCAAAGACCGAGTTTTCAAAAATAGCAAGCCACAAGGGCTATAAAGGATTTGAATGCCACAAGGGCAAACATCTAGCCACAAGGGCTATAAAAGATTTGAAGGCCGCAAGGGCAAACATCTGGCCACGAGGGCTAATGAAGGACATAAACACCGTAAGGGCAAATATCCGACTGAGAGGTTCATCGCAAAGCAATACGGCATATTTGACGATGAGGGTCACAACTGGCATAAAGAACGAAAGAAAGACGATTTAGCCGAAGGGGCCATATCTGCCATTGCATCATATTTTCTTATTTGTCATGAGGGCCATTGCATTTTTTTTCTTGTTGCAAGCCATCGTATTTTCTTATTTTCCATGAGGGCCATTGCATATTTTTTCTTGTTGCCATGAGGGCCATCATATTTTCTTATTTGTCATGAGGGCCATTGCATATTTTTCTTGTTGCCATGAGGGCCATCATATTTTCTTATTTGCCATGAGGGCCATTGCATATTTTTTCTTGTTGCCGTGAGGGCCATCATATTTTCTTATTTGCCATGAGGGCCACTGCGTATTTTTCTTGTTGCCATGAGGGCCATTACATTTTCTTATTTTCCATGAGGGCCATTGCATATTTTTCTTGTTGCCATGAGGGTCATCATATTTTTCTTTTTGTCATGAGGGCCATTGTATATTTTTCTTTTTGCAATGAGGGCCATCATATTTTCTTATTTTCAATGAGGGCTTTTTTCTAGTTGCCAAGAGGGCCATATTCATACAAACATGCCGAGAGGGTCATACTCATACAAACTGCTGAGAGGGTCATTTCATACAAACATGCCGAAAGGCCCATTTCATACACATATCTTTGAGAGGGCCATACTCATACAAACTGCCAAGAGGGCCATTTCATACAAACTGCCGAGAGAGCCTTTTCTTACAAACATGCCGAGAGGCCTATTCATGCATATCAATCATCATAAGAATGTAGGTCAGTACAAACAATAAGTACTAGTAGGTATCATAGGCCGACTAAGACTAGATAACGTATATAAAGTCAGCAAAGCAAGATAAAGACATAACCCAACAAGTACAAGTCAACACGAATCTGCAACCATAGTACAAATCATCACTTATGTTATAGCATCTAAACCCAAATATGCCAAGTCTTAGTGTAATCAATACGAATTAGTTTATCACGATAGTATCACCTATGTTATAGCATCTAAACGTAAATGTGCCAAGTCTCAGTGTAATCAATTCGAATCAGTATATCACGATAGTATCACAACAGATCACCAGAAGCCATAAAGTACAATGCAATGCAATAATGTATACATGATGAATGCAATGCATATGCAACTTTGTACAACATGTCCCGGACGGAATAACTCCACGTCTTGGCGATCATGACCCATGAGGGACCCGCGATGTCCAAGTACCACTCTCACGATCCCGATAAAGACCGCGAGCATCGGACACTCGTCATTCACGATGAAACCTCGGAGCAGTTACACTCATCTCCTTTCGCACTCAGGCTAAGACCTCGAGGGCCACTATTTCATTTATCATCATCAGTACCATAGCCATGCATATATCAATGTATCACTGAAATGCGTATGAATACGATGAAATGTAATGTCAACAACCAACGCAATCCGAAACAGTACCACACATGGCGCATAAGTAATATCAATAGTAAGGCTACACAATAAGCCACAATGGAATCACCATTCTGATCTTAGATTCACTCAAGTAAAGTACCGCAATATCATAGCGAATGTCTCAAGGTTGCAATGAGCCAACAAGTAAATAGATCAAGTTAAGTCAACAACACAACGGGATGGTGTTACACCTCGGAAAAATTTTCCGTTGATGCACAGGGGATAGGCTAATGAGGAGTACGGAGTATACGATGTTTCCATGAGTAAAAACTAGCATTTGATGATTCTAAATAAGATTTGAAAGACATTCGAGTCAAGGAAAGTTGTTAAGTGGAATTGAGTTATAAGTTAGTGTATGGACGCAAACTACAAGTATTGAACTAATCGACGCCTTAAGGATGTCTTGGAGAAGAGTTATGACATCCCTTAGATTGCTAATGAAGTGATAAACAAGTGTTAAGAAGGTTCCATAAGGATTGGAGATCAAACGAAGCGACGGGAACAACTTTGGTGAAGCAGCGTTGATTTCCACGATCACTTCCACGGCCCATATCATTCCACGGACCGTGGATGGGTCCGTGGAACTCCCGACGAAGAGGACGACCAGCGGTCGTGAACCACGACCAGTTTCACGGACAACATCATGTTCCACGGACCGTGGAACAGTCCGTGGAACTCCCGACGGACTGAACTTGGTTCAATTATATAAATGAGTTCCCACTTCGTTTCTTTCATTCCATACACTCCTCCATCTCTCTCAAACCCTCTAGAACCTTCCACACATTTCATCCACAAGAAAAACCAAGGAAAAACAAGGATCAACAACAAGAATCTAGGTGAATCAATCGAAGAGAAACCTCATGGAAGTCATCTAAACCAAGAAATTCAAGAAAGGGTGAAATAGGGTTTTGGTGCAAAGTGTATTGTCATCCAAGTCTTGTTCCTCCATCATCTAAGGTATGTTTTATGGTATTTTCATGATTTTTAAAGTATTACTAAGTTGAAACACTTGAATTACCAAAGAATACATGAAATGGGTCATAAATGTGACCATAGTGTTGGTTATGAATAGAAGTTTGGTTTGAGTTGTGAATATTGATATGTTGAGATTATGAATAAGTTACAAATGACATTTAGAACATGAAGTAGGTGTTGTACATAAAAGAACATGAAAGTGAGTTTCGGTCATGAATATGGAGAATTCGGAGTGAAATTCTAAGTGTGGATAATGCGAATGGATTATGCTTATTGTTATGGCATTGTGATCGTTGGTATGAATGTTGAGGGTTGATGTAAGAATATGGTGGAAAGTAGTATAAACAAAGGCGCCGCCTCAATTTTCTATAGCATTAATAAGTGCGCTCTCATGACAGCCCCATTTTAACTAACGTTGATGCGAATCCTCTTGAAGGTAAAAAACGCGAGCATTTAAAAGAGGACGAGCAAAGCGATAAAGTAGATAAACGACAAAGGTATGTAAGGTTCAACCTTTCTTTCTAAGGCATGATTCTATGGTATGAATCCTCATCTCCCTATGATTCCTCTACATATATGTACGTATGTGTCGGAAATGATGAGTCTACTTTATAAAGGGCTCATATGAGATGAAATGAGTAGTATGACATGAATGTGATAATAAGCCGAGTCTAGAGATCCTAAGTTACGATACAAGATTTCTATAAAGTTAACGACCTTTATATGACTCCTTGCTATTAATCCTTGTTGATAAACTTACCGTATGATGATTAATCTCTTTCCTTTCAAGACATGATTTTCCTCCGTCTCCACGAATCTCCTAAATTCCGAAGTACTAAGGGCCTACGTTATAAATAGCTATATGAGAGAAAGATAAAGAGATATACTATGAGCACGATAGTAATGACGATGAGTCCATGACTATAGGGAGCTACACATGTATAAGATAAAGAAGAGGGATAAAGCACGGGCACAATAATTGACGACGATGAGTTAAATCTAAAGAGTCCTAGAGTGAGAAATGACGCCCACGAAGTCAATGATTCTAAGTACGGTTCCATTAATGTTTCCTCTTATGTACACTCACCTTAAGATGTTAGTCCCTTCAAGGTAAGATACGATGATCCGATTACTCCATAATGGTCGGGTTCCACGACCTTACGTCACCCTGACATGACTATAGATGCCTATCGGTCCCAATATATGATGTGATGATATATGTATATATATACCTGTATGTAATGATACTAAATTATGATAGAGCCATGATATGCTTATAAGACAATTAATAATTGCAACTCTATGATATGTATGATGATGTTAGCCTACGATGTACCTATGAAATGTGTGGTACCGATAAGTATATGTTATATATACATATATATACGTATTTTGGAATATGATCAGTTGGTATCGGAGCCGGTGGTGGGGAAAACCCAATGGTGGGGCAAACCCAATGATGAGGCAAAATTCCACATTGGTTTAGGCGAATCTCACATTGGTTTAGGCGAATCTCACCTTTGGTTTAGGCGAATCTCCCACCTTTGGTTTGGCGAATCTCACATTGGTGTGGCGAATCCCCGCGGGTGATGTCGGCTCTATGATATGTTCTATGTTCCATATATATGATTTAAATGTTTTTCAAAACAAGGCTAAGCATTTTGGCATTCTGATGGTTTTAAGTGTCTTCTGTACCGCTCATGTATGATATGACGATGCTTATATGATATGACGAGGTATGTATGACAAATCGAGGCATACGCTGTAGTAGCTTGTATGAGATGTATGTGTAGTATATGCATAAAATGTATCCAGTCGAAGTTTATAACCTTGTCCTGCGCCATTATGACTTCTCTATTATATTTATTTCATTCATGCCTTACATACTCAGTACACTATTCGTACTGACGTCCGTTTTCTTTGGATTTATTTGTGTTCATGCCCACAGTAAACAAACAAGACGGCACTTCCGATCCATAGGAGCTACCAGCGAGTCGAAGCCCTCCTTTATTCCGTGAGGTGCTAATTTTGAGATGCTATTTGTATATATATATGTGTACCTTTTGGGCATGACGGGGTCCGTCCCGTCCATGTATCTAGTACTCTAGTAGAGGCTCGTAGATGCTGTGTGGGTAGTATGGTCCCATAGTCGTCATGTATATGCAAGTTTATGTATACTATCATTTTGTTAGCCCAAAGGGCCTATGTTATATAAGTACATGTGTTTTAAATGAAAAACGTTTTCTATGTTTATAAATGGTAAGAAATGTGATCGAAGACAGATAAGACATAGAAGAGGTGGATTGCCACGTGGTCGACCTCGGGTACCCGTCGCGGCCCTAGTCGGGTCGTGACAGATGGCTAGCCCCAAAATTATACAACAAGGCCCAACCTAAGACAACATCCAACCCAACTTCATACCCGAAGGTTTACATGCATTCTCTGACAACATCATCTAAACATACGTTTCGCTAATCAAAGTCTCACAGTAAGGTAAATCATAACCTACTCGGAGAGCCGAACAACAAAGTCCCTAAAATCAAACCTTAGTCTTCCCTTTCCTTTGAGCCTCGAGATAATGAACTAAGAAGAACATCATTCAAACCTAACTTCTATTCAAGATCCAAATCCAAACCTATGCACTGGGGTTTATGAAGTAGAAAGATGGAAATAGGAATCTATAGGTCTCAACATGAAATGAATTTTCTAGGTGATCAATTTCCATCAATAATAAGCTAAGAGGACTAACAAAATACTTAACTTCAGATTCTAGGCAAAACTCCCAAATTCGAGTATGAACCCTAACTCCCAATCCCATAAATTAGCCACTACTTAAAAAAGAATCATGTAATAATAGATTCTAATCATCAATTCCATGCTTAACGAAGCTAACCCAATCAATAAATAGAGATTTAATAGCCTAACATGATGAACCTATTGAACCTTTTTTTAATCCTCAAGCTCTTAATGAAACTAGCATGATAATGGATTCCTAAGGTGATAATGTAATCATGGAATGGAAAGGAAAGTAGAGGGGCTTACCACAATGAATTTCCCCCAAGAAATGCCTTGAAAAGCACCCAATAACTAAGTTTTCCGAATAGTAATGAATGAGGAACTTATGGCTTTTACCACTCATTTAATGAATCTAACTACTTGATACCCGCTTTTGCGACAATGGGACAGCTGCATCGGTCCCGCTTTAGTGTTCCCTCAGACCGCTGTGACGGTCAACTAGTGACTGCACGAGGCCGCTTTGCGGCATGGCCACCGCTATAGCGGTGCCGCCATTACGGTTCTAGTGTCGTTATACCGGGGCACCAGACACTTAAAAATTCCCAAGTTTCGTAATCTCAACCTGAAATTCTGACTATCACCCAAGGCCATCTGCTTACATACCTTATATGCAGACATACATAAAAATAAGCTATGAAAGTGTTCGTGGCCTCGGAAGTCCCAACGGAGGTCTCGTTGAACGAGTCAACCCTCGATACTTGAAATTCAATGTCACGACCCAACCGGAGGGCCATGACGGGCACCCAGAGCTAACCTACCGAGCACCTCTGAACATGCTTCTCATAATCATTTCTAGGTGGACCACAAAGATAGCTTATGGGAATCAGAATTTGTAAGGGCATATGTCACAAGATAACGGCACATCTCTACATAATCGTAAACAACTATGCCCATCACCACAAGCCAACAAGGCCGCCAAAGTATTATACAACAATATGGACTGATAAGGTTATGGAACATCTAACTACATACATCTGTCTATAAGCCTCTATATAGAATACAGGAATTCACAAGGGCGGGGCAGGACTCCGCCATGCCAAAGTATATACACAAAAGAGTATTACCCATAAACTGCAGCTCCGAAGCAAATAGAGAGCTTTTGAGACTTCGCTGATAAAACTCCTAGGGGCCTGGTCCGTCTCTTTGTCTACCTGCGGGCATGAACGCAACTTCCACAAGAAAGGACATCAGTACGAATAATGTACTGAGTATGTAAGGCATGAATAACAACATAACAAGAGATATGGAACATAACATGATATAGAGATATAACCTGTACATCTGATTGCCCCTTAAGGCCGATATCATGCATGCTTTACTTTTTAAAGAAAACTCTTTTCATGCATATCAAACATAATATCGTCATTAGCCCGCGTTCGGGCCTCCCGCGTCCGGGGTAGTCATCGTACGCCGCCTACTAGTGGTGCTGCCCGACCATATAGGCATGGTGTTATTATCATTATCCATAGCCGCCCACCATAGTGGTGCTGCCCGGCCATATAGATACGGTGTTATTATCATTATCCATAGCCGCCCACCGTAGTGGTGCTGCCCGACCATATAGGCACAGTGCGAGAAAATATTACATATGTATAAAGCATGCATGAGAACCCAATTAAAAGCTACAAGTCTATCGGAGTGACGTAAGGTCGGTAACCTCCGATTATCTTATGGAACAATCATCATCGTTATATCACACCTTGAAGGAACAAGTAACATAAGGTGAGATCAAGACAATGAGTAAAATCAAGAAGATCATGAAATAAACTCAACAATCTCATAATAGCATCAAAACCATAAGCTTTGGAATCTCCAAAAATGGAATCACCATCATCATCATTATCATCATGGAACATACTTATCTTTGGCATCATAAGAAACTCTAAGAATCATGAACTTTTAGCTTTTGGGAATAAGAATGTTATGGAAAACACGTATAGGTTTGTAAGAAAGAATCATGCCTTTAGAAAGAAAGGGATTTAGCCTTAACATACCTTTTGGGTCTTCTTAACTACTTAACACTTATCCCTCCATGCTCGTAAATCTACATTCAAGAGAATTCATACTATTGTTAGGCTTATCGTCATATGCTTATCTTAAGCCTTCAAATTAAATCTTTTTAGAATCTACCGAAATTCGGGCAGCATCTCCCCTGTTTATATCCCTAGCCTGAAATCACAATACCAACAACCAACAACAATAACAACAACACTAACATCAAAAACATCATCATCAATACCAAAATACTCCATAAAACATCCCACATTATGTTTATTCAATTTCTCAACCAACTAATTCATTATACGACCATTTAGTAGCTCTATCTTCGTAAATACACCTAAATCACTATCAATAAGAAGAGATTTTTACCTTATTCCCACTAGAGCTGCAATATCTTCAATATGCATCTTGTATACAAGCCAAGATTCACCACAACACGATACTATAATCACAACTATATGCTATCCGAACCTAAATCCCGAGATTACACTTGATTTGGGCTAAAATTTATAGGTGGAAGTTGGGAGAAAGTTCTAGAGGTTTGAGGATATTTTTGAGTGGTTTGGATGAAAATAAGGGCTAAACCCCCTTTTATATTGTTCTAGAGTCGGTTTGCACCGACCTAGAATTTTCGCGCACTGCAGCTGGGCACGCCTCTGCTCCGCCAGCCTAACTTGTAACGTCCATAACTCTCTACTGCGATGTCATATCGACGAGCGGTTTGTTGCATTGGAAACTAGACTTCATGAACTTCATTTTAGGAGATAGGCACATATAACCTCATATATCCTAGGAAATATCTCCAGTGTCTAAAATTGAACAACTAACACCTAACGAATGTCAACGTACAAAACTACGAAGTGTAACATCTAGCTTCCCAACCCAAGTCTCAATTTGCACTTGAGTGCATTGGGAACCAAGCCAAATATATTCACAAATTCTAAAAGATCTTCCGGACCTCTCGAAATCGATAGATTTCTGAAACAGGTCCGTTTGCCCAAAAGTCAACTTTGAGTTAACTCTTTTACACTGTAAGCCCAGATTTGCCAAAAAGTCACTCAAATCATATCTAAATACCTCGAGAGGCATGTCAATGGTCCTCTCGGGTCAAATGTGGGCTATACAAGTTCGGGAAAGGGTCAAAAATGCCGAAAAGACTATAATGACCAAACGGGTCGTTACATCAGATACTAATCAAACCATCGCTCGTCCTCGAGCGATAAAGGGAAAGAATGGACAAGTACCTAAATTGGCAAACAATTGAGGAAATCGGCTAGGCATGTACGACTCAGTCACCTAAGTGGCCTCCTCAATAGGATAATGCTTCCATTGCACCTTCATAGAAGCGGTCTCCTTCGACCTCAACTTTCGAACTTGCCTATCCAAAATCGCAATAAGCTCCTCCTCGTATCGAGCAATATCGAGTCCCAACAAACAATATAATTACCATCGGCATGATACTTCTTCAGCATAGACACATAGAAGACTAGATAGATGCCTGCCAAGCCTAGTGGCAAGGCCAACTCGTAAGCAATATCGCCTACGTGATCAAGGATCTCAAATGGCCCAATATACCTCGGACTCAAGTTACCTCTCTTCCTTAACCTCATAACACCCTTCATGGGTGAAATCTTTAATAGAACCTGATCACCAACTGCAAACTCTAAATCTTGGACCTTCCGATCCGCAATACATCTTCTGTCAACTCTGAGCTGCCCCAAGCGTGGCCTGAATGACCCTCACTTTCTCAAGAGACTCTCTCAAAAGATTCGTACCCTAAGGTCGAACCTCAAGTGCATCAAACCAACCAACTGAAGGTCTACATCTCCTACTATACAAAGCCTTACAAGGCGCCATGTCGATACTCGAGTGATAACTGTTGTTGTACGCAAAATCTGCCAACTGTAAGTATTGATCCTAATGACCACCAAAGTCTATAACGCAAGCCCTCAACATATCCTCGAGCATCTGAATGGTCCGCTCGGACTGTCCATCTGTCTCGGGGTGGAAAGCTGTACTAAGATCTACTCAGGTACCCAACTCATCAAGCTCTCTAAAAATGGTAAGTAAAGATAGTACCCCGATCAGATATGATAGAAATGGGAACCCTATGCAATCTCATAATATCACGAATGTACAACTTGGCTAACTTCTCCGCAGACTAAGAAACTTGTACTGGAATGAGAAGAGCGGACTTAGTCAACCGATCAACTACCACCCAAATCGAATCAAACTTACCCAAGGTCTTCGAAAGACCCACAATGAAATCTATGGAAATCCTCTTCCACTTCCACTCGGGAATAGGCATCCTCTAAAGTACACCACTAGGTCGTTGGTTCTCATACTTAACTTGCTGACAATCTCCATACTTAGTCACGAAATTAACTATGTCCCTCTTCATACGATGCCACCAGTAATGCTGCTTCAAGTCCCGATACATCTTAGTCGCTCCCGGATAAATGGAATATCGAGAGCTATGGGCGTCAGTCAAAATCAAATGAATCAATTCACCTACACAAGGAACGCACACGCGCCTCTTAATCCTCAAAGTACCCTCAAAATCAATCATGTCCTCACCCCTCAGAACCCTATCTCGAATCTCACTCAACTGAGCATCCTCAAACTGATGAGTTCTGATCTGATCTAGCAAAGAAGATCTCTCCTCTACACAAGCTAAAACACTGCCTGGGGCTGAAATATTAAGACGACCGAAATTGTCGGCAAGAGTCGGAACCTCCATGGCCAACGGACGCTCAGAAACAACCAAACGGGCTAAACTGCCCATACTCATGGCCTTCCGACTCAAAGCATTAGCAACAACATTAGCTTTCCCTGGATGATAAAGAATAGAGATGTCATAGTCCTTCAGAGTTTCCATCCATGTAAGTTGCCCTAGAATTAAAATCTCTCTGGGTGAACACGTGTTGAAGGCTACCGTGATCGGTGAAAACCTCATAATGGACACCATACAAGTAACCTTATAATGGACACCATACAAGTAGTGCCTCCAAATTTTCAAAGCGAAAATCATGGCCAACAACTCAAAATCATGGGTAGGGTAATTCCTCTCATGGATCTTCAACTGATGGGAAGCATAGGCTATAACTCTACCCTCCTGTAACAAAGCAACACCCAAACCCACACAGGATGCATCACAATAGACTGTGAAATCCTTACTCTTTACGAGTAATGCTATAATTGGGGCTGAAGTCGAAAGGGTCTCGAGCTTTTGAAAGCTCTCCTCACAATCATCAGACCACTGGAAGGGAATACCTTCTGAGTCAATCTGGTCAATGATGAAACAATAGAAGCAAAACCCTTAACAAATCGGCGCGGTAGTAACTGGCTAATCCCACGAAATTACGGATCTCGATCACGGTAGTGGGCCTCGCCCAATCCCTCACAGCCTCAATTTTTTTAGGATCGACCATGATCCCGTCTTTAGACACAACATGGCCCAAGAATGCCACAGACTCTAACCAACACTCGCACTGCAAAAACTTAGCAAACAAACTATTCTTCTTGAACAACCCAAGCACAGTGCGAAGATGTCTCTCGTGCTTCTCTCTATTATTGGAATACACCAAGATAGCATTAATAAACACAATCACAAAGGTGTCAAGGAATGGTCTT
>NC_081353.1:15446220-15478332 GCF_029784015.1 Lycium ferocissimum
TTTTTTTCCCCGGGGGGGGCGGGGCCCCCATTGCCATCTCTAGGTACATTTTTGGTAAAGTAGATGAAGTATGAACCTTTATCTTTATAAAGTGTTGGAACTATTATGTCATCGAATTTTAGATTCTTATGTGCTCTAGTGTATTATTAGTGTTGGATTATGAGAACTTTCAAAGTGATCTCGTGTTTTTTTTAATAGAGGGACAAGGTTCTTAAGCAATGGGCCGCCCAAAGAGGAGCTTGAAGGCGTACGAAGGATTTTTGATCATATGTAATATGCGTACAATGGAAGTTTTTGATCATATGTAATATGCATACAATGGAAGTTTTGCTTTTTGAATCATATGTATATGCACACAATGAAGCAGAAGTACTATATATATATGTACGTAGTATATATGCGATTGACTTTTAAGTAATGAAAGTATTTATAATATTCGGCTTGGGAATGCTTTTGTTGTTTGTTAAATGTTATTGAATACTTTTAGCAGCAGTATATTAATTTTAGACAATTCAATTGTCTATAGTAAATCTTAATGATTTAATTGTTTTTGTAGCCATTTTTATTGTTGCTAAAAGTTGTTCTTCAGCAGCAAGATAAATGTTGCCACAAATGTTAGTAGTTTTTGTGGCGACTGTCCTCGCTCCTAAAAGTAATTTTTTAGTAGCAAGATTAAATCTGCCACTGATAGTACATTGAGTTTGTGACGACAAGAGTCGCTACTAGTAGTAATATTTAGTAGCGAGGACAAACTTGCCATTGATAGTCTACTAAGTTTTGTGGCGACCAAAGTCGCTACAAATATCACTTTTTAGTAGCGACATGAAAGTTGCTGCCGATAGTTCATTTGTTATTGTGGCGACGTAGTCGCCACTAAAGGTTTTATTCCGGTGGCGACCAAGCCAATATCCGTGTTGTAAAATATTTTTTTGTGGCATGCTTGCTTCCCTTTTGTGGCAATATATGTCGCTACAAATATACGCTTATTAATAAGCGACTACCTATTGTCGCATACAAAAAACCTTTAGTTATGGAAGTACTACCAACGGAGGAAAGTCGCTGCTATAGGTTTTTCGTGGCGACTTATGGGGCTATTGTGGCGATGAAAGTCGCCACAATAAGGCAGATTTCTTGTAGTGCCCAAGCCAAACTTTGCAGTCATATCATTTTAAACTTGACAAAATCAGACCATTATTTTTAAACATCTTATTTAGAGTTTCTTCTCACTCATTCATAGCTAAACTATTAAAATCATATTTAGACTAAATATTAAGACAGAAAACTCCAACAGATTGATTAAGGCAAGTAACAATATCTCCAAATGTTAGGCAAAACTCATTTTTTTCAGGTTTGGAACTGAGATCCTTTAGTTACGTACTTTTTTTATGTCAAAAATAGAAAACAAACTCACACTTGCTACTAAAATAGTAAATGACTCAATATCATAGTTAAGAAACAACCACGACTAAACACTCCTGATTTAATTTAAACAAACTCATGTTTAGATTAAAGAAATTGAACAAAAGAATAAGAAAAGAAACGACACAACCAGTGGGGGCAGGAAAAGGTTCTTATCACGGAAGAAAATTGAAAGCGAACTAATATTCTCACATATCAACACTCATCATTTATTCAGCATCCAAAAACAAGCAGAAACCTAATGAAAGGGAAAGAAGGAGTTACACTCATTATTTTAAAACACATGAAGCAATGTAACTTGAACCAAAACTAGATAGAGACTTTGTTTTAGAAATGGGAAGGGAAAATGTCTTGTTCAATTCTTCACTCCTAGATTTTAAGGACTAACAGTTTAAACATGTCTTGTTAAACAAAGTCATTTTTTTTATCATACCAATGAAGTAGAAAAAAGATTTAAGTCCTTAAACACTTCAGCTTTAGCTAATGCTTTCTTAAAGCTTTCACAATGTGGGGATTTCTTTTAACATGAATATCACAGCAATAGACCTCAACCTAAACTTTTCAAACAAAAACAAAACCAATAACATTAACAAGATGCAGGTTCAAAACTCCAAGAATATTCATACTTTGCTTCTTTTCATTTTTAGAAAGGGGATAACTAAATATTAGGCACTGATTTTGAACATATGATTCAAATTTTATAGCAACAAGCAAGCAAAACCTGATGTTCATGATTCAATCTATGTACAAATAATAACCATACTTCAGACCAACCTTAAAAATCACACAGAGCTAATTAACTTGAGAAATTATCTACCATTCAATGAAACTAAAAAACACACACAAAAAAAAAATCATAAAAACTGGAAAAAGGTACTGGAAGAACATATTTGTGCATACAAACTAATCGAATTACGACGACCTCAACAGAATCAAAAGATAGTGAATATTTAAAGAGTATTACCTTTGTAGTGTGCAGCGACTGAGGCTAAGTTGATCACGAATCCTTACTTTCACCGCAACACTCAAGTTTTAGTATTCGAATAGAAGCAAGGCACGAGGTGAATAAAGATGAGAAAAAAAGTTGAGAAATCAGAGAACAAAAGCAGTAATTGTTTTAAAGATTTTTGGATCGATGAATCTCTGGTTTAGCTGGTCACCAAGACCATGTATTTATACTAAAACAAGATGGTATTTGAAATTTGAAATCATCCAAGTAGGGGGTGAGAGTTTGGTTGAAAAAAAAATGGAATAACCAACAAGTACAAGAATTGATGATTTTGGTTAAAAAAATGATATTTCCCATTAAATCCCCGGATCCTCTGGGATTCGTAACATTTTCTACTAATTTGAAGACTTTTGAAGCTGCTTTCGTGTGAAAACATATGAAGGGGCGTGGATGGGAGAGGTGAACAGCACCTCTGACATGGCTAGAACTAGGGGAGAAGACTTTGGCACAAATCTGGTTGAAAATTGATGAAGATGGGAAAGAGGTTAGAGTGTCCTTCATTTTTTAGGGCTAGTTGAAGCTGATTGTAAAGGAAGAACATTAAGGATGTGTCTTACTGAAATTGGGCAAGGTCATGGTAGAGTTTTGGGCTGGACTAATTAAATTGGATGGGTTTAGGACTGAGGCATTTTGGGCTTGAAGAATAAAAAAAAAGTTTTAAATGAGACTGATTTGGGAAACAAATATGGCTGAAAAATCGCATTCTAAACTTAGCCATTTTTGTTGAATTCATGATTAACAACATAGCCAAAATTGAATTAAAAAAATGTTATGAAATCAAACCACTTTTAAAATGTAACCAATTGAGATGAGTCAATTGTCCAATTAATTCACTAAGCTTCTTGAACTTAACATAGTAAAATATTTATGAACAAAAGCGGACTAATTGTAGTAATTAAGCCGTTAATGACTTCAAACTGACAATTTAAAATAAGTACCTCATTAAACACTTATTCTTTGGGATATCATGATTTCAAATTTACAAATATATTTTATACTTAATGAAATGGAAAAATAACACTAAATTTAATTAAGAAAATATTTTGGCCTCGCAAACAGTTATCGTACTTTATTTAAAATTCATGAAGCTCTACTAATTAATTAAACATGTGGAGGCCGAAATTAGGTGTAAACATGTGGAGGCCGAAATTAGGTGTCAACAACTGACCCTTTCTTTGGTAAGGGATGATGGAAGAAGGCCTAGGTAAACAAAATTGACTAACCCAATTTTGACTGACCACCAAATCATTTCTTTACGAATGGCACGAGTTTCGAGAAATCATAGTTGGACATTGGTCATGAGTTTCCAACATATCTTAGGTTATTTGAGAAATCAGGCCATATGTAGTTCGGGATACGGTTGACTTATGCACGATTAAAATTTCAAAAACGGCCCTGGTGTTAGAATTACTGAGAGGTTGGGGAGTCTGGAATAGCATTGAGGAAATTTGGCATACAGCCGAGCTTTGGTGTCGAGTTCTCCTACATATCTCCTGTATGGGGAATCAGGTCCTATGTAGTTCGACTCAAATGATTGAAAGGGTATTTCTATATGTAGATATAACCTTTGGTTCAAGACAGAAAACGAGTATAATCTAAATACAAAAAGGTGGCTTGTATTCTCTTAGTCATGAGTATGGTGCACTTCACACCCATAAATAAGAACTTACATGGACATAATTTCCATAGATCTCAAGTGTGTCGTCATCTAGATTTTGGGTGAAAGCGGAGGTGCTCCAATGTGGATTTAAATTTAACACTATACGCGAAAATAAAGACAATCAACCCTACTCCCTCGGTAGATCAACTTTGACACTGAAGAATGCCTACATGCTTTCTAACAGGGATGTAGTTTGGCCGTGGTGAAAGATGATCCTCAACTCTTGCCCGAAGAGTTTGGGCCCCTCTTCGCAAAATGCCCCAGTACGCTGCTAAGAGGAAGTTCCACGTTGCTCTACATGCATCTGGATCCTCGTTTGAAATAAATAATACTTGTCAATTCTAATAATGGTGCCATATGGCACTTCTGAGCGAGCTACATACGTCATCCTATCGGATGGTTTTCAATACTTAAAGAGAGGCCTTCTTGGCGGCAACTGTCCTCCTTTTTCAATGGTTTTGTATGTCTGAGTGACCATCATAACTGAGAATAAGTAATGTCGTTCTCATCTGGATCTAAAACATAAATAAGGTTTGTTTGGTTGTGAATGGGTGATGGCCTTCATGAAGACGTGTGATATCCTCGATTGGATGATGCGAAAATAAATATGATGGCCTTTATGGCAACTGATGGCATCCTCTTGGGATGATTCAAATTATGGGAAATGGCCCTTTTGGCCTGCAAATGTTCTTCTTGGATGGTTTACAAATTCACCCTCTTGAATGGTTCAAAATATCACATCTTGTTGGTTCAAAAGTAGCATCATCTTGATGCTTTGGGGTAGTCATCTTGACGAATTTTGAAAAATTCACTTTTTGATGGTTCAAAAAATTTCATCCCCTTGGATGGTTCGCAAATGATTAATGGCCCTCTCGGCATGCAGATGTCACTCTCCTGAGTAGGTCAAAAATTCACCCTCTTGGGTGGTTCATAATATCATCTCCTTGATGGTTCAAAAAGGTAAGCATCATCTTCATACTCTCGTGCCGTCATCTCGATGGGTTTTTAAAAATTCACCTCTTGATGGTTCGAAAATTTCATCCTCTTGAATGATTCACAAATGATGAATGGCCCTCTCGACATGTAGATGTCACCCTCATGAGTGGTTTTAAAATTCACCCTCTTGGGTGGTTCACAATATCACCTCCTTGATGGTTTGAAAAGGTAAGCATCATCTTAATACTCTGGCGTCGTCATCTCAACGGGTTTTGGAAAATTCACCCCTTGGTGGTTCAAAAATTTCATCCTCTTGGATAACGATGAATGGCCCTTTCGGCATGCAGATGGCACCCTGTTGAGCGGTTCAAAAATTTACCCTCTTAGGGTGGTTCACAATATCACCTCCTTGGTGGTTCAAAAAGGTAAGCGTCATCTTGATACTCTAGCGCCATCATCTCGAGGGGTTTTTTGAAAATTCACCTCTTAGTGGTTCAAAAATTTCATCCTCTTGGATGGTTCACAAATGATGAGTAGTCCTCTCCGCACGCAGATATCACCCTTTTGGATGGTCTAAATGAAAAGATAGCCCTCTCGGCTGTCAATATCATCCTTTGGAGGGTCTAAATGAAATAGTGGCCCTCTCGGCAGTGAATATCATTCTTCAAATGGTTGAAACTAAAGAATTGGCCCTCTCGGTAGTGTGTCACGACCCAAACCGATGGACCACAACAAGTGCCCGACCATTGATGGCCAAGCACTCTTATGCTTGCATTTAATTCTCACTGACTATCCTGGGCCCATCCATAATCTGTAACTGAGCTATGCTGTCTCCCGAACAATCAACATAAGAGACACTGTACCGGGAACTCACGGCCAACACATACATATAGACATAAGCACTGAGAGTAACAGCGCAAGCCGATTTGGCCGCTACATATATACTGTACAACAAAATGAGCGCCGACGAGGCTGCATAACATCATGGCTACATATCACTGTCTACAGACCTCTATGGAGTACAAACTGTAGAAATGACAGGACAAGGCCCTGCCGTACCCATATATGTACGTAACTGAATAGCATACCAAAAGGGTTGTAGCTCCGAATCAATGGAGCGTACTGACTGCTGCTGAGGGGAGGTCCTACTGCTGTGAATCGTCTGACTGGCTACCTGGTCTTGCGGGCATGAACGCAGCGTCCACAAGAAGGGACGTCAGTACGAATAATGTACCGAGTATGTAAGGCATGAATAGTAACATAGTAAGGGATGTAAAGTATGAATAATACAGAATGGAAATATAGAGCATATCGTGAGATAAAAGAGTAACCTGTACATGTGAGTGCCTCTTAGGGCAGATGCCATGCATGCTAGCTTTCTTTGAAAAACATTTCTTGTTCATTTATACATAAAATAGAACATACCATGTTGCGGAGGCGTCGGCTCCGATCCATTTAACCACATATGTCCCGCGTCCGGGATGATATCATGTCATATTATACCAACTGATCAGGTGGCCATGCGTCTATAGCGCCTTGCCTTTTTTCCCATATTCCCCATATACACATATATATATATATATATATATATCATATAAGCAGCATGCATGAGAGCCCAAGGAAAGTTATGTCTCTATCGGAGTGACGTAAGGTCGGTAACCTCCGATTATATTATGGAATAGTCATCATCGCTTTATCTCACCTTGAAGGAACAATTATTATAAGGTGAGACTAACAACAATGAATAAAATTAAGGAAGTCAAAAGATAGCTCAATAATCTCATATCGTCATTGAAATCATAACTTGGAACCTTAAAACATGAAATCGTTCTCATCATAGTCATCATAGAAAATATTCTCATCTTTGGCATCATTGTCATCATGATAAAAACATGTCCGTCGTTGTAGTCATAAAATCTTAATTACAAAATCGTAAACCTTTGTTTTGGAAAAATACGGACATTTTGGAAAACATTTACGGTTTATCAGGAAGGGAATCATGCCTTGGAATCATAAACTTTTAACTTTTGATAACAAGGAAGATATGGAAACATTTATGAAATCATAACATAGGAATCATGCCTTTGAAAGAAAGGGACGAGCCTTAACATACCTTTCGGTTGCCTTAGTCGTTCAACATTTATCCTTCCAAGCTCGTAAATCTACATATAAACCATTCATACTATTATTAGGCTCAATGTCATATGCTCATCTTAAGCCTTCAATTTAATTCCATTTAAAATCTGCTGAAATTCGGGCAGCACCTCCCCTGTTTATATGCCTAGCCCGAAATCATAATTCAGCAACCAACAACAACAACAACAATACCAACATCAATAACATCATTTCCAACACCAATATGTACCATAAAATAGCCCACACGCTGTTCTCCAACTTCCATAACTAACCAACTTACTACACAATTATTTAGCGACTTTATCTCCATAAATAAGCCTTAAATAATACCAAAAGAGAAAGATTCATACCTTTTTTCTTGTTAAGACAGCAATATCTTCAATATCCACCTTGAATCCACCGCAAAACCATACTAGAATCACATCTATGCGTTTATTCGAGCTTCGATTAATACTCCGTCACTTGAAAATTGCTTACTTTTTGATTCCCTCACTCCCTCTTTAAATTTTCTAGAATTTTCTGGGCAAATCTGGTGAAAAAAGGGGTTTTTACCCTTTATATAGGGTCAAATTCGGGTCGGGTCACTGTAGCAAGTCGGTACTGTAGCACGCGTTTCTGCTTTGTCAGCCGAACTTGTAACGTCCATAATTCTCTACTCTGATGTCCTATCGATGAGCGGTCTATTGCGTTGAAAACTAGACTCGACGAACTTCATTTTAGGATTTTGTTTCACTTCAAAACACTTCATATGCTAAGAGATATTTGTCCCCCAAGTTGGACCAGAATTTTCACACAAAACATTACCCATCCTTTCTCCAAAGTCGTACTACTTCATTTCTTCCGCTCATTTCCTTATAAAACCTTCCGGTATACCTTATATACATCCTTCACTCATTAAATATACTCAATAATGATTGCTCCTTATATTCCAAAGTGGTTTTACTTAACCCTAACTCAACGTACTTATGTTTCAAATTTGATAAGTGCTCTTCGAAGATACGGGGTGTAACACAGTGAATACCATCCTTCGAATGGTTGAAACTAAATAAATGGCCCTCTCGGCTGCAAGTATTACCCCTCTAGTTGGATTAAAATAAACAAGGACCTTCTCGGCTATATACATCATCCTCTTGGATGATTGAAAATAAAGAATATCTCTCTCGGCTTTATATATCATCCTCTTAGATGGTTTATCTATGGTCGTTTTATTAATATCTCTGTGCGGGTCTTCAGATGAATGTTATCCTATGTTTAAGCCTCACCTCAAAACAAGCAGATTAGTTGATAAGTGGTTGGTGACTTTAAGGACCTTCATCCAAAGAAAATTTTGTTAGTTTGCGAGACTGATTTGTGTCGGCTTGGCCTTGCTGATCTTGTTCTTCTCACCCTATCTGGTTCAGCGATCCGTTCGGTCCTCCTAGTCACAATAGATAGAAGACAAAAACAAAACCAATTTGTTTGAAAAAACATTTCGTAGGCATTAGTCATAATTTAAAGAAAATAGCTAAAAGATCTCAACCAATTAATATCATGACACGTACGGCATGAATGAACATCTTGTCTTTGGTCTTACTCTCGATGTGCAATCCTTGTTGGAATTTTTGCGGACCCCCTCAAAAATTCTGCCCTAGTCAGAATATCAGCATAACACTCAAAATTCTTTGAAAACTTGTGATGATGGTGCTGTGGAATTTTTTTGAGGTCTCTCCTAAAAAATTCTGCCTCAGTTTCTGTGCCAAAATAAAATCTAGTATACGTTCGTAGAATAACAACGGCTCTGTAGAAATTTTTAGACCTTCTCAAAAATTCTGCCCAGTATCTACGCTAAGGGATAATGGAAAGTTTTAAAGATATGACCGAGCCTATAAGGTGCCTACGTATCCCATAAAGACAGGAATCAGATCGTATGTAGTTCAGGAATAAATATGGAGATTTTGATAAAGAGACCACATCCGATGTGGATTGCCTACGTATCTTTCCCCACAAGAAATCAGGTCATCACGTAGTTCATAGCACAAGGAATATCTTTGGATTTCTATTACATAAGGAGACCAAACCTGATGTGGGTTTTCTACGTATCCAGCCGTAAGGGATAGGTCAATTGTAGTCAAACTTACAAGCAAAAGATCCGATTACAAGGGAAATGGAAACAAACTTTAGACATAGTATCTCTTGACGGCGTCTGAATTGATTACTTTTGGCCATTTTTGGCTGTCCATTTCAGCAAAACTAATGCGCCTCTTGATAGAACTTTTTGAACAATGTAAAACCCTTGCCAATTCTCGTGAACTTTCCTTTACTCATTTTGATGTGGGAAAATGCGTTTTAACCCTAGTTGCCCTATTTCAAGAAGTCGAGCCCTAACTTTCTTGTTGAAAGCTCGAATCATTCTTTTTTTAAACAGTTGACTGTGGCTAACCGCACTCATTCTCTTCTTATCAATTAATGCCAATTGCTCACACTGGCTGCAAACCCAATTGGCATCGGTCAATTCGGCTTCCTGGATGATTCTTGATGACAATATCTTTACCTTGGCTGGTATCACTGCTTCCGTTCCATATACCAATAGGTAGGGAGTTGCCCAGTTGAAGTTTGGGCCGTTTTGCGATAACCCAACAATGCGTAAGGATAATTCTCATGACAACACTTGTAGTTATCAATCCTCCTCCTCAATATCCTCTTGATATTTTTATTAGCGGCCTCCGTTGATCCATTCGTTTGAGGTCGATAAGCAGTTTCCTTACGGTTTGAATTGTTCGCATATCTCCTTCATCAAGTAACTATTCAAATTTTCTCCATTGTCCATTATGATGGATTCTGGAACCCCAAATTGACATAATATGTTGTTGCGAACAAAGTTGCCACTACCTTCTTCGTCACAGATTTGTATGAGGCAACTTCTACCCACTTGGTAAAATAGTCGATGGCAACCAAAATGAATCTATGCCTATTTGAGGCAGCTGGCTCGATGAGACCAATAACATCCATGCCCCATGCTGCGAATGGCCAAGGAGAACTCATCACGTTGAGCTCTCTTGGTGGGACTCGAATCAAATCTCCATGTATTTGGCACTGGTGACATTTTTGCACAAACTGACTACATTCACTTTCCATGGTCATCCAGAAGTATCCTGCCCGTACGATCTTTCTTGCTAGAGTGAATCCATTCATGTGCGGTCCGCACACTCCAGCATGTACTTCGTCAAGCAATCTTGTGGCTTCTCCGGCATCCACGCGTCTCAGTAACCCTAAGTTAGAGGTTCTTCTATAAAGTATTTCCCTGTTTAAGAAGAAAGTTTTGGCCATTCTTTGGATTGTTTTCTTTTGGTTGCTCGTCGCATATTTTGGATATTTTCTGATTTCTAAGTAGTTCTTAACATCAGCGTACCATGGCATCCTATTTGGTTCTGCCTCCATATGCGAACAATAAGCATGTTGCTCCTTCAAACTTATCTCAAGCGGATCGATATAACTTCTTTCTGGGTGTTGTATCATGGAGGATATGGTGGCGAAGGCGTTAGCGAACTCATTTTGTACCCTTGGGGTGTGTTTAAACTCAATCTTTCTGAAATTTTTGCATAACCTTTGTATGAGATGTAAATATGGCAGAATTTTGGCATTCTTCGTGGCCCATTTCCCTTGGACCTGATGAATCAGCAAATCTGAGTCACCAATCACCAAAAGTTCCTGAATGTTCATATCGAGGGCCAATTTGAGACCAAGGATGCACGCTTCATATTCTGCAATGTTATTGGTGTGCTTGAATCTTAGCTTTGCTGCCACCGGGTAGTACTGTGCAGAGTGTGACACCAACACAGCTCCAATTTCAGATCCTTTGAAGTTTACCACTCCATCGAAGGATAACCTCCAACCTGGGTATGATTCTATAATGTCTTCCCCTACGAACAATATTTCTTCATTGAGGAAATATGTTCTTAGCGGCTCATACTCTTCATCGACGGGGTTTTTCGCAAGAAGATCGGCCAAGGCTTGCCCTTTGACTTCTTTCTGGCTCACGTACACAATATCAAGCTCACTTAACGGCATCTGCCATTTAGCCAGCTTCCCTGTTGGCATCGGTTTCTAAAATATGTATTTCAGAGGGTCCATTCTCAAAATCAGGTGAGTGGTATAAGATGATAGGTAATGTCTCAACCTTTGGGCGACCCATGTCAAAGCACAACATGTCCTTTCCAAAAGTGTATAACGAGCCTCATGGGTGTAAAGTTCTTACTCATGTAATAGATTGCTCGTTCTTTCTTGCCAGTCTCATCATGTTGTCCTAGTACACATCCAAATGCATTGTTTGACACAGACAAATATAACAATAAAGGACTACTAGGTTGTGGTTGTACTAGTACTGGTGGATTAGAAAGATAGTCCTCGATTACATCAAAAGCCTTTTGACACTCTTCCGTCCATTCTGTCAGAGCGTCCTTTCGTAGCAACTTGAATATGGGCTCACAGATTACAGTAGATTGTGGTATGAATTGGCTGATGTAGTTCAGTCTTCCTAGGAAAGTCATCATTTCTTTCTTGGTCTTTCGAGGCAGTAAATCTTGGATTGTATTAATTTTGGAAGGATCTAGTTCTATGCCTCTCCTACTAACTATGAAATCCAATAACTTTCCTGTCGACACTCTGAATGCGCACTTGGCTGGGTTTAATTTCAAGTTATACCTCCGTAGCCTATTAAAGAACTTCTGTAAGTGTGTCAAATGATCTGAACTCTCATGGGATTTATGATGACATCATCTACGTAGCCCTCAACCTCCTGTGAATCATGTCATGAAAGATGGTGGTCACGGCTCTCGGGTACGTGGCACCGATATTTTTTAGATCAAAGGGCATCACACGATAATGGTAGACTCCCCAGAATATGATGAAAGTTGACTTTTCTGCATCTTCCTTGTCTATTAGGATATGATGATATGCCGCAAAACAATCCACAAACTACTGCAACTCATGCTTGGCACAATTATCGATGAGTATGTGGATGTTGGGTAGAGGAAAATTGCCCTTGGAAGTCGCTTTGTTGAGATCCTAGCAATCTAAACAATCCTGATCTTGTCATCTTTCTTCGGTACTGGAATGATGTTGGACAACTAAGTAGGATATTTGGTCACCTCAACGACATTCGATTCAATCTGCTTCGAGATTTCGTCCTTGATCCTTAAGCTCAAATCTGGTATGAATATACTAGTTTTCTGTTTCATTGGGTTGGATGCTGGATCGAGCGATAATTTGTGGGAAATAATGTCCATGCTCAACCCTGGCATGTCGTCATAAGACCATGCGAACACATCAATGTACTGTTTGAGTAGACTGACTAATTCTTCTTTTTGTGACGTTGTCAGGTGCACACTAACTCCAGTCTCCCTGATTAAATTGTCGTCCCCAGATTCACTATCTCGGTTTCATCCAAGTTTGGTTTTTTCACATCCTCGAATTTCTCCAACTCTTCCGTTAACTGCTCGGGTAGCATAGTATTTTTGTCATATTCCTCACACTCTTCCTCGTTAATTTCATTATGTTCATTTGATTTGTGCTATGTCATGACATTGGCAGGTTTATGTTCATTTTTAATGAAAAATAAAACAGATTAGAAATCAGGAAATAAGAGTTTAAAGACAAATATAAATGGTTTTCAAAATAACTGAGGCTTTCATTGAAAATTAAAGGCATACAAATTAGGTCATGACTCGGATCAACACGAATCAGGTCCCTTGAAGTAAATACATAAAATGGTGGGTTTCGGGCCTTATCCGAATAACGCCAATTTTCAAAAGTGGATTTGACCATTTATCTGTCACGACCCAACTAGGGGGCCATGACGGGTACCCGAGGCTGAATACCGAGCACCACTTATCATGCTAACTATCATACTCAACCTGGACATATATCATTTTCAACACAAATTTATCATAGAACGATCTCCGAATATCTCCCGAAACATGTGCGCATACATAGGCCCATAAGGCTACAAAAATGATGTACAGAATATACACCGAAGAAGTATCATAACATGTACCGACCACACATAAGTATCTACGAGCCTCTAACTGGAATACTGAAATCACAAGGATGGGACAGGACCCCGCCACGCCCCAATATATACACAAAAGAATATACCAATAGGCTGCACCTCCGGAGTAGTGGGGTGCTCCTGTAGATCTGCTGAGTAAGCTCCTCAGTGTCTGCACCATCTCCCTGTCTACCCGAGGGCATGAACACAACATCCATAAAGAAAAAGGACGTCGACGAACAATGTGAGCATGCATGTATATCAACATAATAAAGAAGTAAGAGAACATGAGATGAAGAGATAACTCCGAATCGATCGCGGTTGCCTCTTAAGGCGGAATCATGCATACTAACAAGAAACATCATATCATGCATACATATATATAAATCGCCCAACCATATAGGTACGGTGTGATCATCATTAGCCCGCGTTCGGGCCTCCCGAGTTCGGGGTAAACATCTCCAGCCGCCCACTAGTGGCGTCTGCCTGGTCAATTAGGCATGGTGTAATCATCATCATAGCGCCCACTACGCCTGCCGTAGTGGTGACTGCCCGGCCAACTAGGCACGTTGTAATTTTACATATACATAATCTAAAGCATGCATGAGAGCTCAAGTAAAAGCTGTTACTCTATCGGAGTGACATAAGGTCGGAAACCTCCGATTACATTATGGATGGAATAGTCCTCATCACCAGGCCATCATGCATCATGGAATCATTTTTGAGCATATCGAAGCGATCCGGTTCTGTCTGTGAAAGTTACGGACTTTCGCAATTCTCGGAATCATTTAGGAACAAACCTTTTTTTTTTTTTATGCAACTTTTGAAACTTAGTCATACAAAGGACATAGAGGCCAATATTTCATCATATCATGCATACGAAGACCAAGAAACAAATAATAATCACGGACATGGTCGGATCGCGAGAGTAGAATTTCCTCGGGGCTCGTATCATAGCCTATTTACAATTAAGGCATGCCAAAAGAAGGAAGGGTTGCGCTTTACATACCTCGATTTCTCTCAATGCTAATCCAAACTCAAGCTAATTCCAACCTACGTCTCGGGCTGCCCAAGGTCTACAAATAAGTCATAATATGCCAAACATTAGCTATAGACATTTGGGCATTTAATTCCAATTTAGCCCTTAATTCTACAGAAATTTGGGCAGCATTTCCCCTGTAAACAGACCAACCCCGAGAATTTAACTCGGCCAAATCAACAACAACAACATCAACAACCAACCTAGCAACATTAATAATCAATTTAAAACGCATTCTAGCATTAAATACCCTTTCCACATTATCCAACAACATTCATTATATTCAAGCCAACATCAACGCTTATACATTCAAATACCAATCCGAACCCATACTAACAACATTCAAGAACATTTCAAACAATTCATACAATATTTCCCAACATCCCAAATAATACTCCAACTCACCCGAAAACAGTCCCCAACCCGAGAACATATCCATAACACATCCCTCGCTTCCAAATCATGATTTGCACCAACAATCCACATTCTAGCAATGTCATTCTCATAATATACAAATTACATTAAATACACATGATTCTCCAAATCAGCCCATACAATTACAACATCAATCTTGAGTCATTAAACTCTCATTTCCAACATGGAATCCACATAACAATAACAATCAAAATACTAAATAGAATTGATCCATTCTTTGCTACATTTCACAAGCCATATTCGGCCAATACATCCACAACTAACTTTCATGATTTTCATTCTTCTCTTCACACTACAACCATCAAAACATGCTAACTAGAATTTAACTCATTACTCCTACACAACACCACACACACACACACGCCATGCATCACACACACACGGCTCAACTCCAACCTACCATATTTCCCGATTTTCATCCATTTTAGCATACTACAACATGCATACACCATTCATAACACATAAAACATGATTAAATCTTACCTTTCTTCTTCAACTTCACAAATAGGCTAGGGTTTGCGATCTACAAAACGAATGGTTTGATGATCCAAACAACACTTCGACGCTTACTTAGGGACCTCCAATTAGTGGATTTGCATCAAAGAAATATTTTGGAATGGCTCAAATTGGACTTGGTTTTTTCTCTCTTGGCCGAGAGCCTTGTTGGTTGTTCTTCAACTTCTTGCTTTTTTCAAAGTATAGAATGATAAGAAGATGACTTAGTGATCATCTTTTAAGCTTCCACTCAAATTGCACAAGTGTCCATGGCCCACACACATGTGTTGGACCAATTAAAATTGTCCACAAAGTGTGTGGGACCAATTCAACCACATGGCCAACATGGCCAATTTTCATGAATTTCAAACTTCCAAATATTCCACTTTTGGTCCCAAATTTTCCTAAACATTCCATGCCAACAAATTCATGAACAACTTATGTCTCAAAACAAAATCGAAGGTCAAAAGTCCCGACTTCGTATCCCGGAATGGTCTTGTCCCTAACTTATCATAGTTAATCCGGATTGTCCCAATATACAAAATGCGGGATATAACATCCTTCCCCCCTTTAGAACATTCGTCCTCGAATGTTCAACCAGTCTTATAAAGTTGTATAAGGATCTCGGGGGTTTCCTTTATTACCCTAGCACGCAATCTCACATACCAATCATATTTCTTTTTCGGCTCCTCGTACTTTACGAATAAGGCAATAAGGTCCAACACATCTTTCATGGGTAACGTCTTCGAGCATACCTACTCACCAATTCGGAATTCTAAGTGTCGACGGCAATTGTCGTCATATGATTTCTGTCGTCTACGAGCCACTGCTGGTGTCCCCTACTTCAACTGTCGTCAATTGCTATCAATCTGAAAGAATCTGACACATAAATTCACTCTTTTCCAGCAGCCAGCTAGTTCTGATCTTCTTGCTTAAATCATCTCATAATCTCTCTTTACTCAACTTGTAACATTCTAGACACATTATCTCGTGTCGTTTCTTTATCTTTAGTTCAAACTCTCCCATTATCCCTTTGCTCAGATCTTGCTCTTAACTTTCTGATCACACATTATGTGGCAATCCTTGCACGACTATGCGAAGGCGCTTCAAATTAGCTCACAAATACCTTAGCATGGCTTCACTAGTCCTTATGTTTTACTTTATCTTCGCCTCTTTTCTCTTACCTGTAGCCCAAGCATTTTTAACAATTATATTGTAGTGTCCATTGTCCCCATCTTACACTTGCATCTCTCGAACTCGCTTCCCCCCTTTAGGGGTATACTTATACCATTTTCCGTTTATGCTTTGCTCTATGTCCGTATTTCCAGTTTCACTTAGGCGGCACTTTTATTCCGACATTTTTGATTCCCTTGCCTTCCGGCCACTCACTTTCTTTCTTTTCCAAACATCATTGTATAAGAACTTTCCAGGCTTAACTTGTGGTGAAAACGACATCCACTTGCCTTGTAACGTTTGTGTTATTTATATATTGCTTTCTCACTTGAACTTTGTTATCCTGTCCGATTCGTGTCTCCCAAATACCGCCACGTTAGTCGCCGGAATACACTGATTTGGTCACGTACGGAATATCACATACACACCTCTATATATACATAGTTACTAGCATTTCCTTTACAAAATATTTCCAAACGCTACTCAAACTCACCCTAGTTCTAAAACTGTGGTGCACTTTCTTTCTTTTCACCGGTCTAATCCGCCCCGTTCCACGCGGCCTCTTAGGGTTCCTGCCCACTCCACAGACTCTAATTTTTCCTTAGGTTACTCTAATTTCCCATTTGCTTCTTACGTCTGAATTTGTAGAACTTCCAGAAAACTTCCCAGGGGGTCACCCATCCTAAAATTGCTCTCACTCCAGTACGCTTAACTTTGGAACTCCGATGAAATACGATGCTTTAATGCTAATAGGATCGCGTCCACTTCACCGTATGACCTTTATCACATAATCTGGAATAAGTCAAAGTCTTAACAGATCCCGAAATGTTCTCATTCTATCTCGTTCCTCCTCCTTTCTATAACCGAGTCTTTCACCGTCTCGCCACTTATAGCACTTGTATCCTTGGCTACGCATGTCATGGGCTATTACTACACTGTTATCTCGCTTTCCTCTTATTTCCTTTTCTAGCCAACTTTATCCTTGACATTTCACAAGCGGTCTTATCCATACGTTCATATCCGTCACATTTCTTTTCCTCTGCACTCTTGTCTTAATCATACTATTACTTCTTTTAACTATAACTCGTCATAATTCATCCCCTTTATCCAAATAACACTTCATCAAGATTATCATTTCTTAGTGCCACAAGCCCTTTTCCAATTTCTTTTATCCTGTCGATATCGACCTTCTAATTATTCTTATCCTTAATTTAGTAATTACTTCTTTCTCGATGTCAGCCGTACTCGTAGCTTAGCCAGATCTCACCATTACTATCGGCACGACCTTTTAAGTCGTATTACCAACCTATATCTCATTCTCTTTTTATTTCTAGAAAAATTTCGGCAGAGTTTCCTCTGTAACTGTTACTATCTCAAAACCTGTACACAGGAAATACCAACAATGCCTCACAGGGCCAACATATATATACATGTCATATCGCATCACGGCCACACGGGGCTCCCAATATCGATAATAGTACGAAAATGGTGAACATACCTCATATGCCCAACTCAAACTGCACCTGTTACACTTTCTTATTTACTTCCCTTTTCAGTTTTCAACTTGTATCTCAATCGTACTTCAATATCTCACCCGACACGCATGTTTCATACCTTTGCTTACCTGCGTGCTTTGCAACTCCCAATATCGTCAATCGCTTTCTTCTATCGATGTCATTCTTCTGCTGCAATCAGCGGTTAGTATAAATAATCTCATTTCCTATGACTTGGCTCTATGGCACGATCTCAGATATGAAAGAAGAGTAACCAACCTAAATGCCCAGTAGCCTCCTGTTTATAAATGTGGCGCGCAACACACCATAAACAAGACTCTACTTGACATGACTTTGCAGACAACCCCTAGGACGAACTGCTCTGATACCAATTTGTCACACCCTAATTTCCGATAGGGCGTGATGGGCACCCGACCCTTACCTAGGGCCGAGCGAACCCGCTGACTTTCACAATACTCATGAACATGCTGGGCCCTCAAATCGTATCACAAGCACATAATGCAAATTTTTTTCAAACAAACGTGATCCTCGTTTTTTTTTTCTTTCCAAATCACATAAAATCCGCATCGTATGAAATCTGTAAACATGTGAAGTTCGTAACACAATGCATAATAATACATCGGCTTATATAGCCGCTTACAAAACTGACATATCATACACTCGACACTGTCTGCAAAGTCTCTACCATAATCTTCGGATACCATACAAAAAGTACTCGACTCGGCGGCAAGACTCACGAGGAAATGGAGCTCGCCAATCTAGCTGGGACATCTGCAGCTAACGTCCTCTACCCTCGCAGGTACCTACGCGGCATGAAACGCAGCCCCCGAAGAAAGGGGGTCAGTACGGAATATGTACTGAGCATGTAAAGCATGGAATATCGTAAACAGAATCGTACTGAAATGAGGAGGACAGAAAAGTAATACAATAACCAGAAAATCGTAACACTTGCCTTTGAAACATAAATCATACGTATCAATTTCATATTCAGCTCATCATGGGACGGAAGAACAGAGTCAGAAAATCATCTCGTACACATGCATAGATATAACGTGCCCCGGCCCTCTAGTGAGGGGCGCGGTAAGTAAAACCATCAGATGCATATACATATAACGTGCCCCGGCCCTTTAGTGAGGGACGCGGTAAGTAAAATCATATCATGTACATATAACGTGCCCCGGCCCTCTAGTGAGGGACGCGGTGAATGAAGTCATCATATGCCATCCTAGCCACCTCCCCATATCATCATATCATAATCATATCATATAACATGCCGCGGCCCTCTAGTGATAGGCGCGGTGAATCATACTGTAGAAACGTGCACGAATACATGCCCTGGCCCGGGACGCAGTGAAAGAGATCTTAATAGCTCGCACGAGCAGAGTAGTGAGAAACCATATACACAAATCATCATCACAGCCTCAACAACATAATCAAACGAAATCTCATTTAGAAGCTAAATAACCGTCAAGTCAAGTTCCTTCCGAAAATCATTCGAGAACATATCAAGTAGCATTTTAGAAATTGTAGGTACGTGTCAAGATCGTGTGACATAGCTTGTGGAAATCAAAACATAGCCGTCATTACAGACTCAATAGAATAGTCGAAGCGAACTATTATTTCAAAACCAAGACAATAGTCAAATCGAATTTTCTTTCGAATACCACTCGGGAACATATCAACCCGAACTTCAGAAACCATAGTTATGTATCAAAATCATATGCATAAGATCATTATCATAAACTCAAAAGGTAAGTAAACTGATCGTACTTGAAATCGGAATCATAGTCATATCATATTCTTTCCAAAGTCGTCAGAAGTACATAAAGGAGAGTCGCGGGACCCACGGACGGGTGTCGACCCAAGTCGGGCCCGCCTATGGAAAACATAGTCATCATGCATCATGGAATCATTTTTGAGCATATCGAAGCGATCCGGTTCTGTCTGTGAAAGTTACGGACTTTCGCAATTCTCGGAATCATTTAGGAACAAAACTTTTTTTTATTTTTTATGCAACTTTTGAAACTTAGTCATACAAAGGACATAGGGGCCAATATTTCATCATATCATGCATACGAAGACCAAGAAACAAATAATAATCACGGACATGGTCGGATCGCGAGAGTAGAATTTCCTCGGGGCTCGTATCATAGCCTATTTACAATTAAGGCATGCCAAAAGAAGAAGGGGGTTGCGCTTTACATACCTCGATTTCTCTCAATGCTAATCCAAACTCAAGCTAATTCCAACCTACGTCTCGGGCTTCCCAAGGTCTACAAATAAGTCATAATATGCCAAACATTAGCTATAGACATTTGGGCATTTAATTCCAATTTAGCCCTTAATTCTACGAAATTTGGGCGGCATTTTCCCCGTAAACGGACCAACCCCTAAATTTAACCTAGGCCAAATCAACAACAACAACATCAACAACCAACCTAGCAACATTAATAATCAATTTAAAACGCATTCTAGCATTAAATACCCTTTCCACATTATCCAACAACATTCATTATATTCAATTCAACGAGCTATATTCAAGCCAACATCAACGCTTATACATTCAAATACCAATCCGAACCCATACCAACAACATTCAAGAACATTTCAAACAATTCATACAACATTTCCCAACATCCCAAATAATACTCCAACTCACCCAAAACAGGTCCCCAACCAGAACATATCCATAACACATCCCTCGCTTCCAAATCATGATTTGCATGAACAATCCACATTCTAGCAATGTCATTCTCATAATATACAAATTACATTAAATACACATGATTCTCCAAATCAGCCCATACAATTACAACATCAATCTTGAGTCATTAAACTCTCATTTCCAACATGGAATCCACATAACAATAACAATCAAAATACTAAATAGAATTGATCCATTCTTTGCTACATTTCACAAGCCATATTCGGCAATACATCCACAACTAACTTTCATGATTTTCATTCTTCTCTTCACACTACAACCATCAAAACATGCTAACTAGAATTTAACTCATTACTCCTACACAACACCACACACACACACGGCCATGCATCACACACACACGGCTCGAACTCCAACCTGCCATATTTCCTGATTTTCATCCATTTTAGCATACTAAAACATGCATACACCATTCATAACACATAAAACATGATTAAATCTTACCTTTCTTCTACAACTTCACAAATAGGCTAGGGTTTGCGATCTACAAAACGAATGGTTTGATGATCCAAACAACACTTCGACGCTACTTAGGGACCTCCAATTAGTGGATTTGCATCAAAGAAATATTTTTGGAATGGCTCAAATTGGACTTGGTTTTTTTCTCCTCTTGGCCGAGAGCCTTGTTGGTTGTTCTTCAACTTTTTGGTTTTTTTTTCAAAGTATAGAATGATAAGAAGATGACTTAGTGATCATCTTTTAAGCTTCCACTCAAATTGCACAAGTGTCCATGGCCCACACACATGTGTTGGACCAATTAAAATTGTCCACAAAGGTGTGTGGGACCAATTCGAAGCCACATGGCCAACATGGCCAATTTTCATGAATTTCAAACTTCCAAATATTCCACTTTTGGTCCCAAATTTTCCTAAACATTCCATGCCAACAAATTCATGAACAACTTATGTCTCAAAACAAAATCGAAGGTCAAAAGTCCCGACTTCGTATCCCGGAATGGTCTTGTCCCTAACTTATCATAGTTAATCTGGATTGTCCCAATATACAAAATGCGGGATATAACATATATACAATGTGAAACCGTGAGACCATACTACCCACACATACGTATCTACGAGCCTCTACTAGAGTACTAGACATATGGATGGGACAGGACCCCGTCGTGCCCCAAAATATGTATACACAAAATCATAAGCATTGGCACCTCCGGAACAATGGAGTGCTCTCAAGTCTGTTGATCGCTCCTATGAACCTGGATCACCTCCCTGCCTACCTGTGGGCATGAACTCAGCGTCCAAAGAAAGAGGACGTCAGTAGGAGCATTGTACTGAGTATGTAAGGCATAAACAATAATAATAATGAAATAGGGAGGTATCAAATGAAGAACAACCTATAACTGACTGTCAATTTTGATAGAAATAAAGCATACTAACTCACTTCATAAACATCATCATATCATGTATGCATATCTATATAAGCTGCCCAACCATATAGGTACGGTATGATCATCATTACCTCACGTCCAGGCCTCCCGCGTCCGGGGTAACCATCTCATACCGCCCACTAGTGGTGTCTGCCCATGCCATCTAGACATGGTGTATACGCTGCCCGCTTTAGCGGTGTCTGCCCGGCCATATAGGCAGTGTGATATCATCATGTACATCTCATAGACTTATCATAATCTTGTCATACTGTTATCATTATGCATGCATAGGAACTCAAAGATAACTATACTTTATCGTGGTGACATAAGGTCGTGAACCCCCGATTCCATTATGGAGCATTCATAAGCATTCTGCCCCTCACCTTGAAAGAATTAACATATAAGGTGAGTGTATACAATAAACAACATCAATGGATCATAGTTAGAATCATTGGCTTTAGGATCTTTAGACTTAATTTATCATTATCACTATCATGCACATAACATATCTCGTTTCTCTATCTCATGTGAGGCTCTTTATAACCATAGACTCATAATTTCCAGGATGTAAGAAAGTCATGGGAAAATAGGGGAATTCATGCCATAGGAGTCATGCCTTGGAAGGAAGGGACTATCCTACATACCTCTTCATTTAGCTACTCTATCGCTTGATCGTTCTCCTTCAATGCTTGCGTTTCTACCTTCAAGAGAGTTCGTATCAACATTAGCTAATCGATTATATGAACGTGCTTACTAATACTAGAGAAAATTGTTCAGCACTTCCTTTGTTTATACAACTTTCCTCATATCATATGTTAACTCCCAAACATGTATAATAACATTCACAACATCATAACCAACAATTTCATTCATCTACATTATCCACATTTCACAATTTCACTTCAATTCCTCCATAATCATGGTCATAGTTCACTATTACGTTTTCTCACATATAATGCTTATCCCATGTTCTAAATGTCATTTGTAACATACTTATAATCACAACATATCAATATTCATGACTCATTTCAAACTACTACTCAAATGCCACTATTCTCACATTCATGACCCATTTTCTATCTCCTTCTACAATCCAAGTCTTTCAACCTCTCATTACCTTAAAAAACATGGAATGATCATAAAACTTACCTTAGATATTGTGAAAATGAACCTTGAGTGGAAATACTTCACTTGAGCCAAAACCCTAATTCACCTCCAATGGAATTCCTTGGCTTGGATGAACTTCAATGAGTTTCTTACAGTTGATTTTGTTGGTTTGATGAAGTTGATCATAAATTTCTCTTGGGTTCTTGTGGCAGAAGTGTGGAGAGCTCTCTAGAGTATTCTTGAAGTGTGGATAGAAAGAATGAAATGAATTAAATGAGATTGGGTCCTTATATCAACTTTTAATTCAGTCCCGACTTCCCATACGGACCAACATACGGTCCGTACAACATTTATACGGTGCGTATGTCCGTCCGTATGTTTGGTCAGAGAAGGTCCCATTTCCCCTGCGTAACATACGGACCCTTATACGGATGTTTTAGACGGCTAGTATGTTGGACCGTATGTTGCCTAACTTTTCGGAATTCATTCTCGTTGACTTGTTTGATCTCCAATCCTTACGGAACCTTCTTAACACTTGTTTAACACCTCATTCACAATCTAAGGGACATTATAACTCTTCTGCAAAACATCATTAATCCATCATTAACTTGTTTCTCGTAAACCTCTTCCGATACATAACGTATACCTTGTCTTTCTTGGCAAACTTTCTTCTCGTGCCTCGAATGTCTTTGGAATCTCAATTAGGGTCATCAAATGCTATTTCTTACTTATTGAAACATCGTATACTTCGTTCCCTTCGTTGGTCTATCCACTGTACATCAACGAAAAGTTTTTCCGAGGTGTAACATTCTTCCCCCCTTTTGGAACATTCGTCCTCGAATGTTAAGCACTCGGGAATTCTACGAAAATTTTGCCAGAGCTTCCCCTGTAATATGGCACTACCATCCTATCACAATGTGACCTCATAATAGCAATGCCTCACAGGGCCACAACATAATAGCAATAAAGTTTGGCCACACACGACCCGAAAGCATAAAAAGGAAAAATGCATACCTCATAATCTTGTTGTTTCATCTTGGATCTCTTCCGGAAGTTGAAATAAGTGCGGGTACTTAGACTTCATATTTTCTTCCGCTTCCCAAGTCATTTCTTCTCGGTTATTATTCCTCCATAAGACCTTAACTGAGGCTACTTCTTTATTTCTAAGTTTTCGTACCAGCCTATCTAGTATGGCAACGGGCACTTCTTCAGAAGCCAACCTTTCTGTCACTTGAACATCATCTATCGGAACAATCCTCGTAGGATCTCCAATACACTTACGGAGCATTGAGACATGAAAAATCGAATGGACTGATTCAAGTTCTGAGTATAAGTCCAATTCGTTAGCTACTTGACCCACCTTGCGGACAATTTTGTATGGTCCAATATATCGAGGACTTAGCTTTCCTTTATTTCCAAATCTCATCACTCCTTTCATTGGTGATACCTTTAGGAATACCCAATCATCGATTTGAAATTCTAAATCTCGCCGGCGATTGTCTGGATAGGATTTTTGGCGACTTTGGGCTGTCAACAATCGACCTCGGATTATCTTGACCTTTTCCACTGCTTATTGAATCAACTCAGGGCCTATTAACTGTACCTCTCCTACCTCAAACCACTCAATTGGGGATCTACACTTCCTTCCATACAGAGCTTCATACGGAGCCATTTGAATACTGGAATGATAGCTGTTGTTGTATGCAAACTCAATAAGGGGTAAGTGGTCATCCCAATTACCACCAAAATCTAGTACACATGCCTGTAGCATATCTTGCAACGTCTGAATAGTGCGTTCGCCTTGCCCATCAGTTTGTGGATAAAACGCCGTGCTAAGCTTTACTTGAGTACCCAAACCTTCTTGGAAAGATCTCCAATACTTAGCTGTAAATTGTGCCCCTCTGTCTGTAATAATGGATATTGGAACACCATGAAGCCTCACAATCTCCTTAAGGTACAACCTTCCATAATTTTCTGCTGAGTATGTAGTTCTGACTGGAAGAAAATGAGTACGCTTTCGTCAATCTATCCACAATCACCCATATAGAATCATACTTGCTTCGGGAACGGGGTAATCCAACAATAAAATCCATGTTGATTACTTCCCATTTCCAAGTAGGGATTTCCATTGCTTGCAATAACCCTCCTGGCTTTTGATGCTCGATTTTCACTTGCTGACAGTTTGGACATTGAGCTACAAATTCTGCTATATCTTTCTTCATGCCATCCCACCAATATATTAACTTGAGATCATGATACATCTTTGTCGCTCCTGGATGAATAGAATACCGAGAATAATGAGCTTCTTCTAGAATTCGACGACGTAATTCTGCTACATTCAGAACACATAGCCTACCTCGATATTTAAGAACTCCATCTGTAGAAGTTTCAAATAGTGACTTCTCCTTTTCATGAAATGCATCTTTATAGTGGCTCAACTGAGGATCTTTATATTGACGCTCTTTCACCTCTATGTCCAAGGATGAAACAGTGGGATTATTAATATCAATTCCTGCACTGCCCGAGTCACTTAAACAAACTCCAAGATTAGCTAGTTGCTGGAGCTCATGAATTAATTCTTTCTTCTCCGGAGGAGCTTCACATAGGCTGCCCATGGATTTGCGGCTAAGCGCATCAGCTACTACATTTGCCTTCCCGGGTGGTATAAAATACTCGCGTCATAATCCTTCAATAATTCTAACCACCGCCTCTGCCTCAGATTTAATTCCTTCTAATTGAAAATATATTGAAGACTCTTGTGATACGCGTATTAAAGTCAACATGCACACCATACAAGTAATGTATCCACATCTTTAGTGCATGAATAACTGCAGCCAATTCGAGATCATGAGTTGGTTAGTTCTTTTCATATTTCCGCAGTTGTCTCAAAGCATAAGCAATGACTTCACCGTGCTGCATCAATACACACCCTAACCCAACGCCAGAAGCATCACAATAAATAACGTAACCATCCCAGCCCATTTCCGGGAGTGTCAAGGCCGGAGCCGACGTTAATCTTCCTTCAACTCTTGGAAGAGCGCGTTCACAAGCATCATTCCACCGAAATTTAACCGACTTCCGAGTTAGGTTTGTCATCAATGGGCTGAAATGAGGAAAACCCTTCCACGAATCTCTACAAGAACACCGTCAATCCCGAAAAACTACGGACTTCCGGTGGCGTTGCGTTGGCCTTGGCCAAGTTTTCACAGCTTCTATTTTCTGAGTATCCACTCGGATGCCATCATCTGAAATAACATGGCCCAAAAATGTCACGGAATTCAGCCAAAACTCACATTTTGAAAATTTTGCATACAATTCTCGAGTTTGAAGAATTCCAAGAACAATACGTAAATGGTGTGCATGTTTTGATTCTGTCCGAGAATATATACCAGAATGTCATCAATAAATATGATCACGAACAGATCTAAGATAGGTCTGAATACATTATTCATCAAATTCATGAACACTGCCGGGGCATTAGTTAACCCAAATGACATAACCCGGAATTCATAATAGCCATATCTCATTCTGAAGGCTGTTTTGGGAATGTCTTCTTCTTTAACTCTCACTTGATAATAACCTGATCTCAGGTCTATTTTATAAAACCACTTAGCACTATGTAATTGATCAAACAAATCATCGATTCTCGGGAGAGGATATTTATTCTTTATCGTCACCTTATTCAACTGTCTGTAATTAATACACATTCGTAAAGAACCATCTTTCTTTCTCACAAATAGGACTGGTGCTCCCCACGGTGATTAACTAGGTCTAATGAATCCTTTTTCGAGCAAATCTTTTAATTGTGCCTTTAGCTCTTTCAATTCTGCAGGAGCCATTCGGTAAAGAGGAATAGAAATGGGTTTAGTATCCGGCAACACATCAATAGAGAAATCAACCTCTCTTTCTGGAGGAAGGCCTGGGAGTTCATCTGGAAATACGTCCGAAAATTCATTCACTACCGGAACTAAGTGATAAATATAGCATTTTGCTATCATCTTTCTTGCCTTAAGGTAGGAAATAAACCTAGCTCTTGGGGATGCTATATTACCCTTCCATTCAAGCACGGGCTCTCCCGGAAATTGAAATCAAACTACTTTCATCCGACAATCAACATTAGCATAACATGAGGCCAACCAATCCATACCCATAATCACATTGAAATCTAGCATTTCCAGCTCAACTAAATCAACTTTAGTCTGGCGGTCACATATCACAATTGCACAATTTTTGTATACTTGTCTAGCTATCACGGGATTACTAACTGGAGTAGATACCTCGAAGGGTTTAATTGGCTCGGGTTTTACCCCAATACGACCAGTAACATACGGAGTAATATAAGATAATGTAGAACCCGGATCTATCAATGAATATACGTCATGGGAAAATACGGACAATATACCTGTAACTATATCCGGGGAAGACTCAAAATCCTATCGTCCGGTAAAAGCATAGATACGGGGCTGAGTGGCACCTGAAGTAGATGCCCCCCCTCTATCTCTACCTCGACCTCGCCGGAATCTAGGAGTCTGCTCGTCGGCGCACGGAAGAAGAACCGGCCCGCCGATCCTGTGGGCTGAACCCCAACTCTGCCACTGATCGACGGGCAATTTCGCATCATGTGCCCAACCTGACCACAGGCATAGCAAGCATCTGAACCTCGGTGACACTGTCTAGAATTTAATCTACCGCACTGCTACATCGCGGTACTGGCGATCTCCTCCGGCTATAATCACCCCCAAACTGGGGACCTGAAGCTCTCGAACTCTGACCCTGTTCTGAAGGAATGGAGCGGTCAAATCTCCTACCAGCAAATTGTGGAGATGCACTAGTCGCCGACTGGCCTGAGTGTCTAGGATATGTCTGCCTCGATCCTCCTCTAAAATCGCTACCTGCACCCATAGATCTGGCCCTCTTGCTTTGCTATCTATCAATATCACGCTCACCCCTTTGTGGGTGTTGTTGCCCTTCTTAGTTCTGGGCATGGGCCTGAATGCGGGAAATATCCATCCCATCTTGCAACGAAGCCGTCAAACAATCTTTAAATAGATGTGGCCCTAGGCCACTCACAAATACGCGCACTCTATCCCCCATGCCCCACCATAGTCGGATCATATCTAGCCGTTGAATTAAACTGAAGGCTATACTCTCGGGCACTCATATTTCCTTGCTTTAGATTTAAGAACCTGTCTACTCTAGCTCGGCGGACCTCAGGTGGCAAATAGTGGCAGATAAAGGCATCTACAAATTCTTTCCAAACTAGAGGAGGCGCCTCGCATTCTCTTTCCTTGAGGATAACCAATTATTATACCATAAGACCGCCACATCCCGGAGTTTATAAGATGCTAACTCCACAAACTCAGTTTCGGAGACATGAATAATCTTCAATGTTCGCAACATTCAATCAATAAAACCTTGCAGGTCTTCATTCGGCTTTGACCCGAAAAACTCCGAAGGATTCAAACTCATTAAATCACGAGATCTAGTACTAGTTGCCCTGTCACTTGAACCTATACCCTGCCGCTATGCCTGAGCGGCAACTAATTGTATCAATAGATGAATAGCATCAGTCATTTGTTAACCCGAAGCAGTCGGTGGAGGAACTGTAGGCATAGGAGCTGGAACCGAAGCCCCTTCTTGTTCTTCTATAATAGGCGGGGTAGGAGAAGTATTAGATGGAGCCTCATTATGTGATTCACCCTTCTCTACATTCATTGGCGGCTCCCTTTCTACCCGCCTTTTCATCGTAGTCTTGCCCTTCTGGGCGACTGTAGCTTTTCCCGTTGGCGGCATCTCTGAAATCATAACACACTATTAGGGAGGAGAAAATCTTATAACATGGCTCTATCGCATGATCTCATATGAAGAAAAATGGTCATTTTTCCTAAATGCCCTGTAGCCTCTTGTTTATTAGTGTGGCGCGCAACACACCATAAACAAGACTCTACTAGACACGGCTCGTAGACACTTCCTAGGACTGAACTGCTCTGATACAACTTTTGTCACGACCCGACTAGGGCCATGATGGGTACCCGGGGCTAACCACCGAGCACCGCTCATACTATTACCCATCGCACTCATCCTACGTTCATTTATCACTCTCATACTCAAAATCATAGGAAAGCCATTTCCATTTTGAAACATATTAACCTTTATATACAAAAGCCCTTCGGCTACCAAAATAATATATATATATATATATATATATATATATATATAATGAGAAACCGTGAGACCATACTACCCACACATGTGTGTCTATGAGCCTCTACTGGAGGACTAGACAAATGGACGGGACAGGACCCCGTTGTGCCCCAAAATATGTATACACAAAATCATAAGCAATGGCATCTCCGAAACTATGGAGTGCTCTCAAATCTACTGATAGCTCCTATGAATCTAGATCACCTCCCTGTCTACTTGTAGGCATGAACACAACGTCCAAAGAAAAGGACATCAGTACGAGCTTTGTACTGAGTATGTAAGGCATAAACAATAACGATACATCAATGAAATAGGGAGGTATCAAATGTAGAACAACCTGTAACTGACTGTCAATTTTGGTAGAAATAAAGCATACTAACTCACTCCATAAACATCATCATATCATGTATGCGTATCTATATAAGCTGCCCCAACATATAGGTACGATGTGATCATCATTAGCCCACGTCCAGGGTAACCATCTCATGCCGCCCACTAGTGGTGTCTGCCCATGCCATCTAGACATGGTGTATACACTGCCCGCTTTAGAGGTGTCTCCGCCCCGGCCATAGGCGCGGTGAATATATCATCGTATATACATCTCATAGACTTATCATAATCTTTTCATACTATTATCATTATGCATGCATAGGAACTCAAAGATAACTATACTTTATCGGGGTGACATAAGGTCGTGAACTCCCGATTCCATTATGGAGCATTCATAAGCATTCTGCCTTACCTTGAAGGAATTAACATATGAGGTGAGTGTATACAATAAACAACATCAATGGATCATAGTTAGAATCATTGGCTTTAGGATCTTTAGACTTAACTTATCATCATCACTATCATGCTCATAACATATCTGGTTTCTCTATCTCATGTAAGGCTCTTTATAACCATAGACTCATAATTTCCGGGATGTAAGAAAGTCATGGGAAAATAAAGGAATTCATGCCATACGAGTCATGCCTTGGAAGGAAGGGACTATCCTTACATACCTTTTCGTTTAGTTACTCTATCGCTTGATCGTTCTCCTTCAATGCTTGCGTTTCTACCTTCAAGAGAGTTCGTATCAACATTAGCTAATCGATTATATGAACGAGCTTACTAATACTAGAGAAAATTGGGCAGCATTTCCTTTGTTTATACAACTTTCCTCATATCATATGTCAACTCCAAAACGTCTATAACAACATTCGCAACATCATCACCAACAATTTCATTCATCTACATTATCCACATTTCACAATTTCACTTCAATTCCTCCATAATCATGGTCATAGTTCACTATTATGTTTTCTCACATATAATGCTTATCCCATGTTCTAAATGTCATTTATAACATACTTATAATCACAACATATCAATATTCATGACTCATTTCAAACTACTACTCAAATGCCACTATTATCACATTCATGACCCATTTTCTATCTCCTTCTACAATCCAAGTCTTTCAACCTCTCATTACTTTAAACAACATGGAATAATCATAACACTTACCTTAGATATTGTGGAAATGAGCCTTGAGTGGAAATACTTCACTTGAGCCAAAACCCTAATTCACCTCCAATGGAATTCCTTGGCTTGGATGAACTTCAATGGGTTTCTTACACTTATTTTGTTGGGTTTGATGAAGTTGATCATAAATTTCTCTTGGGTTCTTATGGAAGAAGTGTGGAGAACACTCTCTAGAGTATTCTTGAAGAGATGGAGAAGAATAAAATGAATTAAATGAGATTAGGTCCATATATCAACTTTTAAAATCTCGTCCCGACTTAACATACGGACCAACATACGGTCCGTACTTTTATACTCGGCCGTATGTCTGGCCGTATGTTTGGTCCCGTGAAGGTCCCATTCCTGGCCCCAGGCAGTTATACGGACTACGTACATACGGACCGTATGTTTTATACGACGTATGTTAGACCGTATTTTCCCAACGTTCCGAAATGATTTCCATCGACTCGTTTGATCTCCAATCCTTTGGAACCTTCTTGACACTTGTTTAACACCTCATTCACCAATCTAAGGATCATTATAACTCTTCCTTAAACATCATTAAGCCATCATTAACTTGTTGCTCGTAAATCTCTTCCGATACATAACGTATACCTTGTCTTTCTTGGCAAACTTTCTTCCCGTGCCTCGAATGTCTTTGGAATCTCAATTAGGGTCATCTAATGCTATTTCTTACTTATTGAAACATCGTATACTTCATGCCCTTCGTTGGTCTATCCACTGTACATCATCGAAAAGTTTTTCTGAGGTGTAACACTTCATGTCTTCTTCTGCTTCCCAAGTCATCTCCTCTCTGTTATTGTTTCTCCACAAGACCTTCACTGAGGCTACTTCCTTGTTTTTGAGTTTCCACACTTGCCTATCTAGTATGGCAGTAGGTACCTCTTTATAAGCCAACTTTTCTGTAACTTGAATATCATGCACTGGTACGATTCTAGAAGGGTCTCCAACACATTTACGGAGCAGCGACACATGCAAAATTGAATGGACTAATTCATGTTTTGGAGGTAAATCTAGTTCATAAGCCACTTGGTCCACCTTACGTACAACCTTATTGGGTCCAACATATTGAGGACTAAGCTTGCCCTTTTTGCCGAATCTCATTGCACCCTTCATCGGCGACACTTTTAGGAATACCCAATCATTAACTTAGAATTCCAGGTTCCGTCGGCGATTGTCAGCATAAGATTTTTGGCGACTTTGAGCTGTCAACAAGCGATCTCGTATAAGCTTGATCTTTTCCATCGCTTGGGTCAATTTCGGGCCCCGTAGTTTCCCAAATTCAAACTATCCAAGGCGATCTATATTTCCCTTTTAAAACGGAAAC